>NC_142215.1:7701000-8010600 GCF_049639895.1 Pseudopodoces humilis | reverse complement strand
AAATGTTTCTGTATTTGCATTTAGATAGAGCAGTTCTCATTGCACACCAGGCCAGGTAAGAAAACAGTCCTAAAAATCCCAGCCAGAGGTCAGGGGTGCAGGAGAAGAGCAAGGACCCCCATGGGGTGGACTCCAGTCCACTGGACCATTGTGCACAGACACTTATTCCCATCCTCTGCTCAGTGACCAGAGCAACTGTGCTAAGAGAAAGGGAGAGGAAAGCAGAAACACAGAGTCCAGCACCAAGCTGCTCCCACCAGGCACAGGGATAACCAGGGGAGCAGCTGTGCCAGCAGGGTTTCCCTGGGATGCTGTGAGGCTGGTACCAAACAAGTGCCATCATCTACAACCTCAGCCCAGCCTTGGCTCTGCCCAGCCCCTCTCCATCCCCAGGCTCGGGGGAGCTGCAGCTCTCTTCCAAGACAGTTCTGTGCTACGTGTTTTGCCTGGAAGGTATGATTAACTCAGAATGTCACAATGTACTGAGGGGTTGAGGAATAAACTCAGGGGAGATGAATGTAGTGAGACATGCTATTATTTAAAAATACCTGGAATGATTTATGCACCTTCTGCAGCCCTCATGCACCCCCTCACTAATGCCTATGCATTTATGGACTTCAGTTTTCAGCTGGCAGAGAGGTGTTTCTGCCCTGAGGAGCAGGGGAAAAGGGTTCCTGACATTGAACTGAAGCTCATAACCCACTATAAACCCAGCACTGCATGTTCCTGGCCTTCTTCCACCCTTCAAGAACTCGGAAGCACCCAGCAAAACGATCAGGCCACAGGTTTACAACAGTCAGGAGGAAACATTTTTCCCCTGCTGTGCATATTGAATGGCTCTCTGCCATGGAATTATGGAGACTGAAAGATAAACAAATTAATGGCCAGATTAGACAAATTTATAGAAGACAGGACCAAGTAATGGCTATTAAATGAGACCATCAAGATGTAATTGCTGCTTAGAAAATCACCAAATCCTGGTTGCAAGAAGCAGCAGAGGAGCTGGATGCTTCGGGAAGTGCTGCCCTGCATGTTCCCCAGCTCATACTCTTGTTTAAGTGCATTGTTGCAGGCATGAGCTGGAGATGGGAGGATGACTGTTCTGACTCAGAAGTTCAAGTTCCTCCCCCAGCCTGGTCCCCATCCAGTCCTGGCTCTGACACAGCCCAAACCTGGGGCTGGAACTGCAGTGGAGTCACCTGGCATCAGAGCCAGGGTGTGCATCACTACCAGCAAGAGTCTCTTCAGCAGCAGTGAGCCTTAACTCTGCGAGGAAAATAAATTATAGTATTCATTTTGGGGGGTTATAAAACCAGTTCATTCTGCAGATATAAACATTATAAAATAAAGTGTAAAATAAATCATTAAAAATGGGAACACAGTGGGAGAGGAAAAGAAGGAGAAAGGAAAGGTAATGAATCTGGAAGGACAGATAAGCAGCTGAAAGAGGAAAATAACATCAGAAAACAGACCTGCAGTGGAAGGAGAGTGTCACAGAAATAGACATTTGAGGGGCAAGTTCATTTGGTGACTAAAGTCAGTGGATTTAATGGTACCTGCAGATTTATAGCTTAAACTTTCAAGGAAGTAAAATTCTGAGAGGTTACAATGTCATCTAACCTTCCAGAAACATCACCAAGTGGTTAATGTACATATACACACATAATATGTAATTTTACTGAGGTGTACATACACATACCATTCTAATATATACACACTCACGTAATTTTTTAGGACTCCAGAAGGAAAAAAAGAAGCTTCTTCTGAAAAATGTCAATGTTTTCTGTTGTCAGAGAGGGAAAGCTATTCCCTATGTTTTTCATCTGCTGTTATTTCCCAGCCATGCCGGAGGTATATCACCAACAAAATGTTACCCAACAAAGCCTGGGAATGTGACAACTGAGTGAAAGCTCTGTGAAAACAGACTGAACGATTTGTAAATTAATCTGAAATGAGACAAGTATGCCATACATACCCATCCAAAAGCACAACAAATTTTAAAATTCAATGTTACGTAGCCAGTGACAGCAGTTTCTTGAGAGGCACAGCCATGGGGGGAATGTTCCAAAGCTCCAGTTCCCTGCACACAGCTCCTGCCTGCACCTGGGCTGGAGCCTGGGGTAGGGAGAGTAAATTCTTTTGCTCACACACTCTGTAAGAGTATAAGCCACTGCTTTATAGCAGCAAGGCTTTCTCTGACCTTTAGATATTGCATATCAGAAAATGGCACATCATTATGCAGCTGCAAGAAGCTGGAGTAAATGGGCTTTTTCCACTGTGAAAAAAAAAAAAAGAAGAAAAATAAAATCCACAAAACAAACAAACAAATCCGAACCTGTCCTACAGCCAAGATGCATTTGGGTCCTTTCCTTGGTACAAATCCTTCTCTGTGGAGTAATAGAGCTCAGTGAATAAAACCTGCCCCTCCTTCCTAATTCACTCCGAAGTGGAGATGATTAAAATGAACCATTTATCTTGGTCCCCTCTGCACAGGGCCGACCGCTCCGAGCTGCAAGGAGAAGGTGTAGTATTGCTTAGCAAGGAAATTCCAACAAGGACATGGCACAGTTTCTTAGGACCAAATCCAATTAAAACATTTCCATTTTCATCTCCTGACCACCCAAAGTAAAGCAGAGAGCATCTAGCTCCAGAGCACTTCAAAGCCCTGTTTAATTGTATGAATATTTTAAATGTAACACAAGAGAGACAGATCCTCTGCTGCTTTCAATTAGTACAGCTTCACAAAGTCAGAGTAATGCACACCAGTGAGGAGACTGGCCCCAAATGGGGCTTAAGAAGAAAAAATCCCACTGAAAAGCATAATAGTGCAGTACTAAAATTCAGCTTTTGCAGAACATTTAAATATTTCTAGTGTTGCTCCTCTGAGTGACGCTCTATATAATGCTAAAATTTACAGATACCTGATTTTAGCCATCATCCCTACCTGGCAGGGCTAACCTGGCTTGTAGCTGGTGAGGGTGCAGCCTAAACACCTCCTGAGCCCTGCAGAGCTGAACATCTGTGTCCTGCCTTCAAACCCCTGGCTGTAAGGCAAGGTGCATCCCCACCAACACAAGATCAACCATTTTTGAAAGTCTTGATTCTCCAGGCTTTAGCAGGAAAAAGAATTCAAATACCACTTGAAACATGGTACAGAAGTGGGTGTTGGAAGGCAGCCTCGTCTGCAGCATGTCAGGTACTGCTCTGGGGCTCTGCACAGTGTTTCTGGTACAGCAACTCTTGGACTTGTCTCATCAGGGAAAAAACATTCCCTGAAAAGAGCCTTCTGCTGCAGAGCCCACTTCAGAGCACCCTGAGTCTGGAAGGGCCAAGGAGATTATGAATAAAGTATTTGTGTTTCCTTTTATATGGAACAGGGCAGAATTTCAGGATCTCAACAGGAAAAGCTACAATTTACAGGAAAATATTCGGCAGAGTTTGCGGCTTTCATTCCCGCAAGAGACCTATTTTAGATGGTTAAACCCCCCTCAGAGAGAGTCCAATTATCTGGGGGTTTTCAAGCCATTACTGTGGAACCCTGTTAAATTTTTATAGAATCCTCAAAATTCCCACTCTGGTGGATCCTCTGAGGTTTTGTCATTAAGGCAATTCCTGGAAGAGTGCTCTGTGTTAGAGGGAGGAAGAAATAAAGTACGAGTTGCATCCCCAAAGAGCCAAGATACACACAGAGCATATTCACAGGGGCTACAACAAGCAACCCAAAACTGTAAAAGCTGATGGCACATCCCTAAGTTGCTCTTTAGAGAACTTTGCAAAGTCTTGTGCTTGTATCAGTGATAATGAAAGCGATTAGCACAGTACGATTAAACTCCCCCTAGGACATTTTTTTTATTTTAAATTAAAGGTTGGAAGTTAGATTTATCCTCTTCTATAATGACTTTTGGATTATACCGTCTGAACTGCACAGTTTTAACTGGTATAAAAATATTAACCCATGAGAGAACTCACAGAGGCTGAAGGTGTTATCAAATCATATAATCTCATCTAAAAATTTCCCTTCACTACCTTTGTCTTTCCCCTTATTGGTCTTAAAAGTAATTCATAAATCCTCATTTTCTGTGTTTCTCAACCTCAAGATAGTCAAAGCAGTATCAAGTGCAAATGGTCCCCCCCAAGTTTCAGATCCTCCAGCTTCAGAAAAATGCTGTGGAGTTAATCTGAGAAGGGAAGGAAGACAACCTTGTATTTTAAACAGACAAAAAAAAAACCCATAAAACCAAAACCCCCACACAACCACCTCAAGTCTGAGATTTTCAAGGTGAAAATGAAAATCACTGCTGGGACAGAGCTGGAGCTGGACAGGGATTCTGAGCCCCAGAGTGCACTGTGGAAGGGGCTCTTGGCTCAGGCTTGGCAGCTCCCAGCCCTCATCCTGCCAGCCTGAAACTGTCCCACCTAAGAGCCCTAGGAGAAATCCTGCTCCAGCATCAGGCTGGCAGCCCCTGAAAGTCTGCAGGGCCCCCACAGGGCACTTTGCTCCCACAGAAAAGGGTTTTCCACCCCCACAGCCGTGCTGCCTTCCCAAAGAACTGCTCAACAGCAGGAGCTGCAGTGTCTGGGTGCTGTAGGGCTTTAGCACATCCATCTTTCTAACAGTTTCACATGTCACTGACAGAGTAGCCTATTTAGTTTCAAGGCCTTTGAAGAATTAACGTGTGCCAGACCCACAGAGCTAAACAGACTCTCTGAAAGTTAATGGGTGACAAACTGCATATATTAAGTGCTCAGAAAATTGATCTGATGTCAGGTGAAGGAAATTTTTCCACAGATCCTCTCTTTGGGCAAACAGCTAGAAGGGACCTCAGACATCTCCCATTTTGTGTGGGGGATCTTCTCAATCCCCCTACTAGCTGAGCTCCCCTGCAGCAGTGTCCCAAGGATTTCTGCTGCCATCAGGCCAAAAGTAGAGCTTCAAAATGGGGCTGTAGAGCCCAGAAACTGCATCCCACAGATACACACCCAGCAGGTCCATGTTTCTTCCCATCCCAGACTAATTTTCTATGTATTGTCCTTCCAAGAAAAATACATTTGTTAATTTTATATCCTGATCTGAACATTTTTAATGCTCAGATCAATGTCAAATTTCTGACAAATTTCAGGATCAAGTGGACTTTTAAAAATAAAATAAAATAAAATAAAATAAAATAAAATAAAATAAAATAAAACTTCTCCCCTATCTTTAATATAAAGATCTGATCTACCTACCTGTCCATTGAATTCTAAACTACGGAGATAAGGTCCAATATTTGCTACTCAAGAAAGTGAGAAGTCTGTGTCTCTTGCTGAAGAAATTCTGAGTTTGAAAACAAGTGATTTACTCCTTAAATATCTGTGTAATAATTTATCAGTATGAAAATAGTCTGTAGACGTCACACTTCCATAACACTTCTTCTGAGAGTTCAGCTTTTCTTTATTGCTAGTCATCAAATCTGCCATTCTCTACTCTCTTGACTTCCACTGCACAATGCCTCTCCTAGGAGGCAATTATATGTGCTTTTTTAGTATTCTTAAATGTTATCATATGCCTCTGAAAAACAGTTGTCAGATCACTTATAAAAACCTAAAGGAGTGTTGTTTTGCTTGGAGTGTCTTTGCTTACAATAAATCAGATTAACAAGGCTAACTAAGTGCAGTTTAACTCTTCCCACTGTGACTTGAGACTTGCCCGAGCTACACGTGCTGCACTTTTCAAGCTGTGCCAGCTATTTTTACCCATTAACTGAAAATGAATTAGGGAAGAAGCACTCCATAATATACTTTTTTTCCCCTCAAATCAGCATGAGGGATGAGCAGGGTGACCAGCAGTTGTCTCAGCACATACCTCTTTCCTTGTTAGACCAACAAAAGGCATCGACAGCCCAAAGCAGTGAGGACAGTTTGGGTGCTTGAATTCAAAGTGCTGTTCTCAAAGTTAATAAACACACCAAGTTCCTTTGTGCCCTGTGTTTTGCCCCTGCTTTGGCTGCAGGAATCCTGGCAGGAGGCTCAGAGCCATCCTCCCACCTGGGAGGCTCCTCCTGGGCAGTGTCCCTGTGTCCCCCCAGCCCTGTGCCATGGACGTGGACACCAGCAATCCCAAGACACCTTCAGCTGAGTGCACCACAGTTACTAAACATTCACACCAGAGATCTCAAAAAGGGTCAGAGATCACCCAAAAAGGGTTCTGGGACAGGGAGGTTTGATCCCTCAAACCACACAGAGATTGTCCCCTGGTCTTTGCCATCCCCAGCTGAGGTTCAGATCACAGCAGTGATCACCAAGAGCAGCACCTCTGCCTCTTCCCTCAGCACCAGCCAGGTCCATCCTCCAGGACCTGGGACTGGAAGGAGAACCCAAACAGAGCAAGATAAGCACCCAAGATTAGGATTTTAAGGCACCAGCAAGCAAAGAGAGGGCAGAAATATCTTTCTCCAGAATTTCCTGTTGGATCACCCAGGCAAGTCTCTGGCAGGCTACAGACAACCCTCAAGGGAATCCCTCCTCATCCATCCTCATTCAGGGATAACAGGAGCTTCACAGAGCACCAAGGATCCCAGCTTGTCGACAACGGCCTTATTAACCCAGCAATTAAGGCTAAATTTGACCAGCCTTTTACCAAGAAACCACTTGCACACAATGCTTGGGGTATTTAACATTCCTTGATCACTGCATAGCTCAATCAACTTGTACCACTCATTTCCTGAGTTTATAAAAAACAATAAATAAATCAATATACAGCTATCACTTCTCATCTGAGAAAATGAGCCACATCATCCCTGCATTTAGTGTCCTGAGACAGAAAAGAGCAAAGAAACAGATCATAGAGAAGGTGCCATAAATATGTTAACATCAAAACAGAGAAAAACTGGTGGAAACAAAGTAGAAATACTTAACAGCAATACTCTCATCACTTGAAAGGGACCTGGGTTCCATCCTGCCCCTTTCAGAGCACAGAGCTCAGGCAGGATACATGAACACCTCCCAGAGAAGCTCTGCCTTTTCACACACATAAGAATGTGCATTTGTAAGGAGACAGATGTACAAAACGTAGAGCTACTGCTTTCCAAACAAGCCACTCTCATTGAAATTCCTGATGGATTTGTGTTCCCAGGTATTCTCTCAAAAAAACATGTCACTGTCAGCAGGGGAGTGACTGGGAGGAGAATGCACAATCTATATCCTAAATCAGAAGGATCTCAGCAAATGAGCTGGCCAAGGAACAGCACAAGAGAAATGGGGCATGTGATGAAAACACATAAATCTGTCCTCCAGCAGCCTTGATGCCACAATTTCCAGACACCCTCTCAGAGGGCTGGACCTCTTGTTTCCAGGAGTAATTCAAATTCCTGAAGTGGACTGAAAACTTCAGTCAAACTCGTATCACCATGTACAGTCTCAAATACTCATAGGACTCATGAATTGTGAATCCCTGCCCAAACTGGTGTGTCCTTGGGCTGGCCCTGGAACTCAGAGATCCTCAGGTGATTCAAAAACCAGTAACCACCACACAGAAGATCTCTCTAAGTCTATTAACCCCTCTGACCAATGACACCTGGAACAGGAATTTTAGGGCTGAGCAATCCAAATGGCAGACACAGATACAGCAGGTCACAGCCACCAGCAGATCTCTCCTCAACCTTCCAAGGTCACAGCCCTGTGACATCTCCTGTGCTCAGGTGGGAGGTGCTGCAGACCCCAGGGCACTGCTCTCAGCTGATGTCTGAGGGCACCCCAGCCCCACATCCCACTCCCAAAGTGGCACACAGCACTTCCATCCTCTTCCTGTGAGGTGCCAGCATGGATAGGAACCAGCACTCACCCCTAAACTGCCTGGCCCCAAGCATGTGAAATAAGGATGAGAACAGAGCAACAGCAACTTTTTAATGCACTTTTCCAATGTAAAACTTGCCAGCTCATTGAAAACCATCAGAGAAATTTGCACCAGCTGCAAAGTCTGTTCCTTCAAGCCCAGTAACCCACTGAAAAGGTTAACTCAGAAAAACTCACTGTACTAAGTAAGCTTGCAAGGCTTTTCCTGTGATCCTTGTCTCTCACCTGGGCTATTTCCTACTAATTGCTTCATAACAGCTCAGCCACCAGTGCTGTAATGGGTGCCATGTTTCCATAAATGCTCTGAGTTGAACATGGCCACAGAGAAGCTCACTGAACACAGGAGTTAGACCAGTTGTTCATTTGACCTATGTATTTTTTTTTTTAAATATACAATTGTAAATCTTATCTCTTCTACACATATGGCTCTTCTACAGAAAATGATTTTTCTGCTAAGAGACCCTCTGGGGGCATAGCATTAACTGCAAGCAAGAAATGCAAATACTGAAATGCTTTATTACCATACAGAATAGAAATGCAAAACCAATATTTGACACAGAGCTATTTTTTCAAATTATTTCTAAAAACCCCAAAACTAAACAAACAAACAAAAACAGAAACAAACAAACAAAAAAAACCAAAATAAAATTAACCACAAAAAAAACCAACAGGTGACTAGGGTCTTTTGTAGGTACATCCAAATAGCAAAGAGTACCATTTAAAAAGCAAACTGCTTACTACTTCCAGTGAGCCACAGTATTTATAAACTTAATTCCCTTTACTATAACTCTTCAAATGAGCTGCACCCATAAGCAAGTCAGGCAGAAATCAAGGGCAGGGGAGAGCTGAGGCACATTTGCTATGGAAAACTGCAGGCAGGAGGCTTCTGGAGAATAAACATCCTGCTGTGTTACTTGCACACATCAGAGCAGAGAAACAAGTTTTCAAGGAAAAGTTGAGTTTTTTACCTGAACACAAGACTACTCATGCAGCCTTTCCCCAGGAGACTAAATTATTGCACCACTTGGGAAAAAATAGATGAAGTGTAGTGCAAGCTGAGGAACTGCACGGAGCAGTTTGGAGCAGGAAGCAATTACTGCTGTGATGTGGACTGCTGGGAGCCAGGGACAGGGGATGCAAGAGCTGGGTCATGTCAGAAGCACAGTAGATATTTAACACTCTCCTCTGGGCAGCTGTACAAGATACCACTTCAACACTTCTGAGAATTATTTTGATGGGTTTTGGGCTGTCATGTGAATTCCCAGTAGGTTTTTCATGGTAAGTTTCTGAGTTCATATATATGATAATTTGATTAACCCATAAACTCAGCTGAAACTGCTGAGCTTCATCCAATTATGAGGTAAACCAGTGTAAAATCCAAGCAATGTCTGGGCAGCTGAGTCAAAGGTCAAAATTTATAAGAGAATAAACCTGAGGTAGTTTCCTGCATTTTCACATTTCTGACACTGCAGATATAAGTTTGGAGCTATTTGTATAGATTGATAAATTTTTAAACAAATGTTTTAATATTATTTCAAATGTCTTGACAACCCTGAGTACTTAGAATCTTTTTGGCACCTGCCATTACCCATCTAGTTTTGCAGGAGACACTTCTGGGTTTCCCTGGAGTCTGGGTCCAGTTGGGTTTATGTGAACCCAGCCTCACACCTGGAGAATTCTGCCAGCTCTGTGGTTATCACCAGCAGCACTGCCTTGTCATTCTTGGCTGCTTTTGCCCCAGCTGGAATTCCCTGTGTGTGGTGATTGAGAATGAACCATGGACCATGACATTTAGAGAGCCAAGATTAATCAGAGGAAGGAGAGTAATCCATTTACAGGTGAGCAAGCCTTTATGAAGTGAAACATTTTCCTTCTACTGCATGTGCTTATTATTTTCTCTCTCAATTTATTCCTCCACACACCCCTCCTCATCTGAAACATAGCACTGTGGTTTTGCCAAGACCCAGTTTGTGAGATGAACCTTACTTACTGGAGCACCTTTTTCAGGCACTGGGTTATTACTGGTCTCTTCCCAGTCCTCCCCTCTCCCTGCAGCCATCATTATGTGCACAGAAGTCCATAAACCTCCAAAAGAATCATCTTGTGCAGAGGCTCCAAGCAGCACAGGATGCTGCCTAAGCAAACCTCTTCTCTTCAGTACATCTATATTTATTTTTCTAAACCACTGAGGAGACTCCAACAAAATGTAAAACCCTCACAAGTGATTTTCTAAGATAAGCGAGTTGTCAGCTTTGCTGTTCACATCAGGTTTGACAATCTCAGGTACAGGCTGAGCTTTTGCTCTGCTTTTAGATTATTTCTGAAATCCATGAGCAGCCTGCCAGGGAGCTTGACTTTGATAGGTAGCGAGCCTGGGTCATCTCACCAGCAAGTTTTCACTTGGGTGTCCTTTTTAGGATGAAACATCCCTATTATCATGCAAGAAATGACATTTTCATTTTATTGCAGTGGTTGGCTGATTTGGTACCATCAGAGGAACAACTGAGGTACAAGCTACATCTCTTTTTAACTACGAGGGAGAACAACAGAGAGATTCATGCTCTTGTCAGCTTTTTTCTGATCTGCAGAGACAATTCCTCAGTATCCAACACGGTGGGAAATGCAAAAAATTCTTTTCCTTGTGGTAAAGACTGCACCATCACTGATGATCGCTGAGGCTCTGCTTTTATCATCAGCCAAACTCAGTTCCCCAACCAGAAAATGGTCTCATACCTGGAGGGGCAGCAAGATTGCTGCACTCCTGGATGGGTCTGCACAAACAGGAATGAGGGATCTGTTCATATCATTATCTTTCTGTACAAGAAAAGAAAAATGCTTGAAGTCTGGCCAGAGCAGGGACTTACCCAGGTTTTCCTCATCCTGGTCCAATCACCAGATAAACTTAGCTGACCACATTAAGGTAGTAGAAAGCAAAGTTTATGTCTTAAATAAAAGTGCAATTAAATGAGTGATTTCTTGCTTAAATCCCTCATGGGAGCAGGGAAGGAGAACATTAGGGTCTGTCCCACATAGAAGAGAGGGCCCATCAATGTGTGTCTGCTCAGATGTGTGTGCACTGGGGACAGAATATCGACCAACAAATAACAATGCTAATCCTTCTATTAATATTTAAAAACTGGAAAAGCTGTGTACATCTTCAGGGAATACCTGGAGCAAGATCTTGGAGTATGGCACATCTGGAGTGCAGCTGTAATGTATATAATGGTGTAAGATGCCAAAGGAAAAAACATCAGGCTGAAGCTGGGAGCTCCGAGCACAGCACCAACCCTGCAGAGCCTGCAGTGCCTCGCTAGGGGCAGGCAGCAGATCCAAACAAGGACCTGCAGCCTGGATATTATTTATATTTTGCAAACTGAGGGTGCCCCTGCTCCCCAGATTCCCACAGGGAGATGGAAGGAGGAACCTCTGGAGCAGCGATGTTCTCCCTCTCCCATGGGAGAGATGTGCCTGCTCCTCTTCTGTGCTACAAATCACACAGACAGTACCTGCTTGTCTAAGCTTTTCCAGGAAATCTTAAGGACAGACTAAAGCTGAATCTAAAGACACATGATTGATTACAAGCCTGAAGGTGCTGAGCAAAGCACCAGGCCAGCAGGACCCCATCTCTCACTGCTGGAGAGGGTGGGGGGTGAGAGCCTGAGTCTGCTGAAGTTATTGGTAAAATGTCCTTGGTGACCAGGATTTCACTTCCCAGGCTTTCCTGGGAGTTTCATGCTAACAAGGCAGGCTGTTGGTCCTGCTGCCATGCTGCACAGCAACTTCTGGCTGAGGGAAAATCCCTACCCTGTATCAGCTCCTTTGCCACATTGCTCTGCAAGGGGGAACCAGAGGGGATACTCTCTTCTTCCTGGCTTTGTGCAGCACTTCAGATAATGAGATACCTCTTACAAGAGCAGGCATGAAGCTGTTCAGAGATGTTTCCAGCAGCCACTGACAGCACTGAGCACTCAGCAGCATTCAGGGATGACAGAAAGAAAAATTATCAGTGGAGGGAATCAGAGGGAGTTTCTCTGTTTTCTGGCTGGACAAAAGCAAACAAAGTCAGTGTTTAAAAAAGACATTTCCTGAGAGTAATCACACGAGTCAGAGGTTCGTGAGATTTTATTAAAGGCTCAGACAAGAAATCTGAAGTATGTGGGTAATGAATGCTACAAAGCCAAATGGGAAATGTCCTCTTTCCAATCACACGTGAGCATGTAAAATTAAATCAACTGTTTTGCGATTTTGAAGGTACAGTGGGATAAAACATATTTCAAAGGAATTAACATTAGTCCAAACTAATGCATCAGAACATGCCAGGTGAATGAATTGTATGTATGGCTGGAGAGAAAAACTGGGGGTTTACTTTAAAGGGAAGCAATGCTTCACTTTTTCCTACTGTGCTCCATAAATCCTCTTATTTAAACACAGGGGTAGCGAAGATTAGAACTTCTATTTTCTAGCTCTTTGGATTGGGGCACTTTCCTACTCATAGTGCATAACATGAATCACTCTGAATAAAAAAACACTGCTGTAAAAAAAAAAAAAGTAGTTATTCAGTAATTTAGTCACAACCATTGGAGAAAAGAGTTCTTTCTCTTCTCTTTCCTCCCTTTTAGCCTCCAGATGTGGGTAGAAGGAAAATACACTTGAAAAAGGCTGCAGCTCTTTGTGTGGCAAGCTGATTGAAATAAACCTTACCTGCCTTTGTATATGTTTGCAGTTTAAAATGGATCTGTATTTACACTAGATGAAATATTTACCAAAATGATTATGAACATTTTTCATTTGCTTAAGTCAATGAATTATATCTCTAATGCTGTTTGAAGAATTGGAGCATTTTTTTGCAATGAGAAGCAATGCTTTGGCAATGCTATTTTTTCATATAGTTAAAGAATTGGCTATTTTTGGCAGAACATTTACTATCAAACAAATATTCAAAGCAGTTCTGAAGGTTTATCATTTTCAATAAATATTAGAGTCTCGTCTTTTGCCACTTATTAAGAAACTCAAGCAGACAGCTCTGCACATTAAAGCTCAGGCCCACTCATTAATGCAGTGGGAAAAAAAAAAAGTCTGAAAGAAACCTGTTGCTGTCAGCAGAGACACTTGAGGAGAGGAAAAAGGGAAGGAGAACAAACACATTTAAAAGCTGAAATACCCAGAGCAAAGCCAGGCTCCCAACAGTTATAATTTGCTGTACGTCTCCAAAGGCAGTGGAACATCACTCTGTCCCAGCAGCCAAGGCTTTGCCCACACTGCCATGCTCATGCAGCTCAGCAACAGTATTTCTTCTCTGGCAGAGACTCCATCTGTTGTGCTGTTACATCTGAATTTGCTGGGGTACTGCCAGAAAGGATGTTTTCTTCTCTCTTTGGAGAAACAGCCATCTTCCAGATGATCCTTGCTCTACTGAGCATTAGGAAGCCACACTGAGGTGTCCTCCAAAGAGAAGGAGCCCCTGGGAAAGTGCTTTGCCAGCCTTTATCTGAAAAGGTGGCTCCAATCCAGTTTTGTGGGTCCCAAATCTTCTGTTCTTGTGCTCATTTGAATGGGAGACTCACAGAGACATTATATATTTACACTGTCCAAATATTGTCCTTTGCTGTAGAAACTTACAGTGGTAACAGCATGGTAAATGCTTAATTACACATTACTGTCAAATTCCTTACCTTAGTCTTCCAAAGGGAAGAGAAGCTTAACAGTGCAACAGCAGCGTGGCAGCATTAGGGATGCTGGAATAATCTTTCTAATTGATCTTGGAAGGGGTGAGCAGTGATTTCTTTTGAGTGATTTTCATTAACTGAACTCCTTCTTATTGCTTGGGTGTGGGTTATGAATATAACAGTTTTCACATGAGTGTACCTTCAGTTCAAACACAGTTCAAATACAATATAATCTGCTTCAGTAAACAGGTGAAAGAATGCAGTTTTCAGCAGCATTTTTATTAAGTACTGGCAAACCCTTATGCATGTTAATGCTTGATAAAAATACAGCCAACCCAGAAGCAAAACACTGTGATGGGTTAAGGCATATCACAGGTTAAACAAAACATAGCCAGTACCAAATGATACCCAGCATCCCTGCAAACTCAGGTCACAAGCACTGGGAAGTGGAAGGGGTGCTTGTGCTCCTCCACATGTTAAATTTTAACCATCTTGTTTCTAAAAAACTGTAATTTACCACAGGAAGGCTGTCTAAATAACCACCACAGAATAATCTGGCTAGACATTTGCAAGTGGATTGCATCTTATGCTGCTGTTGAACTCATTCTGTGGGAGAGCATTGACAACATGTCACTTACTTCACATTCACATTTACAAACACAGTGAGAAGAATGGGAAATTAGATGTTCTTATAGACTCTATACACTAAACCCTACAATTTCCTGTTATTTGCCATTAGTTTTTCTTTATTCACTTTTGGTTATATATGTAGCCTGCACAAAAATGAGCTGAGGAAATCACTTGGTTAAGTGAGACACCAGAGAATGGTGTGTCCTTGACCACAAGCAGTGAAGAACATGAGCCATCACCTATTTTATATGAGAGCTCTGTGATCACTTTAAATCACTATAAGCTGGCTCTGCCACCAAAACAGCTGTTCCTGTCCTGCCTTGCTTCATCCTGTCCCATCCCTGCATTTCAGTCAAACATCCCTACAGCTGCATGGCAAAACAGAGAAGGGATCTGAGCCAGATTCAAATTACCCTGATGAAAACCAACAACTGTGTCTTATGGTGGCCCTAAGGCATTAAGAAAGGCATTACTCCATCCTGGAACAAAATCTCTACAGGATGTTTCCAAGTATATTGTAGTACAGCATTTTCCATGCCTGTAAGAATAAGATATTTCTATTTAAGCAGTTAATACCAATCTTTCTGCAAAACCAGTTCTGGTTCCCAATTGTCATTGTTCCAAATTTTGCACCACCATGCTGATTTCAGAGCTCTGGGGCAGATCTGATTCAGTATGACCACGTGCAACTCCCCTGGGTCCTCAGGGCTGGTGCTGATTTCACTGGAGATGCACAATTGTGCAGTAAATGTGCCCAACATGCACAGCATTCACTTGAATGACTGCAGCCACACAGGGATAAAATCCATGGATTTCACAGGGTCACACCAAGAAATGCCCTTAGCCCTGGAGCTGGATGACAGTACAAGTAGCTTGAGCTGTAAGAGCAGCCAGAATTGGTGAGCAGTTCAGAGATGCTCTTTCAGACAGTTGTTTTTGCTACATTACCTCATTGCCATTTTTCTTCTCCATTAGGCTGTGCTGTTATGACTTTCCCATTTAGGGTCATCTCAGGTCTGCAGGACATAGCATTAAAATGGAGAGGGGATATTTTTAGGTCTACTGTAGGAAAACATGAGTAAGCATGGATGTTTACAGTAAGACTAGAGAATGCACAAGGAAGAGACACAAAAATAAAAAGATTTTGCAACACATCTCCCTTCCCTGAGCTGTAATCACAAATTTAGATAATTTAGGCAGGAAGATCTGAGAGTGGAGTTGAATCCAACTACACTGGCATGACCCACTCTGGGGATGTCTGGTAGGGCAGGACTGACTTCAGTCAGCTCTCCAGTTGAGGCTAATGTGGATCTGTGCCCTGGTCACATCCAAACCTCCTTCCCAGCAAAGGGAATCCACAGAAAAATCACCACCAGGTCAGCATCTATCACAGCTCTACTACAAACACGTGCTCTGCCAGCAGTGTTGGGGAGCACAGAGGTTTCCTGGGGGCAGTGAACAAGCCAGTGCTTGTTGTTTCTTGCTCCTCTATCAAGTTTTCACTGTGCTGCTTAATCAGTACTGCTGCAAGCAGGGAATGTGGGTTGTGCTAGTGCTTTTGCTGCATTCCTGCTGCAGGGAAATTGTGCTGTTTATACGCTGAAGTCGTCATCACAATGACGGCAAGAAACAAGGAATTTAATGCTTGATGGTATTTTCACAGTGTCACAGAGAGAACGTGCAAGAGCAAAAGCAGCTCAGTTCAGTTTGGGTTATTTAGGAACTACTCGAAACACTGCTAAAGGACTTTGTGATATAATTAGGCACCAGGTCAGAAGAGCCCCCAATACAATAAATAACTTCGTTTTCAAAACATCTTTTCCTGTTCATTAGGAAAAGCAAGTGTTAAGCAAGTAATCTGTCTCTTCAGTGCAATTTCAACACAATATATGTCATGACTTGTCTTACAAAATGAATTACAGGGCTCTCTGATAAGGCTTCATTTTACTAATAGTAAAGTGGCTCCATACACCCGGTAGGGCTTTGTTAAGATGGAAGCATATTGTAGCACTAATGAAGCATGAGTTCAGCCTAATTAACAGGATGGCAACAGCAATCATACAGCCTTTTCATTCACTTTTATACATTCTGTCAGAGTAACAAAGTTGTGTTTCGACACTGCTGGAACTCTCTGGCTTTGCTCCCTCTTTGCACGCCTGCTAATCCCGCTCCTTTGTTCCAGCGGGCCGGGATCCAGCCCAGCGCTAAACCCGTGTAATCACGGATAATAAGGCAGGGCTGCTGGGCAATGGCCCTGCTCAGCCACCCACCTGCCAGCTCCCACTCCTCAAATTTAACTTCAGGCACGAGAGCTGATCCCTTGCAATCAGCAGGGCCGCTCACAAATTTCCAGTTAAGCGCATACTAAAGTGCTTTACTGGCTTAGGGCCACGGTTTGTATTGTAAGAGGAAGAGTCACGGGTGGAATTTATTTTCCTGAATAACCCATTCTGGCCATGCTGGAAAACAATAGCATTTTCATTACCCGCTTCACAACTCACCTGAATGAATAGGAAAGGCTCCTTGCCCCCAGCTGCTCTTACATTTGGGCTTCTAAGATAAGCCATTGAAGGGCAGTCCAGGGCAGGTGAGTTATTTGTGTCTGATGTGGGTATGATGGAGGAGATACCCAGACAGAAACTAACTTTCTTTCATTAATTTCAACATCTTCCATCGAAATCCCTCATTTGAAGTGCTGAAAATGAGCCTGCAGATGGAGAACCACAGATCCTCTGCCTTGGCCCAGCTCCAGCTAGGGTAACTATATGCTGTCTGGCTGAATCCCCTCTCGTGGCTTCACATGGAAAAGTCATTCTCCACTTTTCCTCCTGAAACACTGCAATGTACCACAGCAGTGGCAAAGTGGTAACTGAGCAGTGTCTGCAGTTCAGCAGAGGTGGGAACAGTCTCTTATGGACTAAATAAAGGCTGAATTCCTTCAGTAACCACTACAGCTCCCCTGGACAAGATTTTTGTGTTTCAAGGTATGGCTCCTGGCTCATGAGAGCTTCCAGGAGGCTCAAAATGTGCAGAGATAGGGCTGATGGAAGGGTTAGCACAGAGACACCCCCTGTACCACACAATCTTGGGGAAAATTCATCTCCAACTCTGCAATAATGAAACCTGACTGCAGAAGGTCACCTTTCCACTTCACTGCAGCCAGTGGTGTGGCCCTGCTGTCAGTCACTTGGGACATCCTCTCCAGAGCAAATGGTCCAAAATCATTCAAGATCTACACACAAACACAGGCTCAGAGACTGACCATCTCCTGCTTTCAGAATGAATTTGGCTTTCCTCGGTTGAAGTAAATCACACGCTACATTTTTACATAGAGTAACTTTGTAAGCAGCATGAAAAGAGATGAAGGAAGCTGTGATCAAAGCCTCTGGTAAGACTACAGTCATTGAGGGCATCTAACAAGATGCCAGATTTGGCTCTTGTTCTAAAGTGTTCTTCAGAAGCTGCATTTTCGTTTGATCACATATTTAAGTAAATCAGATCACTGCAGCAGAACTTCCCCTGGAAGAATTTTATTCTCTTCAACCAGTTACAATGTATGGCAAATTGATAGGAGTAGGAAAGATAACCCATTGTTATTGGGGGAGACTTAAATAAAACAAAATTCAGAGGGAAAGGCTGGACAGCTTTCGTAGGCTGACAATGTGTGGGGAAATCTGTCTCTTGCTTAATGCATTTCAGGTCTCACGGTAACTACTACTTTTTACTACGAGGAAGCTGGGTCAGGACAAGAAGAGAGGTGGGACAGCTTGGACACCAAGTGACATCTCTCATGTCCTGTCCTTTGCTGGATTGCTTCTTTCTCTACCTTGGCATATTGTTCCAGAACACAAAAATGATTGTGTGTTCTGTCTTTGCAGTGTTTCTGAATGGTTATATTTTATCTGCACCTTTTCTGAAACATAAGGAGTTCCTGTAACCTTGGCATTTTACATCCTTGAAGAGTTTTAGCAGTATCACCTCAGCTTCCTGAAAACATCAACATAATGAACACATCTCTTCCCATTGATCTCATCAGACAAGCCAAATATTGAATAAACCCAAGAACTAGATTATCCTCTTATTCCTAAAGGTTTGTAGAGGAATTCTTCCAGATTAGAGGTACATGATGATAAAATCATAAATGCAATGCTGTCCTTGTCATGAATATAGCTCTTCAGTTTCCAAGATGTTCTTCCCCTTCCAGGAATCTAGTTTACTTAAAAAAGATACAGTTCATTTGCACATAGTGAAAAATAATTCTTGTGTACTAGCTTATCATAGAATAAGATTAAACTCTTTTTCTCTGGCTATTTTTTTGTTACTTTTATTGAACAGCAGAAATGCCTGCAGTGAAAGTAAGATGAAAAGCTCCCAAAGTATTACTCCCTTAAAGGGTAAAAAATATGCAAAGAACAATTTCTCTCCAAGTGTTTCAGTTCATGCTAATCTTGCAGGAAAGACCATGACAAGCTTTTGCTAAGTATGGCATCAAAGCAGAGCTCAGGATGCTCAGGACATTTTCAGTAGCAGGACCTGGTACAACAAACACCTTTATTTTCAGGTATCTTCTCCCACATCTGGATGATAAAGAATTACTGGGGAACTCCTGAGAACTGAAGAAACTGGTTTGGGAACAGAACGTAATAATACATTACAATGAAGCCTTTTACAAATGGGTGTGAAACCATTTTTGTTGATCTGAGGAAAAGATTAGAATAGGAAATGAAATTATGAAATTATTAGAAATTAAAAACTTTGAGACAAAATGTGGGCAAGCTCAGGACACAGACAAATAGTTAGAAAATGGCTTTATTCTCCCAGGGAACATAGCACCATCAGCAACAAATATGCTGCTTGTCTGTATTTATATTCCAAACAGTCTTGTTTCCCTTAAATCATTTGTTCTACATTTGCCAGGATTTTGTTCTTCTAGTTTTCTGTTGGGTTTTTTTTCTGAAATAAATCATATCCATTAACACATAATGGCATGGGACATAATCCCATGCACAGGCAGGAGTGTTGCTCTCAAATCTGTCTAGATACCCCAACTCTTGGGACATTTTGAGTTGTGTGACAGTGACATTCTCACAGCACAGTCATCAGTCAGATGCAAAATAGCTGATTTTCTCAACAAATGCTGCCTCTGCAGATGGAGCTGGCAGGCCCATGGCTGAGGGAAGAACATGAGGTGCCCTGGGAGCAACAGGGGGTTAAGGAGAGGGGGATGAAGCTGTAAGAAAAGGATGATGCCCAGCAGCTGGATCTGAGGGGACAGTCTCTGCTCATGGAGTGCTGACCCCCACGGCACTGAGTGAGGTTAAACTGCAGGGCCTGCTGGGTGAGATGCTGCCTCTTCAGAAAACCTGGGAGGTAAGACTTCAATGACCCCAGGATCTCGCCCTTGTCATTGAAAAGACATTGATTTTCCTGTTATAATCTATTTCTTCCAGAAAATAAAGCAGTTTGGACTCCATCTTATTTGAAAATAATTTTTTTAAAAACTCTCCCCCCTTATTTGAAAAGATGCAGGGGAAAAAATAAGTACTGCTGAAAATAATACTAGAAAAATACTAGGAATAGGAATGTAAAGTTTACTCAAATCATGCTTTGAATAAGAAGAGCTCCAGCTCTAGACATCCATATACAGCTCAGCAGATGTCAAAACACTGCAATTCACCAAACTTTCTTTTGTCTTAGCAGGGACAGGAGCTCAAGTGCTGTGAGTTGAGGTTTCCCATCTCTCCACCCAAGTTTCAGAGTCCTCTGCTGAACTCCTCTCCTGCTTTACACGGTCCCAGCCCCTCCAGAGCCAGGAGGCCACCAAGGGCAGCAAGTGGACAGACAGCCTTCAAAACCACTGCTTGTTCTCTCAGCTCTTTTGCCTTGAGGCCAAATTTCAGGTGGGCAGCAGCCAGGGAAGAGAGGAACAGGGGACAGTTGCTGCAAGGACAAACCCTGCTGTAGTGTGTAGGACAGAGCAAGCTGACCCATCCCATCTCACCAGCACGGACACGAGCTCCTGCAAGGAAAATGACAGGGGAAAAGCATTCCAGCTCTTTTTAAAAAATGTTCTCTCTGTTTTCTGAATTTTGTTCTCCTCTATTTCAGGTAGCTGATTGAGGAGTTTTCCCTTTTACCCACAGCTGGAAATAAGAAACCCATGAGGAAAGCCCTCATTGCCAATAAATGGCTCAAAAACTTCCCCAGCTGGGGACCTGCCAGGGCGGGTGGATTACAGTAACCAGCATCAACAGATTTGCATATTCAAAGACTGTAATTGAGGAATAAGCAGTAATGCCATTATGCAAACCCCCGGGCCCTGAGTGGCCAAGCCAGAGCTCAGCTCACACATCCTTACCAAGATGAGCCCACAGAGCCCAGGGGGAAGAGCAGTGCAAGCACAGGGAGCAGGAATTGCAGGAAAAAGGCACCATAACTCATCTGTAGCTAACTGTGCTCAGCCCTCAACTCCAGCTGAGCCACCTCCTTCCCCCCTCAATATTAGATATATTTGAGCTCACAGTGCTCTTCTGGGTCCATGGTGAGTTAGAGGGCAAAATTATTGCCTGCAATAGGAGAAAGGCCATAGAAGTATATCAATAAAACAACATCTTTTCATGTGCTACTGGTGAGCTAAGCAGCCAGTATACGGTTCTTTTCTTATTTTTTCCTTAACCCTTTTCCACCTCCTCATCAGCAGAATTGGATCTCAGGAGGTGTATTTCACCTGGAGGATAATTCTTCATCAACTCCACTTGTGAACTTGTGCTTCAAGGTCAGCAAAGGTTATGGAGAAATGAGTAGTTCAGTTGGTACATTTAAAAGGAATCAGTAATCACAGGAACTTTTTTTTTTTTTTTTTTTTTTTTACTTAAAACACCTGAAATACAGCCATGCTTTCAGAAGGATTCTGTTCAAGTCTGTCACACATTATTTTCCACAATACATGGCTGACTCTGCACCAGCAATTTGCTTCACCTTGATTCATGAATAACTATCCCTCACTTCCTACTGTAAATACAATTCTAAACATATGGGAGAGAATTTGTAGTGAATTAAGGTTGTACATTATCACTGTGATTAGCTGCATTTCTTACCCAGCAGATGTCTGGGTAGTAAAAATCCCCCATGAGTACTGTATCCTGGAGTTCCCAGTTCCTTGATAACTGGTCCAAGGATTTCTCAGTCCTGCTGTGCTCTGATCATGGTGGCCCAGAGCAGATGCTCACTGTCTGCCCATCTTCTGCAGCACTAATCCCACTCTCCCCATGCTCCCAGCAGGGCATCACGCTTCCCCTGCTTTTCTCTCTCATGTTATTTTCCCCAAAAAGCTTTCCCAGTGACATTCATCATTCTCACAATACCAAAACACTTTGACAAACTGAGCCAAACACCTCCCTGGTGTCCTGTCGCTGAGTACCACCAGAGTTACAAATCTGACGACTGATCTGGCTGTAACTATTTATGATACTGGCACTGCCATCATAAGCATCAAGGTGGTGCTTGTAAGATTTCTCAGCCCCTGTTTGGCCCCTCTTTTCCTGGGCATCTCTTGACCCCACAGCAAGGGACAAGCTCTATTCCAAGCAAATGCCTGAAGAGACACACAGTGAGTAACTGGCGCGAAACTAAAGCCCACAGAGAGCAAGCAACTAGTCCCAAAACATGGAAGACATATGGTACTGCCTTGAGAGCTTTCACATGAAATTATCTTTCCCACTGCACTGCATTTTCCATCCCACAGGTGCCTTACTTTTGGCAGCTCACCTCTCCCAGCAGAGAAAAAAAGTGTCACTGCCCTGCTCCCCACAATGGCTCTTGTTCCTAGAGGCTACAACACCGTAAATGGATATTTTTGTCCTCTATCAGATCTTTGCAGGCTGCTGCCACTGGTCACTTTGCCAAGCAATCATCAGACATGAGCCCAGGGTCTGTTGTGGACGGAGCCACTTTTGGGACCACTGGGCTCATGCACAGTGTGACTTGGACATACCCAGACATTTGCCTGCCCTAGAGCTCAGCACTTCCTACCTCTGAGTCCCAAGGCACCAGCTCTTTACCTCACAGCAGTGATCAGCACATACCACATCCCAAACATCAGGCTATCCTCAAGATCACGAGCGCTGAGCTTTCTTCTGCCTGTCAGACAAAGCTTTGAAGAAGTAAACAAGTGCTGTCAGATGCCATCAAAATTCCTGCCTCAGCACCCTGAAAATAGTTTTCCAACCTCTTTTCTCCAATTGTCACATGAGCAAGACCTCAGCCTCGGTCACTTAATGTCTCCAGCCTTGAATACCAGATTAGCAACTATCTTTAAGCTGGTAAAAAGGCTGCAAACACTAATTCATCCTTCTAGCAGAAAGTGACTTTTTTACATAGTAAGAAAATAAAAGTTTAAATGTAATGTAAATTAATTTATCATTTACTGAACAGCTATTGTTCACTGACTCCAAAACAGCACGAGGTGTAACCCTCAGGGTACCACTAACATCCAGTTCAGTCTCTCCAGAGTAGAATCATAGTTAAAAGGCCCGTTTTTAATGCACCTCATTCACAGACATCTACTTTTGAAACCTGGAACTAAAAGCCATGCAAAGCAGCAGAAACCCAATTGAATCAACTCACTGGGCCAAAATTTTCAAGGCTTAATTGCATAAACAAAAATGTATAAAAAATACATATTTGTGTGCTGTGCATGTACCATTTTTTAACTTTTATCTGGCAAACTCTTCAAGGCAGAGTGTTTCAAGGGATTAAGAGCTGTAAGGTGAGCAAAACACGAGCCCTGCTTTATTGAACAGCCATTAGCCATACTTAGAAACTGCACCATAACATTAATTTTGCAGCTACAAGATATTGGCCTTGAACAGAATTAATGCATATGCACATATTTGCTACACAGTCATAAATTTTACTAATGCAATTTTGTGAGCCTCTTAAATGGTAACCGCTGCAAAAAAAAAAAAAAAATTAGTAAGAGGAAAAGCAGGGTAAAGTTCAGCAGCAATATTTCATTACCAAGACAAGCAAAGAAGATAAATGACTCAGCTCTCTTGGTTCTCCCCTCTTCTCCCCAACATTACATGAGAAAAAGCACACTGCACAATACAAATCTCTGGTATTGTTGGATGTGGCAGTCTGGCAGGACAGCAGATCAGGAGGATTTTTCAATGCAGAGATATGTCCGTCACTAAAGCAGACTTTACAGCAAAGCTTTTCAAAAAGGAGCAGATTCCACACAATTTCCAGGGACAGACAAAGTAATTAGCATTTCTCTAGTCCCTCTTTTTATTGTACATAACTCCCTCTTTTCCCCTTCTTCCAGTGGGACACCTGCTGTTGTGGACACAGGCTGGAGCCCCACCACATGCTGGGGAACAACATACAGACAGCACACTGCATACAGGCTCAAAATGAGCAGGGAAAACAGAGCAGTTCTGCTGTGAATAGCAGGATTTTCCATTTTTCCTAAAGAACCAGCAATCAGAACTGCGTGTTCCTACCCGAGGAGCTCACCCATACATTTCCATCCTTAATAAATGAAATCAGTTTTCAGCCCTCTGGTTGCAGAGACTGGCAGGAAATGTGGCTTCCATAAAGCCCAGCAAGAAAGCAAATGAGACTTGTTTCGTAGCCCTGCCATTTCCAGGGTTGTCTCATGATGTTTTGGAGGTCTCATGATGAGAGGAGGGGCCAGGTCACATTCCCTTAGTGCTGTCAGCCTCTCCAGGGGGACAAGGAAATCATAGAGCTTGGGATTTTTTCTTTAGCTGAGGCCAAAGCATCAATGTCTGGCAGAAAATTCCCTCTTTTTACTGAGGAAATCTGGTTAACTTGGAGAAAAGGCAAGATCTGAGCATTCACTGTATGTCCAGAGACCTGCTTAGTCCCTCAGAGGAATATTCCAAAATCCACAGGTCCAGGGTGCAGGAGGGCAGGGAGAAGCAGGACTGGGGATGGGTAATTGCTGCCACAATGCTTTTAATTTCTAAAAGCCTCCAGCCTCAGCAGCAACCACGTCTCCAGACACCCATCATTCCCACAACCCTGTATTGAGTTATGCCTTGTAGAAAATCTCTCTGGTCCAGAAAGCGCTTTGCACGTCTCCCCACCATGCGCTGCTGCCCCACCAGCACCAGCAGTGCCTTGAGGTGCCATGCACAGCCCAAGCACAGCTGCTTTCTTGTGCTGGGCCCATCCAACACCATGATCTGGTCTCCCTTGAAAATCTCAGTCTGCTGCTCTTGGGAAGGTATGGATGTACTGCTGCTTCTGGAACAGCTTCGTGCCCCTCCTGCACATAGTCTGTACTGTATTGAAGAACATAAATAAAACCATAGGGAACTTACTCATGGGAGGAGTTTGGCTGCTGACAGCCCCCTTCTTCCTTATTTGAAGATTTTGTTCCAGTATCTAAGTGAACTTTGTAGATCTAGCTAACAGCCTGCAAGATATCAAGTGATCCAGTGTCTCAGAAGTTGTCCAAAGTAGCCAAGTTTGCTGGAGAACCACTAGCAGAGCAGCACTTTTCAAGACAGAGTGTTCTTTCCTGAAAAGATAGCAAGGAAAAAATGAAATTAAAAAATTACCTCATCTCCACAATTACTTCCCCGGGTGCTTGACTTTTCCCAAACTGCACATCAACACAACTGACCTTTCCTTTCAATAGGAGCACATGGACAGGGCACTGCCTACTTCCCCTTCTTCTGTTTGCAGATGCAATTGGATGGAGACACAGGAGCTCCTCAACAGGAAGTGTATGGCCCTGAGATCCAATATTCTGCTCGTGACTTGTTTGTGCAAGGGACAGAGCCATTCACCTGGGCTCGATCTGAAATGAAGGATTTATTCCACCAGGGCAATTGACTGCTGTGATACATTCAAAGCAGCACTGAGCTCGTGGGGCTGAGCCTTGGCTGCCAATACAACATTGTGTCTAGGAGTTTTCTTCTACCTTGAGACTCAGTGACTCCATCCAGCAGACAGAAACCTGGCAGCTGCTCCATCTTCCAGCACAGCGATGACCCAGATGAGATCTATATATCCGATATACGCAGCTTCACGACTGAGGAATGCTGTGCCAGAGTGCTTAGGATTTTTTGGCATTAGCCTGGTCCCACTTAGCATTTTTATGAATGTTCCTGCTCCTGGATTCATGCTGTAATGTAAAAATCGAAAGGGCACTCCTACTTGTAAACTTCTGGACTTGATGGGTACAAGAGAAAAGCCTGAAATTGATGCAAACCATGATAAACCATCAGTGCAAATTCATGCAAAACTATCTCCAAAACTGAAACCAACACCAAAAAGTGACTGACAATCTCTCCATGGGGACCTGTGGTGATTTGCAGCCTGACTCACAACATGTGAGCACCCAAGGCTGGAACTGGTGGTCTGGCCCTGCAGAGAGCACTCAGCATTCCCCATCCTGACCAAAACTACTGAAGAAATGCATCAAAGGTGTTTGTGCAGCAGAGAGGAGGAAACCAGGATCTCACATTACTGAGTTTTCATGCCATTGCTCATTGTTTATGTGTCCTCTTCCACAGCTGCCCTCTGTAACCTCTGACAGTGGAAACTCAGCTCTACCTGTGTTTCAACACCTGGAATTTTTAGACAACCTGATTTTGCAATTAACAACTCACAAGCAGCAAATTAAATTCATACAGGGACCCTACATAAACTGACTGCCTGTTCACAGGTGACTATAAACACTTATCTATAGTATTGACATAAAAGGGCCAGTGGTTGCATAAACATCTAAGTTAAACAGGTACCAAAATATTAGTCATGACCTTGTTGAAACAGTTGATATGGCAAAGCTCAGTCATGAAATCACCTATAAAATGAAATATGATTAGTGTCAAGTGCTAATCTTCCAGAAGCCCAAACAATGTGATGCAAAGGAGCTTTTAAAAGAAACCAAACAAACTCATTTTTCATTATCTTCTGCCATCTTACTATTTCATGAGTTAGAAATCCATTAGCAATTCTGTCAAGAGCTAGATAGGCTGCTTAGTTATCTAACACTGAAGCACTCACATCCCATGGCTATCTTGATGTCCCTGGGAGAAAAAAAACAACAGGAAAAGCAATGGAGTAATAAATTATTATAACTGTTTCATTAAAACTTAGGACACTGTAATTTTCAAGTTTATTTGGTGTTATATTTAAATGAACCAAAAGGCAACATTGTACAGTAACATTATAAAATAAAATTATTACATAGTACATTAACCAAAGCCCCATTTAAAAAAAAAAATTCCTAAAAAGTCATTTGGGGACATATCCTACTCTTGCTCTTCTGCACACATGATTTATTAAGCTCATTTAAAGCACACTCTTTTTTTTAGGAAAAGCAAAATGGAATTTGCCCCCAAAATGGAGTATCTTTTCTTATAGTTCTTGCAGTTTCATTTTATCATGTGTAATATATCAAGTTTATAAGGCATAAATACGAAAAACAGTTCAATATGCTCATCATAATTTTAATTAAGTAATACAATCTAGGACACTTTTTCAATCACACCAAGGATTACAATGTACCTATAGCTTTAGTTTCTTTTTTTTTTTTAATACAAAAGTCTATCATATAGTATACAGTGTATTCTAGTTGGTAACTGGTTCACAAGGTGGATCACAATATTCTTGCAGGTTAATATGTCAGGATTTCACCTAGTTTGTACACTCTGTGCAGGCTTCCTCCTTCCCTGGCTGCTCTCCTCCAGCAGGAGCATCCCTTCACTCCATCTCCTTGCCTATTTTAAGAAGGGCTCTGCGCCAGATGCAAATCCAACTGGGAATGGCTTGGGATGCACATCCCAGTGGTGCCAAGGAGCTGCCAGAGGCAGCCAGGGAGTGGAGGAGGAGGAGGAGGAGGCAAGGCAGCAGCTCACAGAGGTGTTTGTGGGGCAGGGAGTCAGGCTCTGCTCTCCCAGCTCCCCTCAGGCTCCTGGCACCATGGAAATGCTCCCAGGGACTGCGGGAGCTGAACCGAGCCCCAGGAGGGAATCCATGACAAACCACAGCCTGGTGTGTAAGGAAATCACTGACCAATGGAGTGGGTGCCACTGGCTGCTTGTGCAAAGTAAGGATGGGCAAAAGCACCTCAATAAATTAGGAAGCAGCATGGATGTTGGGGATGCTGAGTGCTTGGGTTGGGCCAGCTTCACATCACCCACAGCTCCATAACCTGCAAAGCCTTCCCAGGATTTTGGGCATCTGATGCAAAGACCCACCTGGTGCCAGCTGGATGAGTTGCACAGACAAACCCTCTGATCAGTAACACCTCCCACACCCATCTCCTACCTCTCCTTGGGTTGATATTTCCTAAAACCAGATTACTGAGATGCCCTGGTGAAAGCACTGCTGGTTTGGGGCTGGGAGCAGCAGGGTCAGACCATTCATGGTAGTGCAAGAGGGGTTGGAGAAGGCAGGGGGTCTGTCCCCACTCCTCCTGCCCCTCCAAGGGTCTTGTCACTGCTGGTGGGGGCAGATGGGCAATTGACACTGTGCCCCCACAGGGCCACACTGATCCCTCCAACAGCCAAGGAGGGCTGTCAGAGCCTTTCTGACATTACCTGAAACCAGGAATAGGTTTTTCTACATATACAATCAACCTAAATTGTGCATGAGGTAAACTGCAGAGCAGTGTCCTCCAGAGCGTTTTTCACATGTCTAATATTAGATATCTTGCTGGCAGCTCTGAACTGTCCCCAGAGGTTTCTCTACCTGCCTACATTTACTACGTTCAGGTCCTGAGCTCCTGCACTCAGGTGCTCTGAATCACACTGTAACCAAAGGCAGCCTAAAATAGACGGTGTGAATTGCTCCCTCCCTGCTGTGACTCCATCCTGCAGCATCTGGGAGGAAAGAGAAATTATCTTAGTATTAAGAATGGGCCAAAGTCACAGAATTCGGGTCAGGATTCAGGCCAGGCAGGCACAGATTTTGTCTGTGGGCCTGTTCTTGCTCTCTATTTGCTGATGGGATATCCAATCCTGTGCTTACATTTATTTTTCTGATAGATCAACAGTCTCAGGAATCACCTATCCCTAAATAAAGCACAGCATGTGAGCAGCACATAAACAGCTCTCCAGCTGCAGGAAAGAACTGACACACATCTAAAGTCACAACAAAGCCCTCACCTCCCACACACCCTTCCCTCAATACTTTTTTTAAACCAGTCAGAAACAAACAATGAGTGCAGCACAGCCCAGAGAGCCAGAGGAAGGAGCATCCAGTGCTTTCTTAGCTGCTGTGTCATTATGTAGGGAGGCTACTTCCAAAGAAACCAAATTACCCTACATAAAGAGCATTCACTAAAAGAATCTCCTTTCCCTTGGAGAACCAGCAAGATCACATTATTTCCTGAAAACACCTTTTTTTCCTTTTTTTTCTATACTTGACAGAAGAGTAATGCTGTCTGGGTTTTTGCTTTCACTGACCATGACAGGCAGTTTCTGTCCTAGCTTGAGAATTCCATCGAACCTGCTATTTGCATTTGGGATAAAGCATCAAATGGACATTTCCCATGGGATACAGACTGCTTGCTGTCCACTAGCTTCAACCATCATTCTTAAGTACATTTAGCAAGAGGGAAGCAAAAGATCTCCCTGTGCTGAAATGCATTGAATCAGCAGCAAGTTTCTACCAGTGCTGAGAAATTGTGCCCTTAATATAAGTGCTCAGAAACCACCAGCCCTGCTGCTTGAGGAGCACTCGGAACTGTATAGAAGGCCTGTGGGAAAAGGACTTCCATTAGTACCCACTATGCTGTGATTTATGTTATGGGCTTAAAATAGCAAAAAATTAAACAGTTCTATTTAACCTACAGTCTAAAAAAAGGCACAAAGACTTTGTGGAAAAAAAATAAAAATTAACTGTTCAGATTACATTTCCAAGAACTTTTAGAGTGTCACTTTGATTTGCCAGCTTTGCTTGCTGGCAGGAGTGAAATTGAGACAATTTCACTGTCTGCAGAGGTAAAGAATACCCTTTTGGCAAGGCAAGTTTGCCAGCTCTATGCAAATGTTATTCAACAGAAGTAACTAAAACCTCTTGTGATTGCTTTAAAACATAATCTTTTTGGTCTGCAGCACATTGCACTTACCTAAGTACTCAGTGATGATAGAGTGGGTCTTAGGGCAAGACCAAATACAAAGAGCCCTTTTTAATCTGAACACAGGAATGAACTCTGTTCACATCTTCACAGTCTGCTTCCAAATAAATGATCATGAGACACATAAATAGTATAAAATAAATACAATACATTCAGAGTTTTCTACATTGTGGAGAGCTGTTAAGACTTCTCTAGGTCCCCAATGTAATGCATATAGAACATTCCCTTCTATACAGTGCTACCTCCATGTACCCACACCTCCTTTAAATGCAACATAGCTCAGACGAACGTTCTCTTTTGCCTGGATTCTCATCAGTCTCTGATTCTGTAAAACATTATATCATTTCTTTAGGAAAAAAAAAATATTGCACTTTTAAAAATGCATAAAAATCGAACCGAATTCCCATTAACTCCACCACACAGTCTGTTATTTAAAATAGGACTTTCCCAAAAACGTATCTCTAGTTGTTCTGCATTCTGCCTTCATTTACAGCATTCTCCACCGGGATACGCTCAGAACATTGTTCCTTAGCGCATCCCTTACAGTTTTGCCAGCAGCCTTTTGACACACAGCGTGAGCTACCCGAGACACACGTGGCTGGGAGTCACAGGTGCGTGCTCCAGGCTCAGGATTTCATGGTGCAAATGGGAACCACAATGACCAGGATAACCGTACAAGCGGCCGCTGCGATCAGGGCAGCGATCTTGCAAACCTTTGCTCTCCTGAACTCGGCCTCTTTCCGTTTCAACAAGGAATCGTAGCCAGGAGTATAAATGTCTTCCATCCAGTACTCTAAGTTGTTTGGGTTTAAAGATTCTTGAGTCTAAAAATTAAAAGGAAACAGTTGTTAATAGTCTGGGGTCTGCTGTTAATAAAATAAGTAAACAAAGCAGATGTGCCTGGAGGCCTCCCAGTCACACCTGGATCTGCTGTCAGGATAAAGTGGGTTATTGCCACTTCTCACACCCCTTCATCTCCTGGTCCCAATCCCATAAAGCTGACGAAAGTGGTAACAAAATACTGCAAAAAATAGACTCCTGCAACAGTAAGATTGTGCTCCAAAATCCCTCACTTACCTCTGATTTACCGGAAACTTTGTCATCTTGGATGGCATTTAAATAAAATCTCTTTAATCTGCTCAACAGCAGAGGTGTCAGCAAGTGCCTGCCTGTAACTGTTAATAATTTTTAAATTATTAAAGCTCAGCTGATGGGAAAGGTTCTTAATATATGCTCCTCGTGCACTACATTTTACAAAGCTAACCCTAATTCTGGCACCACGACTTGCTTGCAGGGCAGGATTACCCAGCACCCAGTCCTGCAGTGGGGGCAATTTACAGACCCCTCCTCTGGAATGGCATTGCCTGGGGATGCTGCAGAACTTTATCAGTATTTCCATTTGAATTACTTATTTTTTATGTCTTACAGCTTTTTACTCCTAAGCATTTATGAGCTCTTAAAGCTTTCCATTTCAGCCTTGCTTGTTTTATTCCCTTTAAACTCTGTGTTAGAGGAAAATAAGGTGAAAACCAGGGAAACCCAAACACTACTATTGAACTTATCAGCAGAAAGGAATAAAACAAAGAGAGCATTTTGAAAAATGACAGCATTTCCCCAAAGCTGTCTCTTTTATCTGAGGCTCCAGAAGCTTATTCCTTTAAAACAAATGAGAAAGATTCCATATAAAAATATTACAGTGAGAATACCCTTACACACACCATTTCTGTGCCTGTAACAGTCCTGACCCAAAGGTTGTCAGACCTGGCAAAGAAACTCCAGCTGACTTGAGAAGGATTTGAGTAAGTCTTTAATTGACTAATTCAGATTTTGTGGCCACAAGCTACTGACTGAAACTTTGCTTTGCATGAGAGCAGCATTTGTTTTATGTAAAGAACTACTAAAATAAGTGATTTTATAGCTATTTCAGAAATAAACCATGAAAATTGAGCGATGGTTTTATGATCATTTAATGGACATCTCTATGATAGTCTTAGGATGCTGAAACAGAGGCCATCAGACACATCTGTGATTGCATCTTTAGGGCTTTGGATGACCTGTTTCAGCCTTGTGAAAAAAGGCAGCAATCTCATCACTAAAGGCATCAGAAAACAGCCTGATACTGTTTCATCCCAGTGGATCGTCATACACAAAGCAAAGCAATGAATCTCACACAGAGCCCACACCTGGGACAAGCTTTGGGCCTGACTAGTCTTGCAATTTCTTTTTTTGGAGGAAAACCCAGCAGACTTGTCAGGCTTGTCAGGAGAAATTTTAGGTAAACAAAGGTGGAAAAATCCCAAAGGTAGGCATACTGTGCTTCAAGCAAATTGCAGTTTCGGACCCGTCTGCCTTGGCATTGACCTTTTAACTACTTCAGAAGGAAGATGCATTATTGAAAAGGCCCATTACTGTTAATCAGCTTCCCTTCCCATTTCATTGCCAGACATAGGAATGTTCATTAAGGCATAATGTATTTACTTTCAGTTCTAATAAACTTAATCACTGGGGAAAAAAAAAAAACCCACTCATCAGTCTGTGTCTATTTTTCAAGTTTGTCAGTAAGCTCCATTATAAAGTCTAGACATGGGCTTTGTGGGGTAGATGCAATTCTGACAGTCTTTCTGGAGGGAAAGAATCAAACCAGTAAACTTCTATCACCTTTATCCTAAAGATAAATTATGGCAATAAGCCGATTTCTCTGGTTTGCTCACAGTCATGCAGAGCTGCTTACAGAGAACAAAACAGCCCAACGAGGAGCAGATGGAGAACACTTCTCCCAGAGGGGCTTTGCTCCCAAATATCACCTCCCTTATTGCCTCACACAGCAGGTAAGTGATGCTTTGTGACTGCCTGCTGCAGAGGAACTTCCTCCAGCCTATTCCTACTCTATCATACAGCCTCAATGCCAGGGTTAGGAATTTAGTGAGCCCCCTAAAGCTTTTAAGACCCAAAAAGCTGCAGGGAGCTGAGACAAGATGCAGCCTGGTCCCTGTGCTGCTTGGTTTCTCTCCGAGTGCACTTTAGCCACAGCAAGGAGCAGGGGCTGATGAGGACAGGGAAGTTTGCATGAGCCAAGCAAAGATGTGAATTTGTTGTGCACAAATTCCTGCACAAACATTCATGGGAGTTGCACTAAAGCACTGTGTGGGTGATGGTTTCAAATCCAAATCAGCCAGCTCGGGGTCCTGAGGCACAGCATCCTGATGCTTTCCTAGGCATTAGTCTGGAGCTGGTTTAGGTACCTCAGCACTGAGCCATTGAGGGCTGGCACGGAGCAGCAAAGTCTCAGACTCTTCCACGCCAGACATGCTGTGGAGACAAGCAGGCTCCCTCCTTGAGCACGGCTGCACCAACTGCTGCCCACAGAACCCAAAGTGCCTGAGGTCAGCACCAGACCCCCCACCAGTCCTACATTCTACTGTCAAAGTGCATATAAATGATACAGTTATTTCACATCAGTGTGGATTTCATTGTGTGACACATTTCGGGTTTTGAGACCAAGAAATGCAACATTTATTTGGTCTTTACGCATTTTGGATGTCATTCTTCAGGTTTCCTCTTTAAACCTCTGCTGAGATATCTTCCTTCCTAAAAGATGTGTTGTGTTTATCAGGCTACACAGGGTACCCAATGTGGGTGCTCATTTTATGTCAGGTTTGTGATTTTGCATCAGGAAAATATAAATGCAAAACGTGCATTTGTCTCCTCTGTTGCACAAGAGCCTGCACACTTACAAGCAGAACCAAAATGCAAACTAGACACACCATTGGTTGCCTGGCTGGTTTCCAGCAGCCACTTCAAAGCTTCAACAGTGACGTGTTTCAAAACCAGTTGTGGTATTGAACATCTTCTACAAGTATTTGATGTCTCGTGTTCCTAGTAAAATGGAAAAAAACAACCCTAGCACTGCAATTCCCTGTGAATAATTCAGAGAGAACAAAGGCAGAGGAAAAGGCAGCAGTCCCAGCTCCTGCACCACTCTCCCTTGCTGCAGTGAGGGACCAGCTCACCTCTGCACTCCCTTACTCCCCAAACCTTCTTTAGAGCTACTAAAGCTACGATGGCTTCTCCATTGCAGAATAAGCTGGGACCATCAGCCTGCCAAGGATCACCATTCAGCAATGAAACATTCACATTTTCATTGTCCCTGGCCAGGATGGATAGGGATCAGCAAGATTAGAGGCTCAACAATCCACAGCTTTTTCCTGAGCTATCCAAATCCCTTCTTAAATGTATATTCTGGCAACATCCACTTGCAATCAAGCCATTCAAATTAAACAAATGAGACTCACTTGTAGATCCAAGGCTGCAATCTTGCCTTTATCCCCCGAATTCCTCGTGTATTCCTCTATGGTCCATGATGGCTGGGCACGTTTCACTTCAGCCAGCTCTGTCAACCTCATGTCTGTGTAGAGAGGGTTGCTTTTCATGTGTGACTTGAGTGATGCAGGATAGGGATGAGGACTAAAGACTTGTTCAATCAAGAAAGCATCTTTTGGCTGTTTAGAGAGTCTATGTGGCTGTGGGATTTCGTATTGCCTGTCTGCCTGCAATAGGGTTTAAAAGAATTTGAGAGAAAAAAACAAGACTATGAGGGAGTTAAACACAAAAGACAAAAATATTCCTTTCAGAAGCACCATATGATAAAAAATAGACCAGCTAGGATAAAGGTTTTGGATGACAAATTTGCCCACATTCTTCTCATAATCAAACCAGAGGTATTGAGGTATTTTACAAACACAACTCCATACTCCTTATAACATGAACATGCTGCTGATGCAGCAGCAAAAAATTAGGGTTTGCGCTGTTTAGACACCAAAAAACTATTCTGAAATGGCCCTGACATCCAGAGAAGCCCAGCTGATCTGCAAAAGCTGAGAGACACAAGCATGCTTCCAGGTTTCTGTTTCCAGATCAAATCCTAACATGAGGCATTCCTGAGGAATGTCCCCAGCCTGACACTGCAGCATCCATGGTACAATCCAGCTTCAGCCACAGGCCACTGAGGGAGTCTGGAAGGGACTCTCAAAATCAGCATGTCATCCTAAGCAAAGCAATGTACAGAAAAGCCAAGGTTTGGGCTGACTAAGGATGGCCTTCTTCCCTCCCTGCAGTCCAGCAATAACCTGTGGTTTGTGGCTTCTTGTTCACCCAACCTCACTTATTTCCATCAAACCTCTTTCTCTCTTTTCTCAACTCTTCTCTGCCCTCACACCCTGTTGTAGGAAGGCACAGCATGCCTGCTGTGTGGTCACAGCTGACAAGGGGCTGCAGGACCCCCTCCCCAAGCAGAAACAAGCACCCACCCCATGCAGTTTCAACTGAGCAGCACCAAGAGCCCTGCACAAGGGCAGCCAGGACATCCATGGGGTCAATGAAGGGGGCACAGGGAAGCTGCTGGAGGATGGGCAGAGTTCTTCTGCCCAGCCAAGCCAAGAGCACAGCTGAGCTGCAGTTCAACAATAGGAGGCTTCAGACTTATTTAAATGACAATGAAAGAGAGAATATAACTACAATGAGCATCTCTCAGTACACATACCAGGATTTTTTCCTTGAGGGACTTGAATCCATGAATCTGTTTTGTTGGCTTTTAAATATGTACATACTTGTCTGATAAAAACCATCACAATTCAATTTCAAAATATCCCTTCTAAAACAATCAGTAGAGAATTTCAATTTTCCCCCCACCCTTTTCACTAAGGTAATTACCAGGCCTCCTGATGTTGCTACAGATGATGAAGAATACCATCACCTTCCTGAGATGTCGCCCACATTACCACCCTCCCTTTGCAAAAAATAAAAGCTTTTAAGCAGCAACTTGGCCATTTTGCAACCACCAAGCAAGAACCTACAGGTACAAAATCACTCCATTATGATAACAATAAAAGCAGGCATAACATGGCAGGGCAAAGCATTGTCATACCCCAAGGTTTGAGATGACTATGGAAGGCATTCATAACCACATTATTTTTAAGCATTTATTAAGTGAGTTAAAGTTGAAATTACCTCTTTAGATTTCCTGTGCCAGTCCTTATTTTCTCCTCCATCTCTCTCTTTCATCTCCTCCTCTGTTATGCCAACTTGGTTGGTGTAAGTAATAGCTCTCCAATCCCGGGGAGAGTTTGATATACTTGCTATTTTGGATTCAGTTGCACTGTTTTCTTCTGTTAATGACCTCGATGATCTCCTAGTAAACAAACTTTTTTTTAAGGCTTTTACTCGAAGACTTTCACTATTACTTCCACTGGCATCTGAACAGCACCATTCTGGGTTATTCTCCAGTTTGCTTCCATGAGGAGTATTGTGGCACTGAAATATCTGCGGGGAGTTGCTCTCATCTGACGCGGCATCGCTTGTCAAAGAGTTGAGATCTATCTGTACACTGACCTTCTCTGGCTGCTGGATTTTTTGATCCAGCTTGCTTAATTTTCCCAGGACTTGAGAGATTTCTTCTCGGACACCTGAGAGAGATTCCAGTTTCTTCTCTATTTCACCAATCCTCAAGACTAATTTGCAGACACTCGTTTTCAGTTCGTCATCTGTGTTACTGACATCCGCCCTGACCACTTTATCCAGTTTGTTACAGGCACTCGCATTGGAGATCTTAGTCAAATTGTGCTCAGGTGAGCTCTCACAGTCTGATTTATGCACCTGAGACAAGGAACCAGTGCTGTTGTAGCACGAGGACTGCATGACTCCCGTGGAACCGCTGATACTCATGTCATCCAAAAACCGGAAAATGTCACTGATGTCATCGCTCACAATTTCAGAGTCATCATCCGACTGCTTCAGAGAGTGCCGCTCGCCGTACTTGGCTTGGCCTGCTGCACACAAATCCTTGCATTTCTTGTGGTCCAGAACCTGCTGCTCTGTTTGTGTCCCAACACTCATGGTCCTGTCAATGCTTAGGATCTGGACAGAAGTACAGTTAATGCTCTTATCCTTAAACTTTTTGATTGGCTCGTGTTTCTCCACATCTAGAATGGAAGGAATTTCCTTAGGTTTATGCCCATTGGGTTTCACAGCATAGTTTGCCTGCATAATTGGTTGCTGATCCTTTGCATTTAGGTAGGACTGATGCCTGTCAACTGAAGGAAAGTTTGGAGATGGGTTGCTCGAACTCTGGTATCGTGGTTTCTCTTCAGTCTGCTTCCTATTAAAAAATGAGCGTTCAAAGTCAGGGACCTCCTCAGTATTTAAACTCCAGCTTTTAGCTGGCCAGGCTGTTTGCTTGGCTGGCTTTCCAGTCCACTTTTTGGTTTCCTGTGGTCCAAGAACAGTAGTTGGGCCAAAATACGTTGAAGCTTGAAGATCATCTAAACTTTCATGCTTCACTCGCCTTTTGTCAGGTATAGGAGAATAGATTGGATTCAAGTACTGGCTGCTGTACGGCATTTCGAAGCTGTGGTTGAAGAAAGTCTGCTTAGAGCTTTCTTTCCTGTTCTGAGGCTCTCTGTGTCCATCTTCTGGTGTTTTGTTGGATGGTATTAAGTTGGGAGATATTGTAATCAGATTATGAAAATCTTCTTTGAATATATTTCTTTTCTGGACACAAGACTGCATCATGAACGGCTCATCATTTGAAATGAAAGTTTCTTTTATGCCTGCACTTATAGGCAGGGAATCCTGGTCTGAAATAGATTCATTTTCAATGTTCATGGGGAAGTAGGTACTCTGCATCTCACATGGTGGGGATGTGGCGATGGAGTAGGACGCCAGTGCCTGCAGCCTGTCCAGAGAGGCAGCCCGGCCCTTCATGTCCTTATTAACACCAAGCAAGAAGTTGGGTTCTGATGAGGGGACAAACTGCTGGCAGTCTTTGCAGTCCATCTTTCTGCATTTTGAAGACCTTCTGACTGGAAAGCCCCGGTTGAAGTCCTGCTCGTTGAGCTCACAGTTGGGCACACAGTCAGGCACACAGTCTGCCATGTTGCAGATCTCTGTGTCAGACCTGCAGGACTCGAAGGACTCCTTCTTCTTCACTTTGTGCCTTGCAACTGGAAGCTTTTCCTTGGCCACTCCCCCGTTCATTTGTATGAGGTTGAATATTGTTACTATATCTGCTGCAACCATGATTTTCTTTGATTGCTGATTGTTTACAGTGCATCTCATTTTGTCTTTGAACAAAGTCGCTGGGAAATTAGGATCCAGGCAAGCAGTGTAAAACAGCACACTTCTGAGCTTGGCCAACTGGGATAAATCAAACCTTGCACACAGGGACTTGCAGAGATCCTGGTAAGAAACAGTATTCTGCTTCGTGTCCAGTTCTTCCAGTATCTTCACCAGGAAGAGTGAGGATTCCTGGTTGGACTCCATGGCTTAAGCCTATTTTGCCGTTTAGCCTGGAAACCGTGTTCCACTTCTACAGCAACACAAAAAAGATTGTAAGTCACCCACAGATAATATCCAGGGTCTTGCAACTCAGCCAGAGATGGGGCCTGACTCCCTAACTATGCCATCCAGGGCTTGCTTTTATAACCCATCCTTGTGTTCTGAACTTCAGGCTGCAATCCTAGCATCCAATAAATCAATACTTAAATGGACAGAGGGTTTTATCCGAGAAGGCTCCTTTATGCCAACGTCTACTAAAGCAACCAAGCAAATAAACAGCAGAAGCTTTGGAGAGGCTGAACTAATGGCAGATAGACAATCCCAACCTGCTTTCAATGGGACTGTCACAGAATTTCTTACCAGCTTATGAGAGGTTCAAAGCACAGCTTGAGCATCAAATTGTCTGCAAGAATTCAGGTCCTAGCGTAACCAGGGCTGATCTACTGCACCATGACATGTTTTCATATCTGAATGAAAATGGCTCTGAGGAAGAATTTTTGACAATAAACTTCTGACATGTTTTTAGAAGTTATCTGAGAACATAATTACCATCTTGCTTACTTTAAACCATTATTTTTTCCTCTACTCTAAAGTATCTCCTTTGGATACTTTGACATGTTTTTTCCACAATTACCTTTTCTTAAGTATAGGATTCAGGAATGGAAAAGCTGCCAGGTCCCACGTGAAAAGTCTGTGTGGGCCCTGTTTCAGCTCTTAAGCCCAAAATTTAGCAAAGAATAGAAGGAGTTAAAAAAAAATCCTACCGAACCTTGAAACCAATCCAGCAGATGCTGGAGGGCTGGCTGCCAATCAGGATGGATTTGAAGACAGAGAAATATCAAGGACAGAGAACATCCTCTTCAGTGATGTGCTCCCAGTGAAGCCTAGGAGTGCATTTCCATTCACCATCCCGAAATGACAGGGCAGAGGTGAAGAGCAAAAGCTTCACATTCATGTGGATAATAGGAATAGCTTGAACAAGCACAGCTAACACTAGCAAACATCTTAGGGAGAATATAAACCCCTGCACTTTCAGAATTTAAACCAACCTTTAGCTATTATGGATTAGGAAAGGATGTTGATGATTTTTCATCCATCTGTTGTGAATATCCTTGTCGGTGTCTCTGCTGTTGTCTTCTAGGAAAGACAGAGCACAGGATGATGCAGTCTGCCAATTGCTATGTTTGGTCACTCTGTCTTTGTTACTCTTACTTATAGGAATGACAAAAATCTTCTCTGTTTCCCACAAAGGTATTTTATCTTCCCTCATTCACTTAGATGACCTCTGGAACTGGCCTCTCCTCCATCAAGTGCAGAATATCCACCCAAATGGCAAAGCACTGAAGTCAACATTGCAAGGTTTATTATTACTCATTCTAAAAGGCACCTTCTGGACAAAAATCTCAGGACTCCTGAGCACCACTCCCGAATCCAGGGCTCCTGTTTCATCTCCTGCCCTGACATTACACATCAGTGATTGCTATCAGTATCAGAACCAGAGTACTTCAGTTTTCATAACCAATAGTTACCCAGAAGAATACGAAACAAGTCTCCGTATGAACTCAGTTGTTTATTTAAATAACATCTTTCTACTGTGTGTGATCAGGAGCTGAGCAGCAGCAATGTGAATGTATTTCTGTGCTTGTAAACACGACTCTCAGAAAGCACTGGCTACAGGGATTTCCCAACACCTCTGCTGCACGCATGTTTGCTTTTAAAGTTCCTGTATTATGCATAGCAGCACAACTCTTCTGCCAGCTGACAAAAGAGAAAAAATGTTTTACTGTCTGTGCTCAGTTCTGAGAAGTAATGTGAAAGGCTGGAGGAGGGTGCTGGTATCCTCTTTCTCTCAGCAGTGTGTGCTTGGAGGCACAGCCTCTTTCACAGCCTGCCTTTGTATTTCTCCACATGTTGCCATTAATGGTGCTCCCATGCTAAGTCCAAACTCTGCTAGTTACCACCATGGCTACCAAGTCCTCACAGAATAAACTTCACACGTGAAGCTCAGAGACTTTCCCAGCTGCCAGGGGACTGACATTGCAAGTCAATTTTCTGCATGTTATAAATCTGCCACTTGGGACATGAGTCAAAATATGTCTTTTTGTCACCTCCAGGCTGAACACCAGCAAAAGCAGCTATCTCCTCCTATCTGTAAATTCACAGCTTCTTGCAAACCCCTCACCTGGATATACATTTTCACAGCCTGATGCACACACCCTGTGCTCCCTGCACTGGCCTGCCAGCAGCCTGCCTTCTCCCCACTCACACTCCTGCTAAAACACCCAAGTAGCTAGTTTGGAGGAATGTATTTTTGAAAAGTGTCAACCCATTTTATTCCCCACCCTTCTGTCTTTACTCTCTCATCCCAGTGAGGATATCCTAGGTACAGCTTCTTGAAAATTTTTCTTTGTACCAAGCCATTCTTAGAGTCATCAGAGGTTTTACCTTCAGGTTTCTAAACACTAGGAATCTGGTAAAACTCAGGTACAGCCTGATTTGCGAGGCTGCTGAGTGATGACAAGTTCAGTAAGTTGAGTGGAAGCCCTGCTGCACACCCCCAATCTCATGTTGCTTCTACTTAGCACCAACAAGGACCCTTGTTTTGGGGACCCCAATCTATGCACAAGCAGTAAGGTGGAGGCACTGAAGCACAGACCCAAAGCAGGAGAGCTCAGCTAGGCTGGGTTAGCTCAGTCCCAGCCTTGAGCTCCCAGACCCAAGCCTGTCAGGTGACAGTCAGCCATAAACACTGAGAGGTGAGGGAAGAGGCTTTGAGACAAGGGTGACCAGGAGAGAGCTGAACCTGCTCAGGTGGGAATTCAGCCAGTTCATTCAACTGAGACTCAGCTGTGGGAGGTGGAAATTGAAAAGGCAGGCTGCAAACTTAGATGTAGGCCTTGAGGAAAAGAAAGCTATCTAGGAGCTGGAATAATTTCCTCTTCACCCTTTGGCTGTTCACAAAAGCCAGCTTTTTTGTGTGAGAGCATTTTAGGTGTGAAAGGTATCTCTGGGCTTCAGCCTGAGCATGGAAATTGGTGCTCCCTTGTGCGAGAGCATCAGAAACATTGCCGCTAGTGGAGCATCAACAGACTGGGGCTGTGAAGAACAGGATGTACTACCCCGTAAGGATAATATATAAGGGCCTTGGAATCTTGTTTCCTGGTTCAGGGATGTAAAAACCTGGTGCCAAAATTTTTAGTGGCACATTAAGCTCCGCTGTCTCTTGTCAAGCCTCCTAACAGCCTGTGACAAAGACAGGTGCTTCTTGGCAGGCCACCCCAGGAGCTGCCACATCCCGGGTGCCAAGCACTTGGCCATGCACCATCTCAGCCGTCATGTCCACGCTCATTCAGTATCTCTCAAAGCAGAACCAGAATAGACCTAGACGGGGCACACAAATTCAGAGCTCTGAAATAAGCACAGGAAGGCCTTTTAAAGAGGGTACAGGGTCACGAATCAGTCAAAAGCAGCAAAGCGAATGGAAGGACCCACAGCAAGGGCGGCAGCACAGGGTCTCCTCAGATGGCCTCAATTCCACCAAGGTCCTCGTGTCTTACCCTCACTGCCAGCAGCCATACACACCCTCCAAACCCCCCCTCAAACTGACTTTGGTCTCCAGACACGTGGAGCTCCCCAGACAAAGGGATGGGATCTGACTTATTTATCTTCACCAAGACCATCTCTGACCAAAGGAGCCACTTAACATTTCATCCTTAATGATTTTGTTCTATTAACACTGGAAGGGTCGCTTTGACTCAGCTTCCCAAGATTGGACATTTGCTGCTCTAATAGCACAATTATATCCCAGCATGGATTTCTAGAGCATCATGTTGCACAGCCAGTCGATGGGGGCTGGCTCTCCTTGCACACAGATGAGCTCCAGACTTACCACAAATCAATGTCTTCTTGCCCTGCACCAGGAGCAATGAACTGAGCTCTCATCTTACCACTAACCCACCATCTCAGCCTCTGGAGGAGAAGTCCAAGAATATTACGAATGCAACCTCCATCCCCGGTGGAGCTTTCTGCTGCACAAAGGGAATGTACTGTTCTATTTTCTGGTGTCCTTAGGAGCCAAGCCTCCATGAAACCTCTCCCTTGTGGTTCTCCAGACCAGGGGAACCTGCAGACTCCTTCATGCATCTTGCTTCCTTGCAGAAAAGCCAGAATGCACTTCCCGTCCTCACCACCTCCCAAATCAGCACTGGCGTGGGGGTGGTCCCCTCATCTCCTGACTACCCTATAAATTTGCCATTCACAGGAATTCATGAAATTAGTACTGCTTCCCAGTTGCCCTGGCTGCTTTCCTGTGACTCCTCCAGCCCAAACCCTGCACTGCGAAATGGGCAGCACACATTGGGGCAGATAAACCCCAGCGCAGGATTCAAGAGACAGTCCCACCACTCTTCCCTGAGCAGCTGCAGGGTGGCAAGGTGCCCTGCACGAGTCTGAATCATGGCCACTGGCAGACAGACCACGTTATCTTCCTCTCTTATTTCCTGCTTCATTTCCTTCCCTGTTCTTTGTGCCACTGACATTTGCTCTCCCCCATTTCCCCATATCCACAGCAGGTGCATCTAGCACACAGATGTGACTGCTGGAGTCATCGTTCCCCCTCTCCCTTTGATTTGCCAGCCAAGAGGGAAACAGCATCTTTGTTTTGTTCCCCCCCCAGTGTCTAACTGGCCACCCTAGGATGCCACTACAGCAACGGCAGACAGCGAGTGATCCTTGCATAAATTCCCTCAGAAAGAGCCTGCTACTTCAGCCCAGCAGAACACTAATACAGAGCCAGTGATATGCTGTTTTACTATTAACTTGAGCTCATAAATCATTCAGCCTCTCTTTCCAACACCAGATACTATAAAACAAGGCAGGCAACGCTTGCCTCACATGAAATGTAACCCATAGAGATGCGATTCAGTTTTTGTTTTCTCCCACACTCATAAATCCATTTCTCTGTCAAAACATTAAGAAATTCTGATGAAGGAATGGGGACCTCGAGCCCCATCTGGCTTCCACTGCACACAGACACAGAGCTGGCATTCCGGGAAACAATGCCCATTTCTGTACACACCTTATTCCTCCTCTTCCCTCCAACCTTCTGCTGCTCATGAAAAAGAAAACTAAAACATGCACTTTGGAGCCCTGCCCGTGCAATGGCAACTGCTCTTCTCCAGCTCTCACTGAAAAGTCCTGCTGACCAGCGTGGCACGGGCTGTCTCCTCCGGACTGTCTCCTCGGCTGCGCAGGAGCAGGGTGGGCTCAGTCCCCGGGGCAGGTGGGAGGTGGGTGCTGGCTCCCTGCCTCGCTGGTGTGGTTTTTATTCACTCCTCCAGAGCCGAGGGGAACGAACACCTGCATGCCGGGAGCTGACGGTGCCTGTGCACCCGCTCTCGCCAGCGGCTCGCTGCTGCTGTGCACGGGAAGGATGCGCACTCTGCACCCTCCCGGGCATCCCACTGCCAGCCTCCTCCGAGCTTCACCGGGGGTCGCTGGGAACAGCACCGGGAGAAGTTGCTATTTTCTGGCTCTTATCTTGTGTGAATGAGCCCTGGAAAACCGCGCTTTACAAACACGGTTCCTTAACAGAGGCAGGCTCTGCTGTAAAAGGACTCTGCACAACACTTCAGCTTCCCCAACACCCCAGAATTCAGCGGGTTTTAAAGGATCTGGGTGCATAAATTAATAGGGAACTAGTGGATAAAAGCAGTGGAGCCTCACGGCTGTGCCAGAGCTCAAGTCGAACAGGGTTGCCATTGATTTTTCTTGCACAGTAACATTAGGCTGATTATTTGCATGGTTCAGTTATGCAATCCAGGTTAAGGTATCTCTACGATCTGGGAAAGTGCAAACAATCATTCTAAAACTGTGAAATAAATCACTTTAATTATTACTGCATAATATACTCTTGGTTATTCTTTGCCAACTCTTGGCCCATACAGACACACACACTAATACTGTCCTCCCAATACATTATTAGAGCACATCCAATCCACATTTCTACCAGAATTTTTTGTACAAGGAGAGACCATTAAAAACACTGACAAATACAAAAAAGTCTAATTGAATTAAATGTGAGCCATTTATCCCATCTGTGGGCAACCTGAATTTTTGCACAGCAAACCTATAACAATCTCACTGCCAGCCCAGACCTGACTGCTCCCTTGCCCTGGTGGGTCCAGTTTCCCTGATCCCCATCCCTTCAGACGCCGCTTGGGGTCCCTGGGGCTCAGCCCAGGGTCACCCACCTGCTCCTCTCGGGCAGATCCAGATGTGCGGGACTGAAGTGGAGCTGCCAAAGTCCCAGCCGGAGTTTCACGATTTTGGAGTACCCCCTTTCCTAGAGAGCTCAACAAAGAGGCAGGACCCCGGGGCCCCGGTGGCGACCACAGGGGCTGAAGGGTCTCTTACCTGCACTTACTCCTCCTTCTCCCAGCCCGGCGGGGGGAGCCGGTGCTGCCCCCCGGGTGCCCAGCGCATCCCTGGGGCTGCAGAGCTGGGGTCGCTTGTCCTCGGCGCCCCTTTCCCCCAGCCCACCCCTCACGCACCTGGGGCTCACCTGCGGGCTCCGCCTGCCTCTGGCGAGGGAGCGCGGCCGTCACGGCTGGATCTGCCGCTGCAGCAGCCGCTTCCCGGCCAGGAAGAGGAGGAGGAGGAGGAGGAGGAAGAGCCCGAGCCTGAAGCCCCAGCAGGATGCCATAGCGCCGGGCTGCGCTGACAAAGGCGGCAGCAGGTTGGCATGGGAGGAGGGAGAGAGGGGAGGAGAGAAGGAGGGGAGATGGGAGGGAGGGGGCTCCACAAGCCGAGCCTCCCCGCACCGCCCCCGGTCCCGCAGCCGCGGCGGGGCTGCCCCGGCCGGCCCCGGGCGCTGCGGCAGCGGCGGCCCCGGCTCCGCAGGGACGGGAGCGGGGAGGGCCGGCACTCCGCTTCCCTACACCGTTATCCCTATGATTTCTATTGTTAGTGCGAGTCCCGGCGCTGCTCGGGGCGGGGGACAGCGCTCGGCTCCCCCCGCACCGCCAGCCCCGCTCCGGGCAGGGCACAGCGCCTGCTGCAAAGGCGGGCAGCAAAGCGGGTGCCCAGCGGAAAAAGAGCCCGACTCTTCCAGCCGGGGACGTGGAGAGCAGCAGTCTGAGGAGCAGCGGCTGAGGGAGCTGGAGCTGCTCAGCCTGCAGAAAAGGCGAGGCGAGGGTGACTTTATCGCTCTTTACAACTCCCTGAAAGGAGGTGGTAGCCAGGTGGGGCTCGGTCTCTTCTCTCAGGTAACGAGAGATGGGGAGAGAGGAAGCGGCCCCAAGTTGCACGAGGGGAGGCTGAAGTTGGATATTAGGAAACACTTCTTCACTGAGAGGTGAAGGCTAGAGCGCACTGCCCAGGGAAATGCTGGAGTCACCATCCCTGGAGGTACTTAAAAGACGTGTAGATGTGGCACTTAAGAGCACAGTTTTGGGGTGGATTTGGCTGTACTGAGTTAACACTTGCATTTGATGATCTTAGAGCTCTTTCCCAACCTAAACAATTCTGTGATTCTATGACAGAGTCCGGTGCCCACTTTGCACACCCAGTGCCCACCCTGCATGCCCACCCTGCATGCCCACCGCCCTGGAGCACCAAGGCCAGCAATGCACATCCCTGTGCTGCGCAGCTGCCCTCGGGCAGGTGGTCCCTGCAGGGATGGGGTCTGGCAGCGAGGAAGGGGCTGCACGGTGTGCGAGTCCCCAGCCCAGGTGTGCCGTGGTACACGTGCAGCGCCGTGACACGCACGCTCTCCGTCTGGGCAGGCCAGCTCTTACCTCAATCACAGCACTGCCTCTTCCCCTGCTGCTGCCTGCCTCGCCACGCCACACAGAAACACTGCAGAGAGTTTTTAATAGAGGTGTTGCTGGGTGAAATAAAGCAGTAAGATGTCAAAGGCTCGACTTCTCTCACTAGCACCGTTTAGGGAGTGGACTGTCGGCTTTCCTTTCCTAGATGAACTAATTTGAAGGGTTGTGTGCACAACCACAAGCACACCACAGCCATCAGACCACTATGGACAAACTGGCCTAAAACTATGTGGTTTACTTATTCTGACAACCTTGGGAACAGAGCTCTCTGCTTTCCTGAGAGAAGCAAGGGGTCAGGAGGGGGTTTTTGTTTGAAAGCCACTGATGTGCGAGTCCTTCCACTGAATTTGAAGAATATTGTGTGTGATTCAGTGTATACATAATATCTGTAAAGACACTTAACACACACAGCAGCTAATACAAGAGGAGAAGGTAAACATATATCCTTGCAAATGGAAGAAAACCATGGGTTTTTTTCTTACCACTACATAGCAGCATTAAAAGAAGCAGTGTCCTTGGGCCCTATTTTCCATGCTTTTGTCAGATTTTTTTAGTCTATAAGTATCCATTTACTTGCAAATTTCACGGCTGGATGATTTCAGCCCTACACCACTTCCTACAGCACATGCCTTCAGGTCATCAGAATAGTCAGAAGAGCTCTCTGTACCCTTCAGAACTACACACACCAGAGAGTAAACAGCAGACATTTCTTACCCCTAGTTCAGGTCTAGCTGATCTTACTTGGTTTTGCCCGGGTTCTGAGGGGTTTCCAGAGCTGGCTCCCACAGTTGCCACCACTGGAAAATTTGGTGACTTCGTCTTTTGCCTCCCTTGCGTCTGCTTCAGCACACAGAAATTACATTTAATTGATGGCAAGGGTTTCATTATCTTTTTGTGGGCTGTGACTAGCAGCATATAATTAGGAATCACCTGCAAAAATTGGTTTGAAACAGTTAAACACGGTGCAGACTCTTAAACACAAGACATTGATTTTACACTGGGTGGTGAGTCCCGAGGGCAGCAGGGCTGGCTCCCCTTGGGGCAGAGGAAATCCTGCAGGTCTGCAGGGACACCTGCCCCCTCCCTTTTCCCTTGCTTTCCAATCTGGACTCCAGCTGTCCTCCCTCCCCAGACCAGATTTGACAGCATTCAGTGGGAATTTCGTCCAAGAGGACAGCACCAGATCAGCTCTCCCTGTCCCCATTCTCCATCTAATTTTAGAACCATCAACTCCTGTCTCCCCTCACAACCTTTCCTTGACATTTCTTCTTTGTTCTTTACACTTCTTTTCCTTTTCATCTTCTCTTTCCTTCAGCAGCTGGCACATTTACCTTGTCTGGCTCCCCCATAGCTTCCACCTTCCTGCCAGACCTCCCATCTTCCTTCCATCTTCTCTGCTTCAGCAGCTCCTTCCAACTAAACAGGTGACCCACGGGATAGAGATGTCTCCTCGAGCCAGGCGTGTCCAGGACTGAGCACACCCACCTTTCCCAGTCTGATTGGCATCACAGTGTTGTAGAAATGGTTCTCAGTTCCTCACAATCTCTTCCCTATGTAGCACAGCCCTAACAGAAAGAAAATTCATCCCAATTTGGTGGTCAGGGCCAGAGCGTATTCCTCATTCATATGTGATGCCAATTACAGCTACACAAATTGAACAGCAATAGTGGTGCTCTTTATTTGTGCACAGGAGTAGTTCCACAGGGTGGAAGCACTGATTCTGATGCATGCAAAAGGGAAAACTGATATCGAGGGTAAGGCCTAGGAAAGAAAATCTGTCTGGTTTTCATTACTGCAACACTCACTAGATAGTTCTCTGAAACTTTTTGGCTCCCTTTCCATGTGAACAACTCCCTGGGGAGGGGCAGGTTTTTTCCTCTCGTGTCTTACCCACAATCTCCTGCAGAATTCCCTGTCTGTTGCAACCCCTCCAGAGCAGTGTGCATGCAAGGAGCCAGCATAAACATCAGCAAGCTTGGGTTCAGGGCTCTCACTTTGCCTTTTCTCATGCCAGTGGCTGCAGCACCACACAGCTGCTATGTGCTCCTCCTTGCAGAGACTCACACAAGTGTTTATAACTTCAACCCAAACTGCTCGTCCCAGGGACAGCAAAGGGACTGCCCCAAGGGCTCATTTAAAAGTACTAACAAGTCTTCATGCAGCAAGTCTTTTCTTCACCTCCTTTATTGTGACCTCTGGACAAATTTGTGCCTATAGGAAAGCAAGACCAAAACCCCATCAGTCAATCTGGTGTTTTAGCTGCTTTCAGGAACCCCCAAACCGTTTCCTGGTGAATCTCTTTCACTAAGAGGTAAATGAAAACAAATTTCATTTTAAATGGGACATGACTTTACCTAGCACCTTCTTCAGCACAGACATTTCTTAAACAGAATTCTAATGGTATTAAACTGTAGAAAAAACAGTCCTTTGCCAATATCACCTTTAGTCCAGAGCCTGGTTTATATTTTCCAGTGTTCCAGTAGCAAGTCCTTAATCTCTTCTGGGTTTGCTTTTAAGAGAAAGAGACAATCTAAAGCCCAAAGAGTGCAGTTAGTTACACTCCACACAGACACGTCTCTCTGAGCCTGCTGTGCTCCCTGAAGTCTTTAACCAGGATTTGGGAGAGCAAGGCAACCTCTGGGGGAAGAGCCAGACAACCCAGGGCACTGCTTTCTTCCTCTCTGTCACGGTCTGGGTGAAATATTGAATCCTCTCTTAGCTTAAAGACAAATACTAAAACTTTCTGCGTCGTTAAATTGCACTTAGCAATACGGAGCCTGCAGATCGCTATTTTTATCAAGTACTCCATACTTGCACTTCCTCTGGAATCTCAGCAGGGTCTCAATATTGCTGAAGCTGACTCCTGCAGCCAGTGTGCACACAGGCTGTGCCTGGAAAGACGCATCTTGGAGCTGGCAGCAGTCATCAGTGAGTGATTGATAATGGGCAAACTTCTTGTTCAGCTAAACGGGCTTTGGCACAGGATCACTTGAAATATAACAACAACCAGAAGAAAAAAAAAAAAAACCAGTCTGTTAAAGAGCATCCACCCATACCAGATGTGCTGACTGGAGAATATGCCAAATTCTTCAAAGCAGTACAACCTGACAGCAGTTCTAGGCAGAAGTGATATTTTTTCCCCCAATGTATTTACAAACAAAAGGAACAGTAACTGTAGAGTAGGATGGATAAGATAAAATATTTTTGTGAATATTGGTCTAAATTTTCTAATGAGTTTCCCTCTGCTAAATTGAATTTCTTTTCAGTGGGTGTGGGAGCAACTAGCTTTTGCTGGCACAAACACCTTTGAAAAACATACACCCCCCTATGTTTGAGCATTTGTAAAGTGAACTATTAAAACTATGTAGAAAAACACTGATGATTAAAGTGGCCATGGGATAATCCATCAGAGAGAAGAAATGTTCCATTTAGGTTTGTTTAACCAACTTCAACTCAAAACCAGAACAATTTTATTATTTATATTCATGACCAATACTTTTCTAAATGAGCCTTCACTTCTCAGTTTTGGTCTTTGTGAATGCACTGCTAACCATGAACAAAAAGGGTAAGATTAAGACATTTCTCAGGTCACGGCACAGACAAGCTCCCTTCTGGAGTGAACATGCACAAAAGCACAGGTGCAGCAGATTTGAGGTCACAAGTGAAGGAAAAGAGAATCAAGGGGTTGTTTTTCAAGTGCAGCCCCCAGGAGGGAGGGAGTGCTGGAAGGCTGGGCAGATGGAGCCACTGTGGCTCATGTTTATCTGCGCCCAGCCATCACTCCGGCTCTTTGGGCACCGTTTCCTCTCGACCTCACGGGTGAAGGCAGCGGCAAGTGTGACAGGTAAGCACCTGCTACTGTGCAGAGCTCCCTGGAGCACAGCTCCACAACAGGCTGTGCAGGATCTCAGGTCAGGGCTGGAAATGTATCTGTTCTGTGTGAGCTCTTGGGAAGGTGTTACCTTCCGTAACGAGTGCCTGAGAGGTGAAGGTACTTCCAAGCTGTGCAAACTACGTGCACATTCAGGTGAATTTTCTATGCAATCTGTCTCTCTGTTGGTTACTGGCTCATCCCCAAGTCCCCAAGCCCATCAAGGTTTTCTAAAGGAAAATCAAAATAACCTTCCCAAGAGAGTCGAAACCTGAAGGAAGATCTCTCTCATCCAGCGATGCTCTGTGAGGGAGGGTGGCACAGCTCTGTCTCCCTGCTGGCTTTAGCCCTTCACAATTTCCACAACTGTGACCTGCCCAAATGTCCACTGAAGCCAGAGGAGACTTTCCATTCGTATCGATGGATGTCTGATTGTGCTCACTGGCACTTAGTAATACACTAAACAGTCTTTGAATTTCTTGTGGTCACCAAGGAATTCACAAATGCCTTAGCTTTTACTGCCCTGAGTAATTATTTATTGGGATGGCCTTTTTATAGAATCTCCTTAAAATGTCCATCCAAGTTTTAAGGCCAGTAGAGACTATTAGCTCATCAGTCTGCAAAATAACATATCCCATAGCATTTCACTCAATAACCACCACTGTGTTTAGCTCAGCAGTACTGATTAAAAAGTATCTTCCAGAAAAGCCTGCAGTCTCCACTGAAGAAATAAAGAATCTACCATTGCCTTCAGTGGTTTATCTGGTGCTTAATCCCCTCTTGGGTTTAAAAGTAAAATGTGTTTAATATAGAATATCCCCCCACCTTTGAACACCTCTGGACACTTGGTTGGGGAGCACCAACATCTCTAGCCCAGCATCCTCACGGGTTTATATCCCCCTCAGCAGTGTGACATAGTGTGTCTTGCAGAGAAATGCCTGGAATTGTCACGGGGATTGACCTATTCATCCTAATTCCAGCCTTGCAGTCTGGAAAATGAAGGAAGAATCTTTGTCAATCGTTGTTGAGGGAAAGGGCAAGTTCTCATTTCTGCCAGGTGGGTTGGAGGAAAGCAATCATCACTGCAATGGAGTGGTTTCATTCTGACTCCTTCTCCAGCTGAATCAGAAGTTGCAGTGCTTTGCCTTTTTCTCCCTCAGTATTCCTGTCTTGCTTGTTCTAAGCTCCAGTTTCCCATCTCCTCTGTCAGTTTGGCTCCAGGAAACAATATCACATTGTGGGAACAGTCCTAGGTCCAGTTTGTTCGTGTATGATGGTGGGCAGGAACGCACCACCACTTGACCTTGACTTCTTTGGCCCTGCTTTTATTTATAACCATGTCCTGGTTCTTCACTGGGGGAATAAGGATCACGTATTAACCAGATGTTCCAAGGCTTTTGGGGGATGGAGCAATATGTTCTGGCTGAGCCCATGCAAAGTGGAGAGTCAAAAGTGAACTTTTGCAATAACAACAGCAACAGCTGCTGTGTGGGGGCCAAGGTCAGCTTCCCTGGGAGGGGATATGGGGAAGGCCTGTGGGAGAGAAGCTCTAAAGGAGCTCTTTCACACATTTCAGCTCAAATCTCTAAATTGGTCCCTGTTCTTAGTATCCATACCTCTGAGCTGAGTTTGTCTGCCTTAAAATCCTTTGAAACTATGTATGTTTTTGTGCTCCCAGAGTGAAGAATAATTCAGAGTGTATCTATGAAAAAGTCATTCCTTGCTGGCTTCTCCAGGCTGCTTTGTACCTCAATGTGGTGCAAAATTCACTGGCTGCAATCCAAAGATCCAGGTAGCAGCACACATCAGGTTGTGTCTTTGGGCTTGGTAGAGTTAAATCACTCCCTTCATTTGAAATTGTCAGCAAAAAGCTTATTGATCTCAGCAGCCCTGGGATTTCTCCAGTAGCTGGTAGGACTGGAGCAGGCAGTGTGACCCAATCTGACTGCCACTGGAGAGCAAGGGAACAGTCTCTTCACGTATTCCCATTCTCTTGTATTCCTCCCCTGTGTCACTGGCTCGCCCACAGGAGGGATTGCATGATATAATAAGATGCATCATAACAAGATGTCTTTATAAGCCAAAAAGTCATGCTTCTCTGTGCTGGGAAAAACAGCAGATGAATGACCCATATGGATCACAGTAACTTAAATGACATTATGGAGACAGTGAACTGTTTGTGACATATCCTGTACAAGGCTCTTGAACCACAACAAATAGATTGAAACCTCTCTAGCATTTAATCTTTTCTCCCATTAACCATGGGCAGGTCGTACAGTAAAAGAATCTCTCTTCCTTCTCTGTCTGTATTGCATTTATTAGGTTTGCAAGGTTTGCTCCCTGTGTGAGATCTTCTAAATCCTTACCCTTCCCCTGTGATGTCCAGGGGATTACACACACACTGCAGTCCAGCTCTCCCATAATTGCTTTATCAGTGGGGACCACGTAAAACCACACTTTACATGGCACTTTGGGCATAATTTGTTTTGCTCATGGGAGAAATAGCATACTTAAAGGAATTGCTCTTCTGCTTTGTACCAGGGAGGATCCATGAGGTGTGTCATGCCTGACCTGCTTGCATGCATCAAAGCCACGAGGACTTGGGAAAGTCTTGCCTGGAGGTACACAGACAAGTCCAAGGAGCAGCAGCATCCCAGGGAATGCCTGGTGCCAAGAAGCTGCATCTGTTCACAGCTGGGCTGGGGCTGAGCTGGTTTGCTCAGAGCAAGAAGGTACCAAGAACCAGTCAAGCCCGACGCCTGGTGCCAGCTTCTGGGCAGAAAGTGCCAAGGCCAAGGATGTGCATGCCCTGTGAGTTACACAGGCAGTGATGCAATGCCCCCTGTTTTCAGCTCCCAGCTGGGAAGGATGGAAATGCAGCTGTTGCCTCCATGCACAGGAACAGAACAGAGCTCACCCTGCTTTGCACTTTCACCCCTGAGCTGCCCTTGAAATGCTTTTAGTGGTGGTTTCTCCCTTTGTCACAACTGAATATTTGCATGGAGTCCAGCATGAACCTGCTCCTGAATTTGCAAGACGAAATTATTTTGAAATATCTTCATTGCATCCAACACTGATGCAGAGAACTAGAGAAGGTTATATATATACTTTTCCTTTAAGTATCAGTACTCTAAAACTTCACCACCACCAAGTACTACTAAAGATTAGAAACTAAAAAAGCTTTTTAAAGTCTCTTATAGACAATGATACTATCTAGACTTGCAGTGATAAGCATCAGAACCCTACATGAGTTTTGGGGGATGTCCAAAAATAGAAAGTGGGGCAGAGATGTACAAAAACATGGATGAGAAAACTAATTTCTGCTGGTAACTGGTTGGTCTGGTTTTGCTCTTTCATGGCTTACTCTGACCTCACTGTGGAGGCACAAATATATGTTGTTTTCTTGGAGGAAAATTAAGCCATGAGAATGCATTTCTGCACTGCTCCCCAAAACGCCTGCTGCTGACCCTCCTGGTGACAAAGCCTTGCACTGGAGGGGCTCTTCTGCTCCAAACTGCCACAGCAGGGCACACCAGACTGCAGCCAAGGATAAAAAGGTAATTGATCCTACAGAGGAAAAGAAGGAGCCTGAGGCGAGAGACAGACACACAAACTGGAAGAATGCAGCGTTTATACTTTTACCTAAATCAATACTAACTATGAGAAAGCTGCTATAGCTGCAGGCTCTTGGGCTGTGGCTGAGTCTCAGACCTGGAGAGCAGTTTGGAAATTCTTGTGTGCAAGAAAGTACCTGAAAACTGCACAAAACTGTGAGGGAGGTGAAGAAAACCAAAGGCACCAGGAATTAGCTACACTTACATAGGCACGAGGGGCAGTGGGCAATCTTCCTGCACCAAGGTCTTGCCTTTTTTGGGGGTGCCAAAATGTAGGCTGAGACCCGTCAGCTCACTGTGCATGACAAGTGAGCAAGTGTTTTTCAAGACAAGGTTTCCTGACCTAGGCTGCATTGGAAGAGACAGATCAAACATCCATCAGTACCCCACGCACTCTGTCCACTGGAGATCATTTATTTTGGCTCCAGTGGCAAGCAGCAATATGTGAATTCATCACGGTCAGATAAACACTAATAAAATGTCCCAGGTTAGAGCAATAGTGATTTTTCTGTCAAGCCCAAACTGAATAAAAAGCAGAAAAATTTCATTTTCTTCTCTGAAGCTGGAAGGACGAAGGTGTAGAAACAGAACAAGAACAAACCACATGAATTCTTTGCAAATAGCTTCCTCTGTTCTAATTGCATTTCCCACCTAACTCCACTTTCACTATGGCTTGTGGAGGTAACAGCTATTGATCTACAACTATTTTGACAAGGAGAGGTGCTGCAGAAACAGCAGAAATCTCCTCAGGTCGTTGTCAGCTAATCTGGCTACTCAGTAAGGGAGAAAACAATTAACACCAAGCACTAGCTGCTGGGCTTATCATTATCCAGCAGCATAAGGTCCTCTGAGGACTTCAATTCACGTTTGGGTCCAGCTCATAATACAAAAGCCACACTTGAGTAACATGTGCTGGCAGAGCTGATTTCACAGAGTTCAGAAACACAAGCACAGGAGCTGCAAACATGTTTTCCATTGACTGGGGTGTACAATGTCTTATTTATCACAAGCCAATTGATGACTAAACTCACACAGCAAAGTCATAAAAGCATTAGTTTGTATTTGTTGTTCACATTCAGAGACATTATACATCAAAAAGGTCAGTGCTTCCCAACTAATTCAATTATAACACAGCCATCTATCATACCACTTCAGTTAATACCATGTTAGCTTGCTGTTTCTGAGGAATGATAAAAGTGTCTATGCAGGATATTCCACTTTAATGACAAACCTGTTAGTGATCACAGAGCTCGTTGCAAACCTTCCTGCAGCCATTCTTTGCCAAATTCTTTGTGTATCTGAACTACTGCTCTTTGCAGGTGACAGGGTGTTTAAATGCACTGAGACACAGTGCTGCAGCCTGAAGCCATGCTTCCTATAAAGAGCTTGAAAAATGAGAATCCCTAAGGATGTTTTATTTGCCTGCATTTGTTATTAAATGCATGGTGACTGGGATTCATTTACTGGTCCGTTTTCAATAGATTTCATCAAAGAAAGAACCATCATCCTCCCTGCACAGGTTTGAAAGTCTGGATGTAAGATAGCTACAAGGCAAGGATTTATTTAATAAATCTGTGCAATCAGATAGAATGAGAAAATATGATATTCCAATTTTTTAGAAGTGCAGACAAGCAATCTGGGCAGCTTCAGGTTCTCCAGTCTGATTTCACAAGCAAGCGAGGCTGTTTAATACATGATGAAGAAAAGGGCTCTGGAAGCAAATGGTGGCAAGAGAAAATGCACCAAGATAAATCACACCCAGGGACACCATTATGTTTATCTGATAAAAATCCTCATTTTTTTAAAGCAGCACACATAACCTATCAGGACTTCAGCAAAACAGCTGACGTGGAAAATTAAGTTCACTGGAAATTATTTGGATTGATTCACAACTACTAACTACTTCCCCACCCACCCAGCGGGAGAGATGCTGACATGCCATTTTGAGAGGAGGGTGAGCAGGCAGGGGGAGATTATTAGAGGAATTCCTCTGTGTCTGGGACCCATTTCTGTTACTATTTTCATTAATTATCTGTAGACAGAGCAGAAAGGCACTAATGCCTTCAGTAGCATTAGACAGAGTGCTGGGAAGCATTCTTAGAGAAATTGCTCAGAACAAGAGGCTGAGGGATGGGTCAAACACAAAAAATCATTTATGATTCTGTACTGAAGGAGCAGCAAGAATATCTGTGAGCACCTGGGAGCTTCTCAGCAGGGAGGAAGGGGAAAAGCAAAGCCTTAGTCTAGCACAGGATGCTTGTGAGCATTTGACAGGCTGTGGCCATACAGAATCAAAGGGAATGGGATGAGTAGCTCTGCACACAGCTACTGGGGAGGATGCTGACACATTTACAGGGCACAGATCATTGGGAAGGACGAGCATCTCCCTGGGAATACCCTGCCCCACACGGTCCCCTGTGCTCAGCAACGCCCAACTCAGAGCAAAAATCATCAGGGATGAGCCAGTGTTGTAAGAGGAAAGTGGACAAGCTGCTCCATTTAGCTTTGCAAAATGAAGCCTGAGAGGGGCTGTGATTATTTTCTATAAATACATCAAGGGGGTAAACACAGGGGAGAGAGAAGAGCTATTTCAGCTGAGGGAGAATATTGGCACAAGAACAAATAGATGTAAATTGATGGACTAAAAAAACTTCTTCAGAAACGTGATTTTTTTGAATAGCCACAGGCAGGGGGAATAAGCTTTCCATCTCTCCCACAATCTTGCTCTGTTGCTGAGTAGGTTTGTATGGCCCATTTGGGAGGGATGACAGCATGCTGTTCCCAAACCATCCTCTGAGGTCCAGGTTCTCACACTGAGCAGATACCAGACCTGCTAGCTGGTATCTCTGATACCACAGAGATCTTCAAGCCCCATTCAGCCCATACCACCCAGAGTTTCCAAGAGTTTCATACTTGGAGCATTTCAAATGGTCAGGTTTTCACCACAGCTGTGTTTTCCTGTGACCAGGAGGACCATGGAGCTCCTGCCCTGCTCCCTGGCAGGGAAGTGGTACAGATGCAACCAAAACCTGTTGATGTGCACACAAACACCCAGGGCCCTCCATCCCTGCAGGAACAACCTGCTGATTGCTGTTCTTCTGCTGACAGGCAGCCAGGAAGGGTTCATACAAAGGAGAGCTCAGAATAATGGGATTTTTAACATTTATGGGGATCAAAAACCATAAAGCTGGACTTAGTCCTTTTGCTAGTGACAGAGTAGGCTTTTAAATCACAGGAAATAACCATTATCCATACTTATACAGTGACATTACTAACAGACTCACAAAACACCATCCCTAATCATTACACATCATGACACTAAAAAATTTGCAGGAAACTGAGGCACAGAAAGTCAATGTCACAACTCATCAGTACTTTGATCATTCATTTCCAGCTAAATTATCCTGCTCTAGCCTTACAAGAGGTGCAAAAATCATGGGTGTCACTGGCAGGAGATCTCCACAGACACCAGGGACAGCTTTTCCCAGCTCTGTAGCACCTTGCTCAAGCCCTGGCCGTGACCCCCCTCCCTGTGCAGAGGCACAGCACCCCAGGAAGGCATTTTGTCAGGCTGAAGCTTTCAGAGCAGCACATTCACACTCACTGCTTGGATGGCCCTCCTCCATCAGGTAGTACATTTTAGCATCTCCTCCAAGCAGCTTTTTCTGGGGGCAAACACATCATCTCTTCTGGAGTGTTTTTACATTACCACAGCAGAGCTGCTCTGATGACACACAACTAATGTGGGACTTTGCTTTTACATTTGGTTGCAGTCTGCAATAAAATAGATGGAGGGCTCCCGAGATGTACATTTTGAGTTCTTCCACATCACACTGGAAAGTGCCAACCCATCTTGCAATGAACGAGTCAAATTCAGAAGTGGAAACTTGAGTATAAACTGGTGTTTCAATGAGTGGGGCAATCATCCTCATTGCTCTTCCTTTGATCACACACGAGAACTCTCCTGCAGACTCAAATGAGCTCATATATCCCTCAAGTGCAAATAGGAATGCAGTCCTCTCCTCTGGACATCGACTACCAATTTGTGTCCTGTCTCATACTGTTCAGATTATGTTTTGGGCTGATATTGCCAATTTTACCATCAAGCTTATTCATTTTATTTATACCAACTGGAGTCATTCTTTTTAGGATAGATATCATTGTGCTTTATAAATCTTATCACAAGGATAAATCAAGAATAACATTTTTTGCTAGTCTATGAATCCATAATTGGGATTTGCTCTCTGATGTTTTATGCAGATGAGGATCTTTCTCAATCCACTTCTACACATGCAGAAAAAACCCCCACACTCTTCTCTAGAAAACCCAATGAATTTTAAATTGAAACCTTCCAGATTTTTTGTGCACAAAGGCTGATTCCATTTGCACACTCAACAAACTCCTGGAAGAGAAACACATTCATTTTAATACCTACTGCTAGATCTTAAAGCATGTTTTCTTTTACATAAGGAAAACCTTCAGAAAAAAAATTATTAATAGGCTATTTGCTCAGAAGCTCTTCTGGCTCTGGGAACTTTCTTTCTGAAACTGATGGATGCTACATGACAGGGCACAGGGGGTCCCAGGAGCTCAGGACCCACATCCTCCCTCTCTTTTCCAAACATCGACTCAGAAACTCCAGCTGGGGCACGAGTCAGTGACGGCTCCAGCTGATGCAGTGATCACCAGGACCTGGAAAATATGGCAGCAAAGCCCTCTGCACACATCCCAGCCCTTGCTTTTATTCTGGTGGACTCTAAATCCTCCTAACATGCCAGGGCTTTAGGAGAAGAAAAAAAAAATCTTAAAGGACCTTATTTTAGTATGAATCCATTACAGAGAAAACAAGGTGTCATGAGTGTGATACTGCTTGGGGGAATGTTGTAGCTTCTTCCTCTTTCCCTAACATGATGTAAAGGGTCTATTAAATGGGAAAATACCACTCTCTCATAGAAAATAAAAAACCTATACCCTTTTGAGTTGAATAGATGTCAGTCCAAACCGATGGCTTAAATTAAATATTAAAGATTAAAAAAAAACAACAAACCTCCTGAACCAGAGTTTGATTTATATAGTACTGTTCCTTTAGAAAGGATTTGTGGAAACATCAACTCCTTCCCTCTGTTGTTCTTTGTAAAAGAAAAAGAACAAAATCAATTTCTATAAAGCAAGATTATTTTAGGAGTCAAGTTATCAGAAATGCCTGCTGTATCTGGGACATCAGTTTTCTTCTCCCCCATCCTTTCTCTTATAAGGCAGTGACTGCAGAAAAAAACTGAAAAGGATTCCAGAGCCAGCCCAAAACTAGGTTATTTCCACTTTTCTCAATGTGATTAAACTTGTCTGTGTTGCAATCTCACCTATTTTCAGCTAACATGATCAGCAGAAGCTCAGCTCTCTTCACAGACCCACCTTTACTGCAGCCAGCAGCATCCCCGGGCCCATGGGGTGGTTTTCCATGCTCTCATTTCAGTAGGACACCATGGAGCACATGGGCACCCAGCAGCCAAAAATCACTGCTTTCCCCAGGGGGACTCTCCCACAAACAGGAATGGTGCTGGCAGCATTTGTTAACAGAGCCAAAATAGGTAATTACAGGGTGATGTTTAATAGCAGCTATGAACCTTGTGCCCCATTTCCAAAATCAATAGAGGCATGGACAATCCTTAGTGCACTTTGGGCTTCATAATCTCCCAGGCTCTTCTGGAAGGGATTACAGCATCTAGCACTGGCTCTCGAAATTTTGCAGAATGTTCCCATCTTTCAGGAGGATTTGGTACGACACAGCCCAGGAGACAGGGAGTGTTACAAGCCCCTTATCCACAGCCAGAGTTTTACATTTCATGCTTGGCCTGGCACCAGGTTTTCAGCTGCCCAAAGGAGCTGATCCCCTGGAGCTCCTACCCTAGACCCAAACCATGTGAGGAGGTGACCCAGCTGCCTGGGAGCAGGTGGGAAAACATGAGTGAGGGGAGCTGGTGTGGGGCTGCAAAAGGCAGCCTCAAGTGTGGGAGAGCTTAAAAAATGTGCTGGGCACAAGCTGTCCATGGGGGTGGAAGGGTTAATCACACAACAGCTCCCATGAGGGCCTGTCTCACAAAAGCTGTCTTTCACAGGAAGGAAAAAGGAGAAAACAGCTGCTAAAGAGAGAGAAAAGATGCTGCAATGTTAGAGAACTCCTCTGGGCTTGCAATAAGTCACTGGAGCAAGTTTGTTCTTGAATGTGTCTGAAATGCCTCCAAAGCAAACATGCTCTTTTGAAGAAGGATGTTTTTATATGTAGCTTTAAAGAGATTAGTTGCCAATAGAAGAGCACAGCAGAAGAAAACTGAAAAACAACTGGAGATTGTACTAGTGGTTATCACACTGAGCAATCAATATTAGAGTTAATGTTGTCACACATTAATTTAAATATCAGAAGCCCAAATGAACTAAGGAAACCCACATAAGCACAATGAAATCATTCACCTGCATCCAATCAACTCAGTGGAGGAGTTTTCTCCTGTCCTGCATCTGCAGCCTCTTGTACGAGTGACATGTGAGTTTGCATCAGAATTTCAGATGGAAAACCCAGAAAATTGTTCAGATCAAGTTGGATTTGGCTCCATGACTACAAACACCAAATGCAAATCCTGTTACATGGTGCACACTCACAGAGGGATAGAGATAAAGCAAGGGAGATGCTGGGACGTTCAGTAAAGAAACCACCACAAAATTTGGCTTGCCTTTCATCAGATGCCCAGAAGGAGAGAGGCTGAAAGGCTGTGCTTACTCATTACTGTTCCCCCTGTTTATTTTCTCTCCAGAATATGCCAAAATATTTATCTACCTGCTGTGTTTTAACACTGCACTGGAAAGGGACTGGAAATACTTTGCAGATTTTTTGCAAGTTTGGTTTGTATGAAAAAAGGAAAAAAATAGAAAGTTGAAGATCTGTGTAGCTGGGTAAACTTCCACTCGAAGCTCTCAAGTGCTGTTAGGCAAAACAGCAGGATTTTATTAAAGCAGAGATGTGCCTGTTGCCATACATTACTGTGTTCTGCTCTGGATGCTCACAGATGCAGACACTGAGGCTACAGGAGGTTTATCAGGGGTCCAGCCTGATCCATGTTGCTGGGCACTGGGCTCACCAGCCCTTGAAAACAAACCAACCAACCAACAAACCCCAAACACCACATCTGACTTTTCACAGGCAAACCAGGTTCATCCAGCTCCACCTAATTAACCCAAACCCTTTAAATCTGACAGAAAAACCACTGGCCTAAAATCACAGACTTTGAGAGACAAAGTCAACTGGCTTTTAAAGGTTAATTTCTAGGCACAATGGAAGATGTTTTATATGTACAGCTCGGTTGGCTCCATTATTAAATTAGCAGGTTACAAAGCTGGTACACCATGCTCTGCACTGGGACATTAAGCTGAGGGAATTTTCCTCTCAGCACTGGCATCTCATTATTTGCTTCTGTTGATTATTCAGATTGCATTAGATGTCAAGGCTTGCTAGATTCAAAGACCTCACTGAGAAGAAGGCAGTTCTATCCATCACAGACAACGCCGAGGAAATGAGTACAAAAGCTTCACCATCCCTCAGGATAACAAGTGATGCAAAATGTACCACACCATGCCTTATTTAAAAGTCTTTTGAAATGTCTAACAGCGTAGATTTAATAGGGGGAGGTGCAGAGGAGGGGGAAATCCATCCAGTTTCAAGAGGCTCTACAGACAGAGCTCAGTGAATTGTGCTGTTTTGGTCCTCACATCTGCAATTCATACCTAGCTCACCTCTGCAGCACAGATTCCAACCCTGAAAAGTGGGAGACGTCTCTAAAACAGGGGAACAAGCTAATTAAGAGATTACACTTCCATCTCCTCCTCTAAAAAGAGTGCTTGTTGCAGGAACAGGTCCAGCTCCCCCCTGCCCTGGCAGATTGAAATATCCTCTCTGGACAAATAACAGCTGCACCTGAAGATAAAGCAGCCCTGTGGTTTGCGGCTCCAAGGCAGCCTTGTCCTTCCTGCCTGAGGTTCCCTACCAGGAGCACCTCAGGGCCCCATCCCCTTCTGCTGCTCCCTCCTGCCTGCCCTGGGCACAGGGGGACTCTCCAAATCAGACATTTGATCCCACAACCTCACTCAGGCACAAACAATGCAAAAGAGCCTGTACAGCCAGAAAGTTGAATTTGCTTTGGTTTAATACAAAAAAAAAAAAAAAAGTGGAGATTGCCTAATTGTTCTCTCAACTAACCATTTTAACCTTCTTTCCTCCTACTAAGTGAATATCTCATGTGATTTCTGTGCTAAAAGCAACTGAATGTCAGAGACTTTGATCTTGGCTTCAGTCCCTTTTTTTTTTTTTCTTTACAGGATTTGGATCTACTCTGATTTGGCATCAGGATATTGGTTTCTATCAAAGTGCCACTTTCTGTTTGGTTTTTGCTTGCTCACACACTTCAGCCCTTTGGAGAGTGAGTGCCAGCCTAAGCACTGGGGCAATTAAACTGTCATGGGAGGAAACTCTCCTCATGTCCCCAGAGCATCCTCTTGGTGCTCCCAGGGGACATGAACATACAGGTGGGATGGGAAAATTATTCCCAGGGTAATTCTCTGCCTCCCTTCTGCACCAGAATTACTGCAGACATCACTGCCATCACATACCAGTGCAGTGGGACTGAGCAGTGCTGGTGGTGCAGCTGCAGGACTTCCCAACCTGAAATCACAACTTCAGCTCGGAGGATAGCAGCTCTGTCAAATGAGAGAGGGAAAATCCCTCTGCCCTGCACAAGTCCTGGGCTCACTGAATGATTTTTCTTCTTTAATAGCTACCTTCTGCATTCAGAGCATCCTCATTCTTTTGCCTTCTCCCTAAATACTGGACGCTGTCTCAAGTTCCCTGCACGCTCTCTAGAAAACAAGTACAAAGCACTTTTCCCCTTCTAGGATGATACACTGTATAAAACTACATAAAGGCACATTAATCACAGAGCTCACATTCATTTATTCATGCCATTATAGATCAGAAGTATTCTTTGGTTTTAAAGGTTTCTTGAACAAATGAAGTTTGAAAAGCCAAAAGAGAAAAAGAAAGAAGAAAATGGAAATAAAAAACTACATCAAAATACTAAACATGGGAGAATATCGAACCAATGCTCTCATGGATTTCTTGCCAAAATCACTTGAAAGACTTTCACAGCTGAAATTGGGACAGAATAAAAGGATAAAAGGACTGAAAATACTAAAAGAATATGCTGAACAATTTAAGAAAAAGGTGAACAGAAGGTCTGACCGAAGAAACTTAACTGTGATCCTAAGGCATTTCCATTACCCATGAGAACACAAGCTCTTCTCAGGAGCTGGAGTTACCCTTCCTCCCCTGCCAGCACCAGGGCAAAGGTCCTGTTTGGGACATTACTCTCAGCATTTACCACCCCAAATCATAACCCCACGCTCTAGAGGAACAGCACCTTCTGCAGAGGTCTAAGAGCAGGGAAATGGATAATTGTGGTGATAAATTAAAACAAACAAATATAGATCAGCTCAGATTTGGGCTCAGGAGACCATCAGCAACCCCTTCCCAAGGAGCAGGTAGGGATGAGGACTGGAAAAGCGGAGAGTTGTGGACAGGGCCAGCACTGGGTCTGGACCATCTGTTGGAAAAGGCTCCTTATGTCCAGCTCAGCCTGCTTTGGAGGCAACTCAACACCAAGTTTTGGCTGAAGAGCACTAAAGAGAAGAAACAGATGTGGGTTTTGGAGCGAACAGCAGGAATAGCCAGGAATGTGCAGTGAAACACAAGAGATTCTTGCTGTCCTTACCGAGAGCTTAACGAGCCAAAGGGCTCTGAACACCTCTTGTGGGAAGATATTATCCACAGGAACAGCGATCGCTCGCAAAATCCAATTAGGCCTTGCCTACATCAAAATGTCAAAGGGAAATAAAGGTGTCTGGTCCAAATTTGTCAAGTGCCTCCCAGCATTTCTGTAACAGATGGTGTGGTTCTTGACAGAACTATGATGCGTTAAGTCAAGATCGATCTGCAAACTGCAGATGATGAAGACGTGATTAAGGAAATAAGAATCACTCTTGGAGACAGTGGTCTTAATCAATTAGTTTCCATTCCTTGAATGCTTAACAGTTTAAAGTCTGTTCTGCAGGCCATTTGCAAGGACACCTGTCTTACCAGTAGCTTTCTGTAGCAGCCAGAAAACACAGTAACTGATAAAGCAAAAGGTGAAGGCAAGTTTCTAAAACCCTTGTTCAAATTTGAAGTTGGCTATTATTTTATAGTTAATCTTCTGTCTGTTTGTGGTGATGAGGGAGCCAGATGTTTAATTAGTTTTAACAAAAACTTCCATTAAAATTTTTCTTGCTTCTACTGAACTAGATTTATAACCTGTGTAGACAGAGACAATTGAAAATCCAAAGAAAAATATTCTATGGGGAATCCAAGAAAATCTGCATCTCAGAACATTTTCTCCTGTACTTGGGGACCTTCAAGGTCTGTAGACTCAGATAGAAAGACCACACACATTTTTCAGCTGTCACCATCACTTACTCATTTAACAAAGGAAAAAGAAAAGCCTAATTACTCATGGGTCCATTTTACATTTGCAGGGTTGGCGATGTTTAAGGGGAAAAAAAACGAAGAAAAACACAAAGATGAATTATCCCTTCACTTAGAGCAGTAAGAAGATAGGGGTGTTTCCAGGCAGGCAGCTCCAGGGGGGGAGTGCTCAGGAAGCTCTACAACCCAGAGCTCCATTCCAGCCAACTACCAGCATCACACAGTAGCTGCCAGTTTGCAACCCTCTGCAGTTTTTGTTTGCATGCTTTTAGGTAATATTTTGCTCAGGGACTTGTTTCTGTGTTACTCTACCTAATTTCATCAAGGCAATTTTTATCCCCACCCTCCTCAGGCACAAATTCCCCAGAATCCTCCTTTCAGCAGGTCCAGCAAGCAGAAACTCTTTTCCTGTAAAAAAAAAAAAAATTAAAAAAAATAATCCAAGCTAGACTAAGGCCACTATTTTTTTATTTAAAATAGGAAGTGTCCTTTAGTCTTCCCAGCTGTCACAGGAAAACCCTCCACATGCAGACAAATTGTTGTGCACAAATAACTACGAGCAGTTCCAAGCTAGCATTTTGCAATCATATGTTCTACTATTATTCTGTTAGGCACAGAAAGACTGACAGTCGTGGTTATTTTGGCTCTTCAACCCTCTGAGTGCCCCTCAGGTACTGCTGTGACTGAGCACAGATCCATTCCCTGGAGGCTGCTAACATCATTTTCTACTTGTTGCAATTTTCTTTCCTCTTCTCCTAATTAACACTGTTGTAAAACTGGTTGCTCTCCCTTAACCTAACCAATTTCAACATATGCAACAACATTGACAAACTCCTCGATTAATTATTTAAAAATACCGATACAAACATGTTTTGGGGCATTGTAAAACCACCTCAGTGTAAACTGGATTTCGATATAAAGCAGATCCCTGTCTGAGCTGAAAGGACTTAGTTTTGGTCACAGAAAAAGCCTGTAAGCACAATAAGACTGGTCTTTTTCAGGCTGTATTCTCGTGCTTTCCAGGATGAAAGGAAAAAATAAAATTGCAAGCACGTTTCTTTTAGGTCAGATTTCAACCTTATACAAAACTGAAATCTTTGTCTTAAATAACAGTACCCTCTTTGCCATTGTGAGGGTCAAACTACATTAGCCAAGAACATTTCTTAAACTGCTGTTAAAAAAATTAGGTCTTTCTAGTAAACACAATCCCATGTCTAGACAGAGCCTGAAAGGAATCTACTAAAACCATCCAAAGAAAAATTGTAGAAACAGCATATTCTCCTTCCTGCAAGAAATTTTTTTTCCCAGAGCTAAAGTATCTCCACAGGCTCAGCCCCAGCCCTTTCTCAGGGGGTTCAGATATATCTAAGGGGAGATTTGGGCCTCTCTCAGTGGGGTCAGGAGAGTTGTTCCAACACCTGACACCTTGGTCAATACTTGGATCTATAGAGGCTGCATCCCTGTCCCTCACCAGCAAATTCCCTCCTGGGCACCAGGGAAAGCCTTTGGAGCGTCACGGCTCATGAGGAGCAAGATGTGTGAGTCAAACACAGGCAGGAGCAAACCCCAGCAGAAAGGGGACTTCATGGAGGTCTTTACATTTCCCTCAGGACCAGATTCCCCTGTTCCTCAGAACAGGGAGAATATGGGAGGGGGAGCTACAGCCCCAGGGCTCAGCTCCTGCCTCTGGATCCACCCCACCCCTGTGACTGGCCTGACCCAGCAAACCTCCACTGTCATCTCAAGGCCATTCCCTGCTCAGAAAAAGCTCAGACAGTTTAGATTATCCTCCTCCCTTCCTAAAATGTGTCTTGTACTTGTGCCCAGGGCAGGAACAGTTTAGATAGCATAAATAGAAATAAATGATAACTATAAAGCAAATAACAGCAGCGTGGAGGGAAAGGCATCTTCTGGAGTGTGTTAAGAAACACGGGACAAGCTGCACTGAATATCAAATTAGGAAGAATGGCTTTTTTCTTCCTCCTCTTCTCCCTGGTGAAACCCCAAGGCATTTCTCATTCTGCTCTGAGGCAGAGTGCCAGCGCCTCTTTTAACAAAAACTGTTTTCTGGCCAAGCATGGGGACCGGGAGACTCTGGTTTAGCAGAAAGTGTTCTGGTCTCAGTATTCCAGTGGGTGCCAGGCTTTTCTAAACTCCTTTACCTCCTATGACAGCAACCTACAGAAAGTCCTGGCAGGAGGACTCTGTTTTGCCCTCATTTTCCCCAATTACAGTCATTCAACCCTCTGCCCCATCTCAGACACAGGTCCCCTTCCCCTGAGCACATCCCATTTATCAGCCTGCCTTGGGGACACTTCATCCCCTTACTCCTCTGAACTTTTCACTCCCATTGGGCATCTCCACTGCTCACCATTCAAGCCATGGCTTGTAGGAAGAAGTATGAAAGCACACTGTGTGTGGAGACCTGTTCATCATAAGAAGGTATTTTGCTATGCCATGTCCCTTATCCATTTGGTCCAGCCAGTGGAAATGGGTGCAGAGCACTTCTTGCAAAGGTTCAAAGTGCCCTGTATGGATAATAAGGCCAGACATCAAAGTATAAGGAAGAAAATAAATGCAAAATGTAAGGTGGCACCAATGTCACAGCAGACCTGGGAACTTCTTGCATCTCAAACAAGATGAACCATGAGAGGATTCCCACAGTGCTGCTTTTCCCCACCTAAAATCAGGGCAAAGATGCTGAGCACAGGGAGGAGAGGTGATGAAACACCCCAGGGACGTTGCAAGCAGCATGTTCAAGGTGGTGTGGAGATAACAAAACTCCACCTCATTGAGGGAATTGAATATGGCAGGTGAGAAACCACAGGACAACACAACAAGCCGAGCAGGAGCCTTCAGTATCCAGATGACTTTGGCAGGAGCCGGAGCCAGCCGCAGCGTGTTGGAGGCACTGCTGCCCAAACAAGGCAGAGATGCTGCTCAGCATGCAGAACAGATGGCAAAAAGGCACAGGGCTCCTCGTGGCACGTTCAAAGCAAGTCACTGAGGATTATACCAGGAAAGAGTCACTGCATCATGCCCTGCTCCTCCTGTAGGGCCACCATCACAGACCAAAGCCTCTTCTGTGCAGCTTTTACCATGGAGGGGGCTCTTACATGACAGGAATGCAGTAGAAGGTAAATATAACTTGGTACAATCCCAAAGCTAAATTAAAATCTAACTTCAATTTGCACTCAAAATAAGTATACTTTGAGTGCTGGGACACAAATAGGATGACTAATATGAATGAGTTAATAGAAATGGAAATCACTCCCATCTGAAGTGAAAGTAAGAGCCAGAGCTTAACATACTTAAATTCTGGGGACTGGATAATTCCTGAGGATAATGATAATTAAAAAAAAATCTATCAAGGCATAAATGGCAGTGTGTGCTAGGAAACAGCAAATATAAAACTATGTTTAAGAGAAGCCCATTAATCCAACTGCACTAGTGTGCAAGATTCCCTGAACAAGTTATGAAGGAACAATAATTAAAAGATATGGTAGTTAATGGAAAGCAGTATAAAATGTAGCATGGGTGTACAAAGAGAAGCTCATGCCAGACTGAATCCAATATCTTTCTTAAGAAAGATAACTAGTTTTCTACAGAAAAAATGTGGAAAGTCTAATCTATTTGGACATCTGTAAGGAACTTGGAAATAAAACTTCATGGGGAAGTACTGGTTGGAGCTATTAAAAAAGGGGTGCTACAAAAATTATTAGCAGTGAGAATTTCTCCAGGGAGCTGACCAGAATATACACATGCTGTGTTCTTGTCCTCCCATCTTTTATCATAGCACTGGCTTAATTTTTTAAGGTTAGTCTGAGTTTCTATGGTTGATGAAATTCAATTCTCACATCTTGAGTACTTAATAAGCCTACACATAAAATAAGCTTTTCTTTTTTTTTTTAGTAACTATTTATTGTCTTTTGAAGTAGACAAGGACAGTGGTGTGTATGTCCTTAGCTTCAGGAAAGTTCTGTAGACATTTTATTTCCTAAACTATCCAGTTTCTAATGCTCTCCAAGCCTATATTCCTCTCAGCTGCAGCCCAGCTTTGTTTCTTCACACAGTTTCAGCCCATCCTCTCTCTGCAAACTCAGTCACATCACTGCCTATGATCTGGTGTGGAAGAGAGGAGGCTCAGATACTCCATCTCCAGCTTTACACTGTAGATACTCCTGCAGCACCAAAGGTGGGCATCAGGCACCTTGCAAATCCCCTGCCCCACAAGGACCAGCAGCACTGAGCTGTGGTTTAGAAAAACACAACCACTGGCAAGGGAAAGGACCATTCTTGTGCCACCTGACAGGGAAACACAGTGTTTATGGCTGGTAATCAGCACAGTCCCAGCACTGCTCAAACCCAGCTGACTGTGGGGAAGCACAAAGAACCATTTCCCTGGGCCATGCCTGGAAAGTCCAGTACCAAACAGGAATGACATGGCTCTGGACCTCAGCTGTCTGTGCTGCCCTTTGGGAGACTTTCTACAAAGGCACCTTGCAGGAGCACATTCCCAACCTGAGTTTTCCCCAGGCACAGGGACTCTTCAGCTCCAAGACTGCAAGCACAGTCTCCCTGTATGGGCCAAGTGGCAGATACTTGTCAGCAGGAGAATGTCTGTGTGGCTATTAAAGAAAAAACCCAGAAAGGCTGCACACACCAAGTGGTACTAAACTGCTATAAAATTCAAATTAAGCTGCATTGCATTGCACAAATTTCCCCCCAAACCCACCCCATGTAAAGTTATTAAATGAATGTGACTCAAGTGCTACAGAGAAAAAAAAAAAATGAAAATTCCTGAGAAGCCAGTGCATAATTTTCCCATCTCCAAGCCATAATGTGGCAGTGCTAGGAGGTTTCCTATTTTGGAAACATCAGGCAAGCACATTCTGTCTCTATCCCAGCATGTCTTAATCAAAAGCATCCTGATCTCAGGTTCAGCAGCTATTTGCAGGAACAACCAGCAGCACACAAATGATCAGAGAGATTACAGAAGGGACGAGTCCTGCACCAAGAAGCCTTAGCAAGGTCTCCTACCCTTTCCAAACATGTCTTGGTGCCTTGGTATCTCCATACACTGCTGCAGGAACCAGAGAGGAACAGCACAGTCAAGACGTGAGCATTATGGCCAAACCAGACTGTCCAGGGCATCGCTCATTCAAGGATGCTGAAGATAATTTGGGTTAATTGCACTGTGGCTTGTATATCAGCCTTTGGGTAGAGTGCAGAAAGTGGGAGAGACACTGGGAACAGGGTGGGAAGGTGCTGAACCAGCCTGGAAAGCATCTGTAAAAAGCAACAGTGTGTAAAATGAGAAGTTGGCTTTCTATAGGGAGACAGAAGAAGATACAGTCCTGATGTAATTTAAGGTTTAACTGCTTTAAAGAGATTTAGCCATGCAACAATTCACAGCTCTGCCCTCCCTGAAACCAAAGGTTCAGGCATTGTGAAATGGAAATCAGTGTTGATGAGCCAGAGCTCCCTTTTCATTACAGAAATAATGAATAAACAGCTACTCCTCACAAAAGGCAATAGAAAACTTTACAAGACCATCCACAATTTGAATATTAACAAGCTTAAAATATATTAATACCACAAGTATCTGATCTTTTATGAGCAGGAAAAGAATATTAATTTACTGCTGAAGAATATTTTGGGTTTTCACCTCCTGTGATGAATCTCTCAGACAAAATCAAATCAATTCATATTACTACTTGTCTATCATCAGATCATACTGAGGTACCATTCAGAAGGTAATTGAATAAAGTTTTTAATCTCAGATGACATTCAAATACAGGTAAACAGCTTTCTCACTGTTAAAAAAAAGTTACTCTTAACAGGTGGCAGATGTAATGATGGCTTTTAAGGAGATTGCAGTGTTAAGCTGAACAAGAATGACAGATCTGACAGTGTCTCTTCAGTGATCTTTAGAAAACAAAGTTTGCTTGCAAACTTTAGAGTCACTGTCTCAGAAGCTCTCTGGGAAAGATTAGCTCTCCATGGAAATGGTCAGATATTTTTGGTTGAGCTCCCTCACAGCACACCCCTCAGCTCTCCAGAGCCTGTCCTCCAGCACTGGAGAGGCCAGTGCAGCTCAGGTGCTGATGTTCAACCCTGCCTCCACTCATCACCTCTTTGGGCACATCTTCCCCCTGGAAGATTTAAGGAAATCAATATCCTTTGGTCTATAAGTGTAAGAGAGAGACCCTGCTTCTTCCTGGAAGCTTTATATTTTATTAGAACAGTGATGTAGTTTAAAAAAAAAAAGAACAAAAAACAAAATAAGAAGGAACATACTTGCCTGGAAGCCTTTCTCACTGCCTCTTTTTACATTAATATAGATATTGCAAACTTCCTTCTCTAAAAAATTTGCTGACCTGGCTCCACCTTGACAGAACAGTTCCCACAGCACCTGCACTAACATCCACCTGAAAGAGACACTGCCATCAAAACCCAGTGTGCCTGCTAAGCTGAACAGTCCTGCAGAGACTGCAAGATTCCCCCAAGACAAAGACAAAATAATTCACAGGAAGCCAATGCTCTCCAGGTTAGCAGTGAGTTCACCCAAGCCAAAATCCCCCTGAGGTTTTTTTCAGACATTTCAGCTCCTTGCTTCGGAGAACCAGCCTCTCCCTGACCCGTACACCAAAATATTCCCTGCCCTGCTGCCCTGCACCAGGCTGGGTCCTGCTTAACCTGTGTGGTGCCCACCACATCCCCATGAGTTTGGGAAACCCCTGCAGTCAGAATTGCTCTCTGTTGAGAATGGTTAACAATCCAATTAGTTTAAAATTAGCTGGTTTTAAGGTGCAAGAAAATACTTAAGTCAGGAGGAATCCTCCTCTTTAATTAACTTTGGTGGAAAACAAGTTTGTCAGACAGCATGGATATGTTTGTTTTGGTTCACTAGATTTCTTAATAAACACATTAGGTGTAACATACTACTTTGAGCTTAATTGCACAGCTATAACAAAATTCAATGAAGAACATAGTTAACAATTGCTAAACTGCAGCAGCTCCTGTTATTGCTCACAGAGTTATTCCAGCTGGCAGTGGTCATCTGGCTCCTCTGGGTCCTAACAGAGCAGGGACCAACCCATAAAAGAGGTAGGAGAGGGGAGAGACCAATATACACTTAAATAATTGTGCAGCAAGGTCTTGTAAATTCCAATTTCTGCTAACACTGCTTCCCATGGAGAACAAAGAGCTTTGGCTGGCATGGTCCATGCTTCTCCCGCCCTGGAGCTGTTGTGTTCCCTTGCTGAGAGCTGAGCTCACTGTGAGCTGAGCTGCAGAGATGCCCCAAGCAGGGGACCTGTCCTGCCAAGCCTCCATCAACACTCCAGGGTGGAGGCTCACGGCATCAGTCACTCCTGTAGCACTCACAGCCCAGGGAGGAGCAGCGATTCCTTCTTCTCTGCAGCTCAGTACGTGGCTTTAAGCATTTCTGTGCACCAGCTGGGAATCCCTGGAGGGAAGAGCAGAAGGAAGAGCTACAACCAGCACCTCCCTGCTGCCAGGGCCAGCCCAGCTGTAAGGATTAGGAGAGTTTGCCTGCCCAGTGTCCCTGTCTGAAGGTCACAGCCAAGCAAAATGCACACACTTGTTCAGCATCACTGCAGCCTCAGTCTGGGTATCCCTTGTCCTCGTGCTGCTTCACTGGTGGGAGCTCTCATTTTGCACTGAGAGGAATCAGTGCTTCTCCACACATGATCTTCCTCTGGCAGGAGAAGGGCAGCCAGACTGGGGTGCTGGAGAGTGATCCTTGCATGCTGCTAATGCAGAGGGACTGGTTGTGCAAGAGCAAGGCAAGGGCAAGGCCAGATGAGACCCTGTGAGTCCCCACACCACGAGCAGCTCTGCACACACTGGATGAGACATGTCCCACCCCAGGGAACCCTCCAGGAGCACCCCCTCCACATCCCAACACATGCAAGTCTCAAACTCAGTACAGGCTGATCCAGCCAAGACAAGGAACAGCAGTGACAGAGACACAAATAATTTTAGTTTTGTTTGACATAGCTTCAATTTTCTACTCCTCCTGAGAAGCTGAGCAGCAGCAGTTGATCCTAACACACACACACATATATAAAACACATTCCTGTGATGGATGCCTCCCTTCCCTACCACATCTCTCAGTGAGCACACAAATTAACTTCAGTCAATCAATCATTCTGCTATCTGCACCTATCACCATATATTAACTCCAGTGATAAGATAGTGATAGGATGAAGTTTAGATATAGGCCTCTAACCTCTGGCTGATGTAAATGAGTTTACACAGCCCATACTTTCACAATCCCATGAGAAGAAATAATACTTACTACCTCTGGTTTAATGACGAGCACAGACTGCATATCCGTACTTTTATAGATACCCTGGAGAAAGGTGAGGGAAGGTGCACTCCATAAGCATATTGATAAGTTATATAGAAGTGCTCCCAGTACCCATTAGACACTCTAATGTGATGTATTCTATAAAGAGGAACACAGGCTGGACAAATCACTGCACTCTGTTACTTTACAAGTGATAGACAGAGAGGCCATGGACAGAAGTCCTCTGACTAAAATTTAATCAGACAGGAGACAGTGCACAGCAGGGATTTTGCTGCTGTTTTACCCATCATCCCTCAAGAGGAGAAAAACAATCCTTGCTTAGCTTTGGTGTCAGAGAAATATTAATGCCACACTGGGGGTGATGGTTGAAGGCCTTTTCTCCACAAAACCATCCCCGAGAGTTGTTCATTCTTTTTTGCCTCTTCCCAAAAACAATCATGTCCCAAGCCATCCATTGCACACACCCGCAAAATGGTGTCATTTGTTCCACTCCTTGGTAAAGTCCATTTTGGCCTAAAACAGCAACAATTTAGCAAAGCAAAATTAATCCAACTTCTTCCAGCAGATGAAGCGTATCAGTCATGGAGAAAATCTGCAATTTTCCTCCCTCTGCCTGCAATTGCAAACTCTACTTGGCCTCTGGTGGTTCATAGCATTTATGTTTAGAAATCTGGGTTGTCTGCAATTAAAATTGTTCATTGCCATTCAAGGGAAAGTGCAAACATTCTCCCCAAAGGTTTTGCAGGAGCCTGGCTGACCATACACCCCTGCAGACCTCTCAGGAGGCATCGCCAGTGACTCAGCTGTCATTCCCCTCAGTTTGGTGAATATTCTCTATTCAAAGGTGGTTACAACCAGAAGAAACAAATAACCCTTTTCAGGTTGTGTCACAGCAGAAAGCCTGGAGAGCATCAATTAAGGTCAAGCGAAAGAGGTAGGAGGGTTAAGAGCACAGGAGCAGTCAGCAGCAAAATATTGCCAATTAACATAAGTGCACGAGTGTTCGTTCTGTTTTAGCTCGTTAAATATTGAAATTAAGTGTTATGAACTATTAAATAAAATTAAAATTAACAGCCATGCACGCTATGCCTCGCCTTATAATGGCTCATTAGTGATGCTCACCAAGGAGCAGCACCCCACACACAGCACCAACGCTGCTCATCTCTGGGATCTGCCTGCAGACACTTCCCATGCACCAGGCTCCCAGGAAAGTTCATGGGCACGAGTCTGACACTTGTGGATCAGGAGCCAGCCTGGTCCATCTGAGCTAGACACAGCTGGAGAGGAGTAATAACCACCAAGTACCTCCTGAAGGTTTCAAGTGACAGAGCTCTTCTCAGAGCAGCTTTAAAATTCCCCCCTCTACATTTGCTAATTAGTCACACCTAAAAATACATCATTCGCCCCAGAGACCAAGAGGATTAAGTCACTTTTTTTTTTTTTCCTACAGACATGATATTTTTATAGGAAGAAACTTTGGTAAATATATGGAAATGAACCAACTCTCCTAAAAAGTTCTCTGATTTTAAGTGAAGACTGTTCTGCATTACCAGCTGTTTATATGCACTGATTGAAGGCATAATTGACAAGGGATAATTGCTTATTCTTCCTAATACATGGTGAATTACATTTTTCTGACTCAGCACACCATGCTGATGAGAAGCCTCACAAAACACTTGCAACAGAATCCGTTTGGAGGGCAGGAGCCAGACACACTTTTCAACAGGAGGGGACACTTGGGCCTCATCTTGAGCCCTACAGAGCCATGCTGAGTCCTCAAGAAAGCTGTGACACCACCCAGGAGGGCTGGGTCTCCTTGGCACTACAAAAATAGCTCAGTGAATAGTGCTGCAGAGCTACCAGTACATCATACCTGCTACAAATCTGCCATCAAACACAGATGTATTAAAAGTACAACAGGATCAGAGTTAATTCAAAACTGTGAGAGGCTTTAAATACTGAATATTCACTAATCAGGTGAATGTAAGATCTGCTTAAGAGCACAAGCATTTAATAATGCTGATAAAAAATTAGCAAAGGCTGATAATTGCTTTGCAGAAAATACAGCCCAAGGAATGAGTGGAAGGAGGATTTAAACCCCTGTAGTATTTGAAAGGAAAATATTTTTGTCCTTAAAATGCTTTACAGAAGTTCAAAGGGGGAAAAGAGCTTTCAGAAAGGGTTTTAGGGATTTGAGAAGTGCATTTGGAAGTCTTTCCAAAAGTCTTGGCAATTAAGCTGGAAGAAAGTATTAATGAATGGCCTCGAGTCCCACTGACTCAGCCCAAGAGCAGAAAATGCCTCCTTGCTTTAGCACTGCTGGCAGGCTGGTGCAAGGTCTGCTCAGTGCTGACACAGGGGTGCTGTACAGACAGGAGGACAAAACTCTCCCTAATTGCAGTGCTCAGGCAAATGCTTCACACAATGGGGCCAGGGTAGTATTTTATGGATGCTCTCACAACCCACCCCAGCCCTCCTGACTTCAGAGACTTTGGATGAGTATCTCCAGCTTTATCAGATAAGAAGCTTATTTGAAATTCAAGGCAAGGATATTCCAAGGCTCTTCCTTTTCTGCATGTTCATTCTGTTTTAATGGAAAGATATTTTATCTAAGGCTTTTTAATTCTGGCTACAGAGTATAATTGGCCAAGACTGGAAGATAAGCAGTTAAAAATCTCCATTTCCTTTTTAAATTAAGGTTTTCTTGAAAACAACCTAAATCACATTTAATGAAGTCAAAATATTTAATGCTTATTCAGTAAGTTTCACGGGAATTAATTTTTGGTTTATATCCAAACAACATTTCTGATTGTTGAAATACAGTGTGCCTTCAAATTAAAATCCATTGGTGGGAGATGAAATCTAACATTTCCTTCAGATTAATGCCAACACTAGAGAGGACATTTCTTGAACAACCTTACTGCTCCAAGGAGCTATTTAAAGGGTGCAAAAGAAGTTCCACATGCAGAGGTGCAGAGTTCATCCTCCCAGAGTGTTCCTCTTGCTGGCTCTCCCATCCCCACACAGCAGGGATGGCTGCTGAGCACAGACAGCTCCAGGTTCACCTCCCATCACCACAGCAGGACAGGGGTCTCCAGAATGGCCATAAACTGACCAAATCAGGGTCTTTTTCCTAAATCTGCCTCCAACCTGTGCACTCCATGCAGTCACTGGCTGGGCTGCGCTTCACAGCCGGGTGGTTCTCGGCCACAGCCTCGGTCCTGATTTACACAGGCACTCAAAAGCATCCCAAGTGCTCAACTCTTAAACAGCATCCTTTGCACAGACTTCTTTTGGATTCAGCAGCAGTAAAGGGCAACAAATTCTGCCAGCTCAAGTGAAGCTTTGTCCTGGCATAACTTCCCCAAGTCAAAGCTGGGCAAGGAGGAATCAAGGTGGGACATCACCAACCAGATCAGATTTAAGATGAGGCAATAATGTCCTAGAAGGTGCCACTGGAGAGTGTTAGTAAAAGGCAGAGAAGCACTAATGAGACAGATTAACATTGACTTTGGCTTATTTCTTCTTCCCTAAAAGAGGGAAGAATCTCTAACAGCAGGAGAAGTGGTCTCCAGCAGCATTTGAAGCTTTGGGAAGTCTTCTAACCACACCAAGTTCCCAGGCCCCCATATCCATCTTTCATCAGTGTTTGCCTGGGTGGAGAGGTGGAGCAGACCCCCTTTGGCACCCCAAGGACCAGCCCCTATTCAGTGCCAGTGAGCTGCCATGCAGCATTAAAGGCTTTGCAGCGTGACATGGGAATACAGCACACGTAAAATCTCCATTTCAGCATTCTGCTGTTTAATTCAGGGAGACATAAAGGGAATGGTGGAAAGCTGTGAGTCTGGATTGTGTCTTTGAGGCATTTTAGGGCTCCAGCAGTGATGCCCAATTAACACAAACAGTCAGTGCCAAGCACACCCCAAAGCACTAAGTGCAGATTGCTCTGCACAGCACAGACACTGCCCTGCATGGAGGTGGCAGGCTGTTTTCCAGAGGCTCTGCTGCATCTCACAAAGCAGAGTTGTTTCCTCAACCTACTGCTGTAGGCTATGGGTGTAAAAGCAATACAGCAGAAGGGAAAAAAAAAAAAGGATGACCCAAAGAAAATAAACCTGCACTTTCTTTCAAGGAAACTGTTGGCTCATTCACCAAGCACAGCACCAAGCCTGCCAGAGTTTAAGAACTGTTTGGTCAACACTCAGGTATATGGGGTGATTTTTGGGGTGGTCCTGGGCAGGAGCAGTTAAATTTCAATGATTTTTGTGGGTTCCTTCCAGATCGGGATAGTCTATGATTCATCAGCCAAGAATTAACTGGCAATGGCTGCTCAGCTTGGGTTTTGCTGGCCAGGATGAGTTTCTGCTGCAAAAGCATCAGATGAGCTATTAGCTGATAGAAAGGGTTAAAAGATGACTCCAAAGCAGGCATTTCAATCAGGTACCTCTAATTAGAGCCACAGGCTGGGGACAAGGGAGGGACAGCCAGCCTAAGACCTGGCACAGCAGACAGCTCACATCAAAGTATTGTGTTTTACAGGGACCACTGCCCTTACCCAGGGTCATGGGAAGCTGAGCAGAAGGCTCAAAACAGGCTGAGAAAATGAGTAAGGAAAGTGTGTTAGAGATGCAGGCCACATAATTACAGGCAGAGTCACCTGGATGGCTTAAGAGAGGTAAATGAACTTAAGTTCATTAAGGACCTAACACAAGACAGCCAATGATGTGAAGTGTCAGTACTAAACAGGGTGGAGGAATTTAGCTCTTCAGGTCCATCACCAGTTTGTTTTGCATATCAGGATCCCAACAGGGCTGCTGGGGCACAGCTGGGAGTGGGAAGCATGCAAGAACTCATATAGATATTCCTGCAAGCTCACACAGAAAGGACAACACAGGGAGACTGGGAAAAAATAGGAGATCAGCCAAGGCACATACAGCAGGGACTTCGCAGTCACAAACCTCTGTCTCAGCTTCATGCAGCAGCTCTGGCTCATTGTGACAGCCTTGTGCCACCAGCTCCACATTCAGACAGAAAATGGCTTTTTCAGCCCTAAGCTCACAGCACCCAAGAGGCCACTGTGCTGGCCAGCCTTACGTGATGTGTTTAGGAGGCTGAGCAAGGAGCTCAGAGGGGCAGCAAGAAAATGTTCAGAGAGGCTCTGGGCTCCAAAACCACACTGGGCTTCTAGTGCCTTCTTCACACTAGACAGCTGGGAAGAAAATTCAAATTAAAAGCTAGGCCAGGAGGATTGCAGCAGCACACTTTGCACCAACATGTGCCCAGTTTGTGCTGCCTTCCTGCTCTGTCCTTACTGAGAGACTTCAGTGTCAACCAACACTGAAAGAGAACAAACATTGCAAGAAAAGGCAGAGAAAAATCCACTTTTCTCGACTGTATCAGAGCTGTTGGCGAAGAAAAGGAGAACCTGAGCAGCCTTCTTGCAGGAGATTCTGAATGAACAGCTAGCTGTGCCCAGCAGCTGGACCACCGAGGACAGCCTTGCTGGACCCTGGGCCGGGTACTGCCATCCCAGCCCTGGTGGGAGCTGGTGTCCCCAAGCCCAGTGAGAACCACCCTTGGTGGCACAGGTGCTGCCTCACAGTGCTCCAGAAGAGAACAAGCTGCCTCATTCAAACAAGAGAACTTGAATTCCTGCCCAGCAAACCATCCTCTTGAAAGGGAACTTTCGGATCAGCGTTTATTAATTCTGGAGTGTGATTTTGTTTCCAAGAAACTTTCTCGGCTGAAACAATGAAAAAAATGCTGGTTTGGCAAAGTTTCTGATTGAGAATTCAAGTGACAGAGCAAGTATTTTGCTGATAACGAAATCATATACATTTTTGTTTTATAGCCACTGCTATTTGCTGCAGAATATTTATGGTATGTGATTAAAAAAAAAATACACACTCAGCACAGCTCAGACTTCTTTCCACAGACAGGTCTTCACCCCATCAGAAGTTTTGTCAGGGCAGAGGAGTTACCTCTCAGAGGTCCAAACACACACATCTGCTGCACAAGTGAGCCAACTCACCCTTCTGCATGGCACAGCACTGCCAGGAGCTGCACAAGACTCGTCCATGGTTCTTGAGTTCCTGTTAACCAAACAAATTTCACCTGGGAAAACAATCTGGAATTCAGTTTAGCCAGAGGAACACACAATTGTTGCTCCTGTGCACAAAGCACATAAAAGCCCATTCAAGAGCTCTGTTTCGCTCCTATACTTTAATTTATATCAAATCAATATTAGGCCAAATAGATGTGTTCATATAAGCTGTTCATAGGCAGCCTGGATTATGAGTGTGGTTTAATATGACTTGAAAGTCCTCTTTTTTTTCTTGTTTTTTAAACCTCTTACTGTTAAGACTGGAAGCATAAGGAAACTTCCAGCTCTGGCGCTTGCCTCGCTTGGTTTGCCCAATAGATCTTCAGGCAACAGTGCAGATTGTGGAGAGATCTCACACTGGCACCTCTGAAAAACAACGTGGTGACAGACACCGGTGACTGCAGGTCAGAGCAAGCAGCTGGCAAATGGCTACCAGCACTGCTGTGGGAGAAAGCAAGGCTATCAAGCCTGGAGTATTTATCAGACTGCAGGAGAGCTGACTTGACTGCTAAACAGGGTGGGTTGGGTTTTTTTCCTCCATTCAGATGAGGAGGGAGTTGAAATCTCATCCAGCTATTTGCTGGAAAGGAACAGCTTTCCACTCTAGCAGTAGCAGCCCTGCCCAAACGACTACTCTGACAGCAAGGATATATTGCCTTCCTACTTTTGTTAAGAACAAAATCCATGGATTTGCAGCTACATCCCCCATCATTAATCACCTAGGTTCAAAGATTTTACTTTTGTGTACCTCCAGCAGAGCCCTTTGATATGCAGAAGCTGTGTTAACCCGCAGGTGATGGCTCTGATGTGGGGAGGTTCAAGGGCACAAACGAGTTTCCATTTAGACAAATGGCCACGATGGGAATGGGGGGCACTGAGAAGAGCCTGGAAACCATCCCTGAGGCCTCTTTCCTTAAGAGTATGCACAGGCTGAAGTCTGACTCAGCTGAGAATTGAGGACTACGTCCATCAGGTCAGGACCCCCAGGTGATCTGCTCAGGCCTGTGTTTCCCAGTGGAAGCAGCCCAGGCAGGCGCAGTGGGGAAGTTGTGATGTATCTGCCCCCATTACTGAACTCAGCTGGTTCCCTTCATTGCTCAGCTCATCAATCCATGGAGAAGCTATTACTGTTATTGATGTGCCTCAGACCTCAGGAGTCCTCAGACTTCCAACCCCAAGAGCTTTAAAGTCATGAATTAAGCCCTAAGAGTCATTATTAAAAAAGCTGCAACCATTGCATTATTTTCATCTGCCGTCTGTTTAAATGCTTTAGGCTATACTTAGCTCAAGGTTTCTCTCCACAAGAGCTAGAAATTTACTTGCTCTAAACGAAAAAAAAACTTCCAATTGTCCTGGAGTTATGCAGTGATTTGAAGTTTTCATTACTGTGGCACTTGCAGTACAGGCATAATGCTCCAGTGCTTCCAACTTGTCCTTGAGAATGTGTTGCTCAAGGTGGGGAAGGATGAAAATCCAGGATCTGGCCAGAGCTCTTCTCACATCATTTTTCCCATATGCCTTTGGAAGACAGAGGTGCCACAGTCCACATCAAGGCCATGACTTCCTTAGGTGTTTTCCTGCCCTTCCCATCATTGATTTTAAACCACTAGATGAAGAGGAGCTCAATTTACCTTCAATTTTCCACTTGGATTAATTTTCAAGCCATCACAAGTGAATTGGAAAGTAAACCACAGATTCAGTTTCCTAATCCACTCTGGTGGATCCACCCCGCTCCTCACAACCAGCTTTCATTCACCTGCTCTCACCAAGAGCAGCACTGATGGCAAAATGAAAAACAAAAGGCAGGTGGTAAGAAATAAGATTACCTAACCTCAAAAATAAGGCTTTTCTTTTTTAAAAAAATTTTCTTCTTTACTGAATTCCCAGTTCTCCAAGTCCTAAAGAGGAGCAAAGATCAACTACAATTGATTAAAAGACATTCTATTCTGCAGCCACAATATTTGAAGTACTTAGACCTCAGCTAGAAACAGCCCGTTTAGATTTTAATTACTTTGAATGCACATAGTAGAAAGTTTGTGGTTACAAATTAGGACCCAGTGCTCCTTGACATCAGTGAAAAAATGGCACCAAGATCAGACTTGGCCTTGCAAGAAAAGAGTGAAAACCTTCTTTTTCTTTAGGAATAGCTTTAATTTTTACGTTCAGTAAGAATTCAAGAAAAAAGCCCAGTATGTTTCTCAAGCTGGAGACTTCTGTGTTTTATTTTCTGCTTTATAAAATAATCCTACTGGAAACATCTCTCTGCATATATTCAGTAACTCTATTCCAACAAAAAAGGAAGCCCTGCCCAATACTGTAGATAGCTTTAACAAATATTGAAAGGATTGCTCTACAAACACCACAGCCCTGCACAGAGGGGAATCCAGAGCAGCACTGGAAGGTGGATGCATCATCCCCAGACAGGAGACACTCTCCTTCCACAATACCCTTGCTATGCAATTGTCCCCTCTGGGGGTATCAGCTTAGTCAGTAGCAATATAAAGAAGATTTATTGCAAGGCATTCACAAAAGAAACTTATAAGGAGCACACACATTCCCACTGCTGGAAAGGTAATTGCTGCATTAGGGAATGAGACCATTCAGTGAAGTCAGTGCAAAGAGTCTCATTTGTAAATGAGTGCCCACAGCCTCATCTATCTCACAGGGAAGTTTCTCACTCCTTGGAAATTGTGAGCAGACACCTGTGGGTCCTTGACGAGGACCAGGCCCTTTGCATGCCCCCCAGGGCATTTTTTGGGTGGCAAGATTCCAAGAAGAAAAACAAAAGGACAAAGTTGACCTGGGTTAATTTTTAGATTCAAAAAATCACCAGTCCTGGCTGAATCAATTTGTATTTCCTCCTCCTGATGCCAAGGTCTCCTTTCTGAGCTCACCAAAAGCTGTACCACTCACAAGAGAAATAACAATTTCTTTAATATGTAATTTTAAACCACCCACCACACTCGGTCATTCAAGTCTTTGATACTCATGTGCTGCTTTACTGAGGCCCTTTGTTAAGGCACGATGTGATAGACCTGAAGCTCTCTAGGGTGAGCCAATTTTCACAGAACGTGGCTTTAGCAAATTCTATGTAGCCAACTGGAAAATTAAGAACTGTCTTTTTTTCTCTGGAATTTATTAAGGTTGAAGTAGTCTTTATAAGACTCTTCTCAACATGTCAGTACTATCTAATCAATTGAAGATAAATTAAGGGTTTGATCAGACTCTTTCACAGGAATTGACCTGATGATTAGAGACAATACTTTGTGTGTTACTTCATCCAGTGCAAGAAGAAGAAAAATCTACTGTACCTTGCTACAAGTGGCCAATTTGGGGTACTTGAGGCCACCTGACCTTAAGCATCACTCAGTACCCACTGCTGTCTAAGAGTAACTGTACAACATACTTGCTTTGCATGTGACTCTGCAGGAGAATTGGTATAGTTATTATTTAAATAGCTTAAAACTGGGACAGCTTGAAGTGCATCAGGGCAGACTGAACCATGAAAACCCAAGGAGTGCCACACAGCCCCCTGAGCTCACAGCGATACCTCCTCTAAAGCCTTCCTGAGAGGCAAACACTTGATTTTGTTACTCAAAGAGATGAGAGACCTGAGGTAAAGCCACTTTAAAATCACAGAATCCACTAAAGTTGGAAAAGACCTCGAAGATCTTTGTCTCCAGTCGTTGACACAGCACCACCGTGTTCACCACTAAATTGCATTCCTCAAGTGCCACATTCACTTGACTTTTGAACTCTTCCAGGAATGGTGATTCCACCACTTCCCTGGGCAGCCTGTTCCACTGCCTGACCACCATTTCAGTGACAAAATTTTTCTTGTCATCTATTCTATAAAACTCCCCAGCACAGCCTGAGGCCGTTTCCTCTCATCCTGTCACCTTCACGCATCCAAATTCCTGATTCCACCATTTCCTAAACCAGGTAGGGAAAAGGTTGGAAAGCCCATACCAGTCTTCCCTCCAGCCACCTGCAGGGTCTGCAGAAATGCCCCCACAGGAAGGGAAAAAGCATCTCCACAGAGGCATCTTTCCAGCATCCTCGTGCAGGGCTTCCATCCCTTACCAGGCAGAGACACTGCCCCTAACACAGCTGCTCTGGTTTGCTGTCCAGGAGCCAGGATTGCTGAGCAATACTGACAAATCTGGCCTGATATCCTTCACCCTGAGATGCTTCTCAGACACACAACACTGATGGCTGCCAATCTCCCACGTACCCAAAGAGATCCTGAAACAACCAGGTACTCATTTCAGGGAAAGTGTAGAAACAAGAGTAGGAAAAAAATAACCCACAGGAAAAAATAGTTTCTATTTGGGTGTAATAGATGCCTTGGGAAGATGACAGCCTTTGTGTATTTGTTGATAGAACATGCTGATGACGGGACTGGGCCACAAGAGAGGCTAATGAGCTTCTGCAATTATTACAGAAGGTCTGCTCAAGAGAAGCTGAAGATCAGTGTTATTGCTCTAGCCCAGGAATCCCAATTTAGGAAAGATCTCATTCAGACTGTAACAGGTACAAAGAACCATACATGTCTGATTAATCTCACAAAAGAAGATTAAAAATAACTCATTTCAGTTTGCAAATGAAAGTCTAGTGGTACAATTGCAGTCTTTGTACAGATCAGGGAGATTACCAGCATCAGACCCTGCCTATTTTTACACCGAGAGCTGGAGTGACCCTTGACTCCAGCAAAAATGTGCAGGACAAAAAGCAGTACAGGCACAAGGGGAATTTTTACATTTAATTTCCAGTACAAATCCATTGGCTAGTTAAATGTCTAAGTGTTAGATGAGGGCATTGCTGGAAAAGCTTTCCCATAGGAAAGGAAGAAATAAGCATCCCTTACTAAAAGGATCTTACTTGCTTGCAAATTCTCTGAACTGGGATCCCAAGGACTGGGATCCTTCACTGAGCCAAGACACTGAGCTGAACTCTCAGCTGCTTCCCTTCTTCCCTGACCCCACAAAGCAATCTGTGTGGATACCAACAGCCCCAGAGCATCTCCAAAGCTGTTCATGTTTTTCAGTCTCGTCATCACTGAATATTTCCATGAAGCATTTGCAAGTTTTTCAGAAGAGGGATGGGGGGAAGCGAGCTTAATATACTGAAAAATTAAAAATTTAGGGGCAGGATAAAACTAATTGAATCTTGTGTTAAATTATACCACTGCAGGGATGCCAGTGCAATTTTATCATTCATACTTAGTCTAATAAAACTCTCAGACCTTTAATTTATCTTCACTCCAGCACCATCCTGCATCATGAAAGGGTTTTGCCACAGAGCAGAGGTCAGGCTGAAGAGCACCACGAGCTGTAAATACAGCAACTGGCTTCAGCTGCTTCCCTTGTGGGACTGACATCAGGATGCTCTTTTCCAAGGATAAATCAGAGCTAAACACAGCACCTGAGAGCTCACTTGCTTTCGTGTTCTGTACAACTGCTTTGCCCTCAAAAATGGGTACAAAACTATGCAAGGCAAGGGTGGGGAGGTCTCAGCTGGGCTTTGCCTCCAGCAGAGTGTCCCCCACAAGGATAATTCAGAGCTTCTGTGGTTGTTACTCAGCAAGAGGACAGGAGAATGGCTTTTCTTTCTCCAAAGCCATGGTCCATCCCCGAGCTCTGAAAGGTGTTTAAGACATCTTCAGGATTTAGGCAGCTTCCTCAGCTCACTCCCAAATTATTTGTAAAAGGGCAGGGCTGTGTACCAAGCAGTTGCCACATCTGACCCCAGGAGACAGAGCAGATAGTGCTGGAGCTTGCATTGCCTGCAAAACATGCTGTACTTTAGTCTTCAGGTCTGTAGGCATCTGTGATGGATATTTAGCACATCTTCTGGGCTGGAGATTTATTGCACAGTTGCCTGAGCTCAGTGTGCCAGCTGTTCCACATTAGCCCCTTGCCCCGGTACTCATTTGAAGCCCTGTTTTGAGCTGATTGTCCCAAGATGGGAACTCAGCAAGTTCTGGAAGATCTGTGTGGCTCCACCTGCCTGAGATCAAAGATGGATTTTGATTTCACATGAAGTTGCTCAGTGAAAACTTCCTACTCCACACCTATTTCCCAGCAGGTTTCACTGGACCTTGCCCTTGAAGGAGCAGTGATCCCTGCCTGCCGCCCACCCCACTCAACACTCAAGCTCAGTCTGTGCACCAGTCCCCCCAAAACAGGCAGGGTAAAATTTCCACAGTGCCTTTTAAGACAGTTTCAACTTTAAAAAGCCAACAAGAAAATGAACAGCTGACTAAACTGTTGCATGGTTTTGAGGAATTATTAATTTCCCTTATTGGTACAAGCTGTGCATTCATAAACAGCTCAGAGCCTCACCAGACTCCTGCCAGACAGAATCATTTTAGCTGGAAGATGAGGAACTGCAGAAGTTCAAGGTTGCCACAACAGCAATCAGGCTTTAGTTCAGGAAAAGCTATAAACAAGCAAAAAACCTCCCAGCCTCATGATGCTGGAGATTCAATTCCATCTTTCAGAGCTGGGCACATGAGATGCCCTGGGGGTGGGATGGGATCTGTGGGAGCTCTGCAGTCCCAAAATTGCACAGGAACACAGGGCTTTAGTGCCCCTGGGGTGGAAGGACCCACCAGGCACTAAAGGGTACCCTGAAGACATCAATAATTTCTTTGCTGCAAAGATGCCCTTCAGGTAGTTCTTACAACTTTTAACCTATCTCAGGATGAAAAAGACCATTGGAGCATCTTCCCCAGGCTGAGGAAAACAACACAACTACTCTGTCCTGCTGCCTCTGCAGTGGTACCTCGGACAGCAGCCTGTAGAGCTGCACTGAGTAGGTATATATGGTCAGGGACCACCTTCAAAACACAGCAGCTTTAATTACTCTTGCTCCCGTGCCAGACATATGGCATTTCACCTTCAGTTTAAATGCCATCAGCTTCTATTCCCATATTGTTCCTTTCCAAAACTTGTCCTTTCTCCCCACTTTAATATTTTAAGCTGCAATGGAACTAGATTTTTTTGAAAGGAAAAGTTTGTAGCCAAGCAAATATGTCCATGTCAGAAGATGAATGACTATGCAGCTAAAGCAGTGATGTTTTCAGGATTAATCTTGACTAAATAGTTCATTTCTTCATTTTGAATTATGAACATCTTTTTACATAAGTACTGATAGAGTTTATAGATCATTCCCAAAAGGAAAGTTTGATTAAAAATCTAGAAAACCACTTGAGGAAGTACTTCAGTCTTATCTGAAGGACAATTTTTGCCACCTACTGAAGAGCCTATGATAATATGATAGGTCACTTATTTTTATAGGGTTTTTATTTTAGCAAAAAAAGGACTATCATAAGTCTTGTGCTACTTTGCTATTGTTGGATTAATATAATGAAAGCTTTGCTTGAGTTTAAAACCATTAGGCATTGTCAGAGAGTATCTGGGACTCAGCACTCTGAAAGGATTTGGCACCACATGCACCTCCTTGTACTGTGGGATTCATTGAGAGCTGTCAATACACATTTCCTTCAGGAAATCAGAAAGCATAAGAAACCCGTGGCAGATAAGATGCAAGACTGATGAGCTGCAATCAGTATAAATTAGCACCTGCAAAGGATAAATCCAATGCACAAGGAAAAAAAATATCTGTTATGACTATCAGAAAAATTCCAGGTGCAACATGAACTTGAGGAAGTCACAAGGTTGTTATTTACAGCTAGACCTCTTCAGCAGCTGGAGTTTTGCAAAGTAAAAAACAGAAACAAAACAAAACAAAACAAAACAAAACAAAACCAAAGCTGCTAAGATCTTAGACACCCTGAAGAGGGGTGTACACCCATCAGGGCACCATCCTTCCCAGCTTATGTTAATTAATTGATCAGAACTGGAATCGCTCAGGCCCCAGAAGGGAGGTGGTGGAGGGCTGGCTGGACAGGGAGAAGTGTTGGATCTGCCAGAGGAACAATTCTGCAGGAGGTTATTTGCATGTTCTGTAGGAACAGAGTCCATTTTCCCCCATGCATGGCAGTGTAGCCAGGACAGAACCCCAGAGTGAGCAGGAAAAGTTTTCACAGACCAAGCAGATGAGATATTCATGTCAAGGACAAGCACAGCCCGGTGTAACCAGGCTCCCCAGCAGGTCACACAAACCATCTAAGTGACAAATTTCATTTACAGCTTCTTGTTCTTACTACACCTGCAAAATCCAGATACTGATCTCGTCCAACAGCGCTTCTTAACTAGGAGATAAGTACCATTAATTACCTGCAGGCCTGAGGATATCTCCTTTCACTGCTCACCCACTCCCAAGTGCTTTGATAAACCCCGAGCTCCCTCTTGCAGGGAGAGGGATCCTATCTGCAAAGTGTTAATAGTCTAAAGCCACTTTCAAAATAGCATCTACCAGCTGATAAGTTTATCCTATATCTCAGCACTTCACAAACAGCAGCTACAAACATTTTTCCCTGACCAATTTATCAAGATTTATATCAGATTTGGGTTCTCTGCTCCAGCTTGACTTGCCCAATATTTCAGCATTCTGTAATCAAACCCCAAGAGGCCCATGACTCCTGGGCATGACATCTTCTGCTTTTCAAGATGCTCCTGTGCTATGAAATAAAGTAACAGTGCCAGGCAATAAGCAGGAAGAGAATATTTCAAGAATACAAGAGAAATAATTAAAACTCAGCAATTTATTTGGGAACACATATGTGCTTTTGTTAGTAGGAGAATGTCATCCATGCCTTTTTTAATCTTGGGATGCACTGATGTATTGAGACACTTTGTGCTTTTCAGTGCCCTGCATTTCCATCCATTTCCTTCCCTCAAGTGGGGCAGGCTTTCCAATGGATTGTCACCATTTAGTAATTACAAATATAAATGTCACTGCTGTCAAATAATATAACACACCTCACGCATCAGGACACAAGCTGTTTAAAATCGAGCTATTATAGCAAAGCCACCGCTGTGTGAACACGCCTTGATTAAATTCATAGACATTAATCATTTTAAATAAAAACTGAATTTTGTCACGGCAGCAATGAACTTTCCAGAAGATATAGGGGTGAAGTGATGTTTCCAGAAGGCACTGTTCCTCCAGGCATTGCTTTAACACTGGAGCACAGTTGGAGTACATAATGCATAACTGTAAAAAGCAGTTTTTAAGCGCGAGTTCCATGGAGCAATTTGGGACCACGAAACCCCTGAAAGCTGCAACCCTCAGCATATGGCAACTGCTCACCTGAGCACCAGCAGAGCCACCACAATCTGGAGTGCTGTCTGCACAGGCACAGCCCCAGAGAGCCGAGACCAGGGTCCAGGGTAATTGGTTTTGCCATGGTGTCAATCCCACCCCCAGGAAGAGATTTCCCTGCCAGCCTGTTCGGTGCCAAGGCAGTTTCTATTTTCCAGACTGTCAGTCTCAAATCCTATCAGATTTCAGGCTGCAGAAGATAGATTATCTGGGCAGCATTATGACAGATGCACTGCTGAGGATGTCCACTTACTCAGAGAGAAAAGGGAAAAATTCTCCCCCTGCTCCTTTTCTGTCCGTGTCAGACCCATCTGCCATCCACTGCTGGGTTCATCTTTGTCACGCCTGGAAATGACAGCTCCACCAAAGGGTCTGCACACGCATTAATTAGGCGGAAATGTCGTTTGATGGGAAGATTTAGTTTCTTTATCTTCCCAGAGAAGGGATATCCTGAGAAAACAATCTATGATTATTCCCCTATATATTAAAGAAGTTATTCTGCATAGGGATCAAATTGCAGTCACAGAGTGGAGCAGCCACTTGGCACAATGATAGATTGCTGTATCAGTCATACCTGCGAACCTTATTTACAGAAGCACCACCAAAATATTTGAGCTGGCAGCTGTTCCATTGTGAGAGAAAATATAGCTAAAAAGGTTTTCTATTTTGCAGAATTTCCAACTCTCTTTTTTTTTTATAGAAATGCATGTGCAAAACACATCTCTCCTCACTGTCATCCAGCTCCTGCCCATCCCTTTTGATGAAGGGTCTCTTAAGTATGGAGCATGTGCTAAAATACAGACCGTAATGTTGCTGTCACTATTCAGTCTACTTATGAGAGTTCAGCTTTGAGATCAAGAGCAGATGAAAGAGGAGAGAAATCTCATTTAGGGTCAGATAATACTCAGCCCCAGCTTGCTGCGTGTCCAGCCAAGTTTTTTATTCCATCACTGAGTCACCTTGCACTTACTGGTTTCCCAGGTGGGACTGAGCCCTGCCCAGTTTGGGGTGAGCAGACACTGGTGCCAGCTAGAGGGACAGCAGAAGACCCCCAAGCCACATCAGAACTGTAGCAGCAAACCAGCATCAGACCAGCCTCAGAGACCCTTCAATTTCGAATGCAAGGAGAGCTCAGTGCCCTCACATGAGTTGAGCACAGCCAATACACAGCCCTGTGCTGTTCCCTCCATCACCCAGCTACAGCTGTATGTGCAGCTGCACAGCAAAAGCAGACTGAGGAACTGATCTGGGCTAAAAAAAGAGGCAACTCCTTGCAAATGAACTCTTAAATTTAGCTTCAGAATTTGCAGCAAAACTCTCCTTGACTGAGGCTGGTGTGCTGGGCGCAAGATGCCTCCTGACATGGATCACCCACCCCAGCACGCTGAGCTCTTCCCTGGAGATGTGGGATTTCTCTGCTGCCCCAGGACACGTCAGCATTGTGCACCACAGAGCCTGTGGTGCCCAGCAGCACCTTGCTCCTCCCTGGGCTGTCCCCACCAGACAGACAAGATGCATTGCAAGGATGCTCATCTGACTTGAGGTACCAGGCAGCATTATCACACATCCTTAGGCAACAGTAAAGCCCCTAAATTTTGGGGTTTGCTACTTTTTATAAGCTGAAACATGCATGTATATGTTCCATTTCACTATTGCCAAAAAGAACCAGACAGGTAAAACACAAAAAGGTAAAGTTTGTTGTAAATGCAAAAGCTAGAGCCCACACCCCTTGCCCTTCTATCCCTCAACCCAAGTCAAGCCCATTAACCAGCTCTGCCACTCTTCCACATATAAATGTATAACAGAAGGGAAATTGTGCCAGGATCAAGAACATATTTGCCACCCACCAGAGCCAGCATTGCACTTTACACCAGAAAAATCTCTGCTGGGCAGTCACTTCAAACTCAGGTCAACATTTGACTCCCCCAGCATCAAGTGAAGCAGCTCTACTGAAAACAGCTTGAACTACCCCCTCTACCTCAACTTGCTGCCAGAAAGACCAGAGAAGCTCACCAAACAAAAGGAGGTTTAGCTTTCTCACTTGCTTTGCCTGAATACAAGTCCTCTGCTGCCCCTTCACACCCCTCAACAAGAGACTGAGCCTCAGACAAAAGCAGCGTTTCCAACCCAAGAGAAACCAGAGCAGACACCACCTCAGCTTACCATCCAGGCTCCCAAGCAGTTCCATTTCCCACAGCCGTGCTCTTCCTTTCCAAAGGCACCTCATCCTCCAAACCACCCTGTCCTGAGCTGGAGAAGAATATTTTATACTCACGGCCCTTAATGATTTGTCAGATGATCTGGATTCAGTGCACCAAAAAAACTCATCTTCCCCACCTGAAAGCTTTTACCCCACTATCCTGGATTGCCCTGTGAGAAATGTGTGAGTTTTGTACAAATCATTTGTGTTCCTTCACAGGGGACAGAAAAGAGGTCAACCTAGAAGAAAGGGAAGGCACAAATGGAAAAGTTTTGTGTTTTCAGATTTATTTTTTTTTCTTTATGAATAAAGAAAACCTTTTCTATGCAGAAGTGTAAAAGTGTTAGGTGCCAAATCAGAAGCAAAGCACACAAAGAGTCTTGCTCTGCTCTCCAGCAGTGGAAAAATAAAGTATCCCTGGACTCTTTGTCCCATAAATCACTGGCACAATTGTCCTGTGCAAAACGCTCTCAGCGAGGTTTGGGGTGGCAGGAAGGGCAGGGCTTGGTGTTGTCACCCAGTGCAGTGGCCAGCAGGGTGGGTTTGCAACCACAACCTGTGAGAATGAAGCCTCAGACTATGGTGTGCTGTCTTGTCTTTCACTTTTCAGCCTGTTTTTAGTACAGAGCATTAAATTCTTTGCATTGGCTTCAGAAGCAAGAGCAGGGCCCCGGCACTACAGACCTGAGAGCACTTGCTGCTGGGTGCAGTGCGACATCCCCTGCTCTAATCCACACATCATGAATGAAATACAGAGTAACAGCTGTGCTCTACAGTCAAAGGGAACCTTTTTGTGGACCATTGCAGAAATGATTCTCTGCAAAACATGTTTTTTCTTTGCACATGAGGAGATGAGCTCACTCAGACCACACAGGCGCCTCGACACCCCGGCGTGTGGCCAGCTCGGGGCAGCGGGGTGGGATGCGTGCTCAGCGTGGATGTGCACCTGGATTCTGCCTCCCATGGCAATGCAGGGAGCACAGCATCCTGCTCAGCTCCATGACCCCTGGAGCAAGAGCAGGAGGAGGGAGCAGTGTGGTGCTCCAGGAGGTACCAAAGCAGTTTTGCTGAAGCCACGGCCGCACACTGCGCATTAGCGAAGGCACAGCACAGACCTGAGCTCCGATCTCCACCAACACCGGCCTTCTGATCGGAATCTGAAACCCTTTAAAAACCCCTTTCACACACCTCAATTATTTTAACCACTTAACCATCACATCCCAGTATTGATTTGAGCACATACAAATTATTTAAGTTAATTGCCTATTAAAATTCATTTTCGGTGAAAGGTCAAACCTGCAAATTGAAACCAGATGCAGTACATTATGCCTATCAGTACTGTGATCTGCACACAAGTTCATTATAATGTTTCTGCAGAAGTCATTTCTCTTGTCAAATTTTGCTCTGTATGCCACTGTGGCTATTAGAAGCTCTATTAATTAAGAGGCCTCTTTACTCTTATTAACAAAGTTTTAAATACTCCAGCCTCAAATAAAGATACGTAAAAAAGCATGACTTACCCACCTTATAGCACCTTATATACTGCTCCTGAAATTCAGAGAGAAAGGAAAATTAATCATTTTTTTAGTTGGAAATGCATTTTATTCAGTTACAGAAGATCTGAGGAGCTTTTAGACTCCCTGCAGTGAGTAACAGTGACAAGTAGCACCCTCCCCCTGAAGCCACCAGCAACATCCCTGCATCCAGGACTGTGTTGCTTGTAAAGTGCAGTGACTTCTGGGCAGCTCTAAATCCACTTGAAGTCCATCAAGAGAAAAAGGCCACAGGAATGGCCTCTCTGTGTCACCTTGAAGCCTCCATCAACTCCTGATGAAAGGCAGCAGAAGTACAGCAAACCTCATAGTAGCCTCTAAGTGTTTACACTGCTCTCCTCCTCAGCAGCCAGAGCTGGGAAATCCCAGCCTGACTTGATTTGGGTTGCATCTGGTTTTAAGTTCCTAGAAAAATAAAGGCCAGTTGCTCGTGTGTTGCTCTGCCACTGCTTGCATGAGCCTTGCCCCAACACACACTGCCCTTTGTGCCTTTCTTGATGTACAACAGCTTATGCAGCAAAGGGGGAGCTGGAACACAGAGGGGAATGTGGCATTTTCTCCCAGAGTCTCAGAAGTGTTTTGTTTTCCTTGAGAGTGATTCTGTAACTGCTGTCCCAGGAGAAAAATTAGTTTTCTTCCAAAGTAAAGGATTTGAAAGGAAAGCTGCTATTCCAGTGGGAAAATGATGGCCTTCCTCTTGGGAAAGCTGAAAACAAACCAAAATGGAAATTTTCATTTCATTTTAAAATGCCAGTTTGAAATAGGACATTTACATTTCTGCCCTCCAATAGCTGTCATGTTTTTCCTATTAAGATGTTTATAAAAAGATTGTGTTTTGGTAGAAGGAGGGGATGTTTGATACTTCTGATAGGGAAAGCTGATCTCTGACCATCTCTAAACATCTGAAAGTGTTTTGAGCTCTTTGCAGCCTACATTGACATTTCAGAGTGTTGAAAGTTGCACAGATCAAGTCAACAAATTTCAAGCATCTTATGAGTAATTCAGTTCATAGAACCTCTCCTAGCCCAGGAAATCACTTCACTTGCACATTACACCAAAACAGACCAAGGCTGTACTTTAATTACTGCTTCTTCCTTAGTTCTTCCAAGAGTTCCTAACAGCTCTTTAAGACAATCACCAGGGAAATGGAACAGAAGAGCCAAGAGAAGAGGAGCTGCTCTCAGTGCCAAGCACATTCAGCAGTTCAGCAGACACACACAGACACATCTTTTCTTTGCCAAAAATTAAAACTTCTCTTCTTAAAGTTCTCATTATTTTCTTGTAAAAATATTTAACAGTAGAGTTCTGTGAAATCTGTCCTATTTCCTTATACTGTATTTGCTGGAACAAGAAGCCTGCAAGTCCCCAGCGGGTCACCCCAGAAGTCAATGCCTTAGGATTTTAGCATTTGTATTTTTCAAATCCTGTACTGCTTTAGGGTATAACTCTAAAATCCATATAGAGTGTTAGTTAACTGTCTCCACATTTTGGTCAGACAAAACAATCCCTCTAGGCCTGATCCTGATCAAAGTGAGTGGGAGCTTGTGGGTGTCCCAGGGAGGGGGCATGGATGTGTGCACCCAGAGCAGATGTCTCTCTGCTCATGGGAAATGAGGTGTCTCCTCCCCTGAAACTGGCATCGTTGTGTGAGCAACCACACAAAAGGGGCCGAGGATGGGGAAAGGCATCAAAAGCAAGAGTCCTGTTTGAGGAGACACAGCGGTGGTCCTGCTTGGGCTAGGCTTAACTCATCTCTCTCTAAAGTTACCTGAAGACGACTCTGTGGACACAGACCCCTGGGAAGGGCCAGTGGAAGGGATCAAGCTGCAGTCTCAGAGCCCATCACGCTCTCAGCTCAGCGGCAGAGGTGGTCTGCAGGCAGGGCAGGGCCTCTCTACCAGCAGGAATTGTGACACAGGCACAATCCTGCTGGGAAGAGAGTGCTGTGGCCAGGCCAGCAGCACTGGCAGATGGTGAGGATCTTCCATCTCAGCAGAAGCTGCAGGGCTCTCTCAGGAGGAGGGGAGGCTGGACACCTGCTCTTCCCATCACACATGGCTCTGTGCAAGCAAAGGGATGATCCATGTGCAGGACACGTACTGCCCAGGGTGTCCCAGCTGTGGCTGCTGAGCCCATGGCAAGAGTTCTGCAGGGCCATGGCTTTTGGATGTCCCCAGTGGGGTTTGAAACTGCTCCATTTAGTCAGAAGAAATCATGGCAAAGGCTAGTGTTGTGGGGCTATGTAATCCAGGAGTTAAATAACAAATTCCAGTATCATCTCTCCACCTCCCTTCCTCACTTTCTTGGAAAAAGGATGAGATAAGTAAGAATGCAGCTCTGGGCAGTCCATGGCAGGCAGGTATGGGCTCTCTGAATGCAATTCACAAAGGGGAGGCATCTCAGAGCAGCTTCCAAATGACCATCAAGGAGTTCTCACAATTTGGCTGAGCTCATCCCAGTACCTGTGTGAGCCAGTCCCCGGGTAGGGTGCACAGCTGATGCAGAACTGATGCTACACTTGATCTCAGCCGAAAGGCCATTACAGAGAAATCAGAAGAGACTGGCTAAAAGCAATTTATGGGGTTACAAAATGATGTATTACATGCACCATGGCTCCAGGTTTGCAGTAATTTAGGCTGGTATTGATTGAGGAGAGACTGGGGCATATTCCACCACCTTTTTAATTTCAGTCTTATTTGGCCACTACTTGCAGGTCAGCAGGCAATTTGATGAGACAAAAACAAACGAAGCATTAGAGAAGCCTAAATCACAGGCTTTCAGAAGTACCTTGTAAATAACTTTTAAGGCTGAACAAGGAGAACAAAATGAAAGAATTGGCTATTAAGGAAATCAAGACTGAAGTTTCAGGCTCAGAAAAAATGGTTTCATGGCACAGTTACGAAAGAATATCACTCACACCTACCATCATTGCCTGCCTGCATTTTCCCAAACAAATATGCTGTCTTTTCCCTCATATTACGGTGCTAATTCTGACTCAATGTGTACTGATTAAATTATATCAAAATAAAGCCAAAGTTCATACAGTTTCTTACAGAGGCCTCTAATGATATTATTCCAACAATGAGATGGATGACTTGGTAGAATTCCAGATTATTCAAACCGTGTAAAGGTGGAGTAGTGTCTCTGAACTCCAAGGAAAGGGACAGGCTCTAAATCTGAGTGTAAAACTCCTGTAAGGGTAAACCTGAGATATTTTTCTCCTGGAGGTAGTGGTTACAGTATTAGTACATGGAAGGGCACCCATCAGTACATGAGGTGGGGAAATTGCCCAGTGACTTCCATCAGGGAAGAAAACTTGTCACATACCATGTGATATTAAGGAGAAAAAGCACAGGCAGAGGAAGTGGGAGGAAAATGTTATTTAATTCTCCATTATTTCTTTTTTATTCTAGGGTTGAAGTGGTCCCCTCCTCACAAAATTGCATTAAAGTTTATGAAATCCCAGATCCTTTTCCTTTTCCCTCCTAAGAATGTGCCCTGTAACTTACCGGGCACGCAGAGTGAGAGGGTGGAGGAGGAGGCACATGGTAAAAGGGAGAATTGTTCCAAACCACAGAATGTATCCAGCTGCAATTGCCTGAATTCAGCCCCGAGCTCACCTCGGCTGCGTTTGGATATTGATGTTGTGCAGGACATGAGCAAAGGTCTAAGCAAAGCAGATCGATTATGTCACTTACACCAGCCATCAGGTGTGGATATAAATGGATTTTCTGAGTCTGCTGTGACTATCAAAAGCTTGAACTCTGATGTGCACAGGTAAAGAGAGACACAGGAATCTCTGATTGGAGTAATTAGCACTTTCCTGCAGAAGGCTTCTCTGATCTCTAATTGCATGTTCATTTCAGTCTTTTAATAGCGCACTTGTGAGGCGCTTTTCCTCTTGCTGCAGGTAAAGGGAGACATGACCTCGTATTGCACGTGCTGATAGAGCAGATGTGATGTCCAGACTTGCTGAAGCTTGGGAGGGAGCTGGAAAAATCTCTGAATTTACTTCAAACCAAGCAACTTCTGAGGACCCAGTTCTTTATTTCTGGCTAGCAGGGAGTTTGTTCAAATGGCATCCCAGGCAGCATGGAGTCCCACTTCATGGTTTATCTCATAATAAAATCAAGTTGAGTCATGTGAGGAAGGATAACATCTCCATCCATGGGCCTGTGGGAAATGATAACCTGCTCCCAAATATATACACGTGTTGGGAAGGCCAGGCAGACTCAAATGGACTCTCACAGACAACACAGAAAGTGCAGAGCTCAGCTGCCATTGAACCCGATTCCACCCTTCTAATAATTCATTCACAACCAAATGAAACCACCTGAGCATCTTCTTCTTCTGTCTCAATTCCAGAAGTCAAACACCTCAAAAGTTATTGGCAGTTTTAATTAAAACTAGCTTTGAGACACAGAGCAACCTATAATGGTTATGGCTTATTCTAGATAATACCGTAATAACCCTCTCTCATATTAAATATAGCAACAATATTGTTCACCAGAGATGAGGACATTAGCACAAATAATCAGCCTCACTGTTGGGGGAGGGCACTGAAGCCAAGAGGGGTGTCTAAAATGATTGCATAAAACACATTTGCTCCTGAAAAAGAGACACCCTGCAGCTTCCTGGCCTCATCAGCAACCTTCCCAGAAGCCCCTGAATTTCCAGTAGATTTAGTTCAAACCCCCCATACCATCTCAGCAATGTGCTGCCAGTGGGAAGCCATTTCCAGGTTCCTGCCCCTGCCTGGGCACTGGCTGCATTGTCTCATTCACAGGAGCCACTTGTCACCAGGGTGTAGCAGGGAGGGCTGTGGGCTCAGTGACTGCAGATGTGGTCACAAGTTCAGCCCCATTCAGCTTTTCTGAGGCCAGGCCCTGGGCTCTGCCCGGGGGGCTGCAGCAAACGCAGGGCTGGGCTCAGAGAACTCGATGTTGGAGCAGAGACACACAGAGTGATGGCTGTGCTGCATCTCAGAGCTGCTGTGGTGCTCCTGCAAAGGGGCTGGGGCTGCAGAGAGCCATGGCAGATTGTCACACCCTTGTTCTGAAGCAGTGAAGCCCAATGGCTCTGCAAATGCAGCCCTGATGCGATGCCTGGGGGACACATGGAGGTACCTGCCTTCTGCTCACCTACAAATCCTCAGCATGGCTGCAGTTAACTGAAGTTCCCTCCTGTTGATTTAAACAGGATTTTTTTTTTTTTTTTCCTATGGTGTAAATCCTCTGAAGTCAGCTCATTCAAGGAAGACACACAAGGAGTGAACCTGGCCTGGGGCATTTTGTGTCACAAACTCAGGTGTACACTGAAATTGCCCAGTGACCCTTGTAGCTGCAGCACAGGGCAGTTTTAAGGGGCAGTGGAAAATTTAATTGTTTCTTCACATGCATGACAGCCAAATCTTCAGAGCATTTTCTAGAGAGATACCTAGGATTCATCTGAAAATCTCAAGACATTGTGATTTGATTTGATTTGATTTGATTTGATTTGATTTGATTTGATTTGAAGGAGGCCTTTGGGGACAGTGAAAACAGTCCATTTGAGGAAACTAGTTGAGTACGTGAGGAAAAGGCACCCAAAATCATTATTTTCTTTTGCAAACACATCTCTTCTTTCCTACAGTACTGAGGATATGCATGAAAACACTGAAACAAGTTTTGCTCAAAAGACCATTTCAGTGAAAAGGATTGTCATTTTTTAAACTAATGAAACAAAATGCAGCAGTATTTCTCCTTTGAGAAAAATAAAAAAAAAGAAACCTTCTTCCTAACAGTTCTTCTTCCTTTTTCACCTTGTGTGTGTAATTAGATAATAAAGACAAGTGAAAAAACACTGGGGTTGTATTAAAAATCTGAAAACCACAGTTTTTTTTACAAACTTCTTGGGGAAATGTTTAGCTTTCTGACAGATGATACAAACCTTACTTATAGAACCATAAGCTCCTGCTAACTTGAAATCCCTTACATATGAAATGCACTTCAGTGGCCATTCTGCTCAGGAACAGTTCATCCTTGGGAAAATATTATTGCTGGAATGCTACGTGAGTCCACAGCTTAGAGCTGGAGGATGCATTTAAATTCCCTAAAGAGGCTTTAGGAATTCATAACAGCACTTGATCTACCTTTGGGGGAGGGAATATGAGGGGTTTTGTGCTGCAGCAGCTGAAAGCATTAATTGGCTGATCTTTTCACCAACAATTCATTGTATTTCATTACGTGCCTTTTATGTGTCTGTTGTGTTGCCCCAGTGCCTTGCTAAATATTTCCTAGCTGCAGCATGGCATCTTTGAAAGAGGGAGAGGGGCTCCAGCCATTGCTCTGTTCCCAGAGAATGAAAGCAAAGTCAAAATTAAATGAGAAAACAACTGTCACCACAATGATTATCAAACTGCAGGCTGCATTAGCATTTTTCCTCCAGAAGCTCTGGTATGAGGCAAAAAGATGCATGCCTTTCCACAGTATAATTATGCTGTAATGAGACTGTCTTAATGTGTTCAGAAAGAAAAGCTGCTGTTAAGGCTGACTGAATGGAAGTACAAAAGCAGAACAGGTAGCCTAAATGGCAGCTAGGCTTTATAATTTCTTCCCCAGTTTGGAAGATTAGGATTAGTGTGATCATAGCAAGATGCAAGTGCAAAATCCAGATCTGGATTTCAGGTTTTCCCTCACAAGGTGGAGGATATACAGAGTAAGGCTTCTGATTCAGATTCATTTTGTAAAGGAAATGTGTAAGTCTCTATCTGTTCACTCTGGTTCCAATAAGTAAATAACTTCAGCCTCTCTGATCCCTGAGGAATGATGATTTACAACACTGGTAATGTGCACTGAAGAAAAATACAACTTGCTCCTGAAAACTACTGATTAAAGTGATCATAGCAAAGCCAAATAACTCACGGCTTCCTCCTTTTATCACTCATAGCTGCCTTACCCCTTGTTACTCCACTCTGCAGCACTGACTCTGATTTAATCTGCTGGAAGGGGGCTTGTCTGCAATGCTGATCAACACAATCCAGCCTTTGCAAACACTTGCCAGTGCCAAGGGACCTTCTGATAATGCTTTTAGCAGAAATAACTTTAAGAAAATGAATTGCTAAAATATGAACTTCTAGAGAGACGGGACCAGGAGAAAAAATTACAAAACCATAATAGGCACTGCCTGCTCACTGGGAAGCACGAAGGATACAAGTTATTGAACCAGGAGGGAAGTAGAGCCTGGCAGATCTGTTTAGTCCTGTCTCATCCACCATCACTGCCTCAGTCTCTGCCAGGACTCTGTCACAGGGGAGATCCATAAAGAGCAAAAGCTACTAGTGATGGAACTGAACATTCCGTTCCCATTTAGGGCAATCGTAAGTATTTTTTCTGGTTTGTATCCCTGGTGCTCCTGGTGCCCCTCTGGACTGTCCCAGGAATTGGATGAAATGCTCTTCACATTTCCTTCTGTATGTTATAGCCTTCAAAGAGAGAAGGGACCCAAATGCAGAATGTGTGGGAAACACTTCAGGAACCCAGTCCACTTCATTTCTAGAAACTGAGAATCACAGGGAATCTGGGTGAGAAGGAATTCAGGAGTGCCCCCTGTCCTAGTTAATCTGTCTGGCCAGGAGAGATCCCTCCACTGAAGGATGCTGCATGACTCCCCAGAAATCCACACCTATGCTGCCTCCACAACCAGTGCAGATTTTCCCTCACCTCTAACCTGGACCCACTGCTAAGGTCCTCCATGGACACTGCAGCCTGTTTAATCTCCCTACATCTCCTTTACACACACACCTGGCTTCTGAGTCCCTCCATGAAACCCACACCTTTTCCTGGTGGGCTCTTCCATCTCCCAGAGACCCAGCAAGCTGGAGGCTGGAACATGACCTGTTCAGATTTGAAGCAGGGTGAAAATTCAAACAGCACAGGTAGTTTAACAACTGTGACAATTGACCAGAGGCTGTGCTGGCGTCAGTGATGGGCAGTTTAAAATTAGGATGCCAGATGTTTGTAAATGATTGCTGTGTTTCAAAAAGAAATAATTCAGAAACATCCTCCACTTAGTGTTTACCCTGTATTACTGTGCTATATTATCCTATAATTGGTTGTTAGGTCAGGATTGCAACTTAGCAGGTTCCTCTTCCTTGTCTAATTAGTTTATCTTCCTCATTGCTCAGTGCAGGACTTGTTTTTCCCCTACAGATCTCCTTTTCCTGTGAACACCCTCTCAACAACACAAATTTATTCTGTCTCCCTCTGTCAATCCAGCCCTTCACATGCAGAAGAGCTGCTGTTCACTCGAGCGGGCTGACCTGAAACTTGTAACAAAACGAGCTGTTCAGTCTGACGAGCTTGAGGCAGTGGAAGTGTTTCAAACTTGGCAGCACAGCCAATTCACTACTCAGACACTGTACATTTCCCTCCTGTCTGATCTGCAGCCCTGCAGTGACATGAGTCATTCTCCTTCCCCTTCTCTTAAATCATGGGCTTTCCTGGGGCCGAGCCAGCACATGGCCCTGCACAGAGGTGTGCCACGTGAAGACCTGGTCCTGCCAGGACAAATCCTCCCCTACGGCACAACAAGTCTGCTCCTCTACACCCCAGGCCCAGCACTTGGCTTGTGTAGGGTGTGAGTTCCTCAGAGCACAAGAACTGTCTGTCTTGAGCTGCGTGGAGTGCCTGTAAATCCACAGGGCAAGAGCCAAAACACAGCATCACCCTCATCATTGTGCAAATCTCTTATCTCTTGAGCATCCTCAGCTAAGCTCAGCCAACCTCATCCTGTATCTTGGCCTTGAGTACGTGGCTCATTTCTCATCCCAGCCAATTGTCCTGCTCTTGCAAAATCTGGTATCAAGGCCAGCAGAACCTGGCTCCCCCTGTGAGACCACACATGGTTATTGTACCAGGTCTTAGAGCAGTACAAGAAACACTGGACACCATCAAACTGGAAGAGAAACAGGGGCAAACTGGAAGGGTTTGCAGAAGCCCCAAATTAAACCAGACAGAGATGCCTGGCATAAAGCATTAGGGAAGATTAAAAGAGTTGATCTGCATGGCTTGGCTGAACAGCACAATCCAACAGCGACAGCCTGGACTCAGAGGATGATGAGGCTCCCTGGTACAGGGAACTGGCATTAGAGGTAATGAGGTGACACTAGTTTGGACAATGAGAGCTATTTCAGAAATTAGGAATGGGATGCAGTACATGGTCTACCTATATCTAGACACAAATCAGTAGAGCAGGGGAGGCAGCTTGACCTTCCCTTGCTATTTCCAGAGCAAACCAAGCAAACACTTGCAGAGATTGTCCTCAGACTGCCCAGACACCACTGCATTTCCCACAGTGTCTTGCAGGCACATTATTTCCCCCAGACAGGACACAGAGGTATTTGCAGCTTCCCCCTCAGGATGGCTTCAGGTTGATGTGGTGAGACACTACAGGATATGTGGATTGTTGTGTTAAAACTGGGAACACAGGCAACAAGGAGTGCGGATCCCAGAGCACACAGCACTTCAGCTCTTCCAAGGACCACACTCCTTCCAACAGACACAGACGTGGCTTACCCAAACAGCCCAAACTTTTGCTGGCCCCAGGAGTGGGAGAATCAGATCAGATCAGCCCCTGATTTCCTCTGCCTTCACAGCACAAGCAAGTATGCAAAGAAGTAAGATGACATTTGGCTTCTTGCAGAGAACAGCAGATAATTTAGTGAGATTGAACAACAGTCTCGTCTCCCTTATCGCTCAGAAAAACCATCTCCGCCCGGCTGGGCAGGGACCTGTCTGTGCTGGAATGATGCTGCTCGAGCGCCTCTCTGTGGATCTGAGCTCCTCTTCCTCCCTCACAGCCTTCTCTATCCATCAACTCATCTTTCACCTTTCTTTTACTTTTTTAAAATACAGAGCCAAACTATACCCTGAGCACCTCTGAGTTCACTGCACTTGGCAGTGAGCTAGGGGCTGGCCCAGCCAAAATTCACAGTTTTATCTTTTGATGGTGAGATACATACATATATATATATATATGATGCTATTCAAGGCCTTTCTATAGTTTCCAGCAGCAGAACAGCTGAAATTGGAACAGACCTGCAGCTGCCTAGGGCTCACAGGGTGACCAGGAATGAAAGTGTAGCTGCCAAGGGCATTGTCTTTGAACAAGCAGGCAGGTGCCTGTGTTTGTCTCCAGAACATTCTGTGGAGCTCAGCACATAGCTCCATCACCAACACACATGTCAGCACACTGATCATGCCAATTTTTCTGTATCCCTCGAAGAAGCAGGAAACAAATGGTCCCCTGCTGAAATCATGAGTTTAAACAAAGGCTCTTCATCAGCCTCCTGCAGCTGCTTGTTGTTTTCCTTTCTCTGTGGAGCCTGCCAGCTCCTGGTTATCTTGGCCAAGCACATGATTAGAATCTTAGAGCAAATTCTAACTGCAAACAAACAAGTACATCTTGGGAGGAATACGCACAAACTGGTGGATGCACAGTACATCTAACTGTTCAGCAGATCCTGTCCTGCCTCTTCTGGTGCCAGGCAAGCCCTTCTCCTCTTCTGGATGGAAAGCAGATGGGATAGGATTAATGTCACAGATCCCCAGGCCCTTTATATTTGCAAGAATAGCAAGAACTAGACCCAGTGCTGTTCAAGGGGCCACATATTAGCTGTGCTGGCTTTCTGCAGCATGGGAAGCAATGTAGGAATAGGAATTCCTGCCCTGAGTAATCCCCTATGCCTGGCTATGGCAGAAGGTTCTATTGTTTCTGAAAGTACCATAAAAACAAAATAATTAAACTCTATGGCCACCACAGCAAGAGCAGAAGGAAGGATCAAGGACTGTTCCTTGTTCACTTGGGTGCTGACCCAGGTGGCTCAGTTTGAACAGGCACTGGGGGTGGTTTGGGCTCACCTGCCTGACTTTGCACTGAGGCAGATGGCAAGAGCTCACACAGCCCAGTCCCAATATCCATAACAATCAGATGAGCTGTGAAGCTGTAATCTGTGGCAGATGGAAAATGACAGCACAAAAGCTTTTACTACAGCCCTCAGAGCCTTCACAAAGGTAGCAAATAGGAAGGTTCAATTCAAATAGCTTGTCCTCCTCCAGAGCAAAGCCAGGCATCTGAGACTGTGAAACAAATGGAATGCTTCTCCCTTTTCCTACCTCCCCAACAGATTGGCTGGCTTTACTTCCAGAGGATGAGTTGAAATCTCTCATCAAAACTCAGCCCAAAACAAGACAACTTGCTGTGAAAAACTGAAATGGGACCTTGGCATGGGAGCATCTACACAGCACAGTCTGTGCTGAGTCCCTGGCACCCTGCATTGGTGCTCTCCTGAGCTTTTTGGGAGGCACTAGAGGGAGACCTGGGGGAGGGGAAAAGTGTCTCCCTTGCACACAGATTGGAGCAGTTCTTGGGAGATTTTTCAGATTCTTTGTGGGTTAGGCAGTCATCCTGGAAGCTTGATCAGTTGTAAAATGACTGAAGCTTTCTCATGGGCTTTCCACACTGCAATTCTTAAGCATTCTTATCCCAAAACTGCCTGCTTTGGAGTCAAGAGAAACAACTGCAGAACATCCCATGTCAGGCCTGTCACACTCTGCAGTTTCACTGATGCTCAGCTCTGTAATGCTTTGAGGGAAGACAACTCCACAGCCATTTTGCTGTCTCCTTTGAAAGGACCAGGTTTCTGGTTAAGAACAAAGATGCTGATGGCTGCTCGTCTGGGTAGGAGCAGAAAATGACACCCACTGGTGAGCTCCAGGACACAAGGACAGAAAATCAGAGTCTGATGAACTGCCAATCCTATGAAGAGCAAGAGACTTCTAATGGAGAAAAGGCTTTATTAAGGTCCACTGTATTACTGTAACATACCAGATTGCTCTGATGCTCCAGGTCTCTGAGACAGAGATGATTGCAATAGTGTCTATCCAAATGTCGATGCTGGATCATGAGCCCAGCGCTCAGCATGCAATGCTGGCTACTGCTTCTTCCCTCCCTTCACTTTCTCTCTCTCTTTGTCCATGGCAGCTGCTTGTGCCTGCAGACAATCCCAGTATTCCTGCTCCTCCATTTCCAGCAGTATCTGCTGCCTAAAAAGGGGGAGTAAGGGTGGTTAAAACAAAAACAGTCCCTGACATTCCCCCAGTGCTCAGACAACATCCCCAAGGGCCCCTGGGGCTCACTACCAATTAAGCAGTTCTGCTTCCTGTGTCCAAAAGTCCTCAGTGATTCCCTCATGCCAATCAATACTCAAGTTCCTGACAGCAAGGACCTCTGAATTTCTATTGTCTCTAATTCTCTGTAGACACAGGTCTCACTGCAGTTGTATTTGCACTACTCTGGCTTCAGCTCTCAGTTCCCAGGGAGTAAGATATCCCTGGAGGTGGTGACTCCCCAGTTTTCTGGTATAAGGCAGACAAGGGTCTCCCCTTCAGCCTTTTGAGAAGAAGGGACAGAACTGCTGGCTGGTAGCATAGGATGGAACTTTTCTGCACTTAACTAGCCAGACAATTCCACAGGATTCACCCTGGAGGCAAGGAATTAGGGAGGGCTACCAGACAATATGTGCTGTGTCACACACACCTGCACCCACCTGTTTCGTTTCAAACTGGAGAATTAAAGCATAGTGAAAAGATACAAAACACTGACACGGATCTAGCTCCAGGTTTCCAACAGAATTCAAGGAAAAGGAGATGTCCAAAAGGAGATGTCGCAGTGCCATCTAATGACGGCATCGACGCAATGCACCATCCCCGGGCTGCCGGGGACCTTCTCAAACCAAGGGACCTCCAGCACAAACCTACTTAAACATCACATGAACCCGGGAATGAAGGGGTCGAGAGAGATACAAAGAGATCCCAGCTCTGCCTGGCTGTAGGATCTAAAGGAAGACACAAACACATGAGGATCATACTCCCTGACAAGCTTGCACAAACTGTGTTGCACAAAAACACATTTGAACTTGCATCCTAACTTACAGCTGAAGATGTTCTAGGAGGGACAGAAGGGAGAAGAGGAAGGGTTCTGGGTGGCTGTCAGGAATCCAGCTGCCTGAACACCAACCTTACTCAGACACAAATCTCTCACAGCACACAGAACAACCCAGAAACTCCAGGGTGAGACCTTGTCTGAATCCAGCAGCACCACAGCTTACAATAATGCAGGTGTACTTACCTCTCAGGCAGAAAGTGAAACCTATCACGTAGGAAAATGTTACACCTCTCAAACCACTGCAGTTCCTGCAAGGGTTTGAGAGGCAAATCTGGTTTCTTTGGGAAAGCCTCCTTCAGTGGGTAGGAATTGAAGTCAAAAAGGAAGATGGTGCTGTGAGTGGCTTTGCTCTGGAACCAATCATCTGCCTGCTGCTGCTCATCTCCTAGACAGAGACAAGAATAGTGAGCATCAGGATAAGAGCTAGCAAGGATCAGTGCACAGCTGAATGCACCCAGTGATGGTGTATCTATGACCACCCCAAGGCGTCACCCACCTCGGAGCAGCAAGCAGCAGTTCACACTATCCACTGTGAACACTGGCTGCCAGGGGGGTGCTACAGCATGAGAAGGTGGAGTGCAGAAGCAGTAAACAGCCTGTGATGTGTCTGTGTTCATCAGGGACACTGTGCCATCCCAGGAGAAGATCAGGACCTGAAGCAGCAAAATTGACACGTAGATGTAAAAGAAGTAAAAAACATTTTGTGTAAAGGACATGAGATGACATCCAGGACTTCACATCCTATGATGCTGTTTTCTTTGCCTGCCCCATAGTCATAAGGTGACAGAGATGAAGGGGACTGGGAGTGTTCTGTGGATGTCATTTTGCCAGGTCTTCATGATTCAGGGAAATGAAGAATTGGGAGGACAGCTGACTCATATCTTGTGGGTTGATGATGAAGATGAAGAACAGCCCTTGCAGGGAACTTGGACTGAAAATGCTGGAGGTTGGGATTGGAAAAGGGCAACAGGGCACATCAGAAATGAGCTAGATCCAACCTTCTGCATGGTTGCAGTGGTGAGTGGCTTTTAGTCCTTTCCTCCCCATGCCTGCAAACTTTCTGAGGCCACTTGTAATGTCTGGCTGAACTTGTGTTTGTAACTTCCTCCCCAGGATGCCCTCTCATATTTGACCCTGGTGCCTGAAGCTTCATGGCTGAACCCTCACACCTTCCAGTTGGGCCTGTCCACGTGCACCTCCGTGGACAGAGGACACAAGTGCAAGAGAATACTGAGTAAAATCATGGAAGAGAAATCCTTTGAGCATTACCAGCTACACACAGACCTGGAAGTGGTCTTCATGCTAAAAATATTTTGAAGGCTGGGAAAGGGTGTGAGGCAAGAACCATATCTGATTGTCCTGCTCATTATCTTCTAGGAACACAGTTACCGTCCTTGATGGAAACAAGATCCCAGCACAGCTGGATATGTGTTCCCACCAGATGTTAAAAGAGCTGGCAGTAATACTCACTGCACTGGGGAAGGCCAGGACAGGCACCACTGCGCTGACAGTGAGATTTGGATTTTCAGGCCTGTAAAAGAGACACAGGTTTATGCTGCTGTTGCGTGCACCTGGCACATACTGAGAGGCTGTGATAATGACAGTGGCAATTTGTGGCACACTGCCTGGCAAAAAGTCCCAGCCAGGCCCCTTTCTTATAGAGATAAAGCCTGCCTCCTCCTGGGCAGGAACCCCTGAGGCCATCCCTGTGCAAACCTGCCTAGGAGCTACATTGGAGATACAAATCCCTGCCTGCCAGGGAGGCATGAACCCAGCATCTTCAGAGCAGCAGCTTCCCTCCTCCTCCAACCAAGGAGATAAGTGAACACAAAAATGATAGAAAAATGGCAAGAAACGTTTATTCTGACTTCCATGGGGATGGTATTCTGTTAAGGGCAGAAGAGGGAAGAAAAAATTCTCCTGGCTACCCAGCAGAGACACAAACAATTCAACATCAGCCCTGGAGCTGTGCTAGAAGTATTTGTGTTCTGGTGCACAGAAGAACCCAGAAACACCCCTAATTCTGGCAAACCATTGAATTTTAACACTAGTTAAACTACACTTGCTTCTGACCGCAGCATGACAGAGCCATCTGGGTAAAAACAGTAGGAAGTTCTTTACTCCACAGAAATCTGGGGCTCCCCCTTAGACCTGACCACTAAAACCATGGATTCTTCATCTGGAGTCTACCTCACCTGTCTGCCAGGAGTGTGATGCTGGACTTCCCAGCCATAGGTGCTTTCACCAAATAGAAAGAGCTGTCTGTACACAGCACTAGAAGCTGTATTATGGGACAGACAGGACCTGCACCACAGCAGGCAGGATCTGCACCACAACAGACAGGATCTGTCTCATCACTGGCAGCTGGAGAACCACACAGAAAGTGGATGCTACGGATGAAACGTTCCTCTAGAATGGCAGTCACAGACAGTGGGTATCCTGAGGAAGGAAGAAAAAAGGAACTGATAATTTATCCCAGCAAAGCTTTGTTTGGAGTGTGGCCTGCTCAGAGGGAGAACAACCAGATGGCAGAAGATTATTCTGCCAGGAGAGTCCCTGCATCATGGCAGGATGACACTAGCACTGATGGCAGCCTGAACTGTGATGACACAACAGTCTCAAAAACGATCTTAAAGTGCAGTGGCAAAGCAGTGACTGTCACTGTCTCACAGCCTCAGGGCAAGACTGTCATCAGTCCTCGCTGCAGCTGTTTCAGTCCCTGCACTGCCCTGGATGGGGGTGGTTCTGCAAGGGCCAGGGCAGTCATGCTGTGCTGGCAACTTCTGGCCAAGCATCCAATAGATGACTGAATCCAAACTATTTTCAGATTTCCCTGTAAACTCACCACCAGCCCTTTATTCACACTAAATCTGAGCCTCAAACTCATAGGCAAAGGTGCCTATAAAATACATTTATTTAACTTTTAATATAATAATTAATAATAATTAATAATATAAATTAATAATTTATTTTAAAATTATCCACAGTGATCTCAATACACAGTCCCAAAGGGCAAACTCACCTAGGTGTTTATCCCAAATAGTTATTGTTGCATCTTCACCGGCCAGTGCCAGGTACCTGGAGCAGGAACTGACAGCCGAGCAGGCAATTGGAGCTGCACATGGCCACACAACATCAGGTTTCAGATCTGAATCTAAACAGAATGGCATGAAGACTGTAAGAAGTTGCAGAACATTCTCTCACATAGTACTAGTATGCATTTTGCCTGTTAAACATGCACCATTCTGCAGAGTGGCTTCACTAAAATCACAGCCAGTCTGTGCAACACAGAGCCCCACAATCCAAATGCCAGCCTAACCCACAAGATATGAGACAGCTTTCCTCCCAATTCCTCTTTTCCCTGAATCATGAAGACCTGGCAGAATGACAGCCCCTGGCCACAGAACAATCCCACTCCCCACAGAGTGCTCTGCTAGAGAAAGCAAAACTTTCTTACCTGCTTTTTCCTTGAGTGAATGGTTAAGTAAGTACAAGCAGAAATTGTGGTTTCCATCCCAATGCACACCGATGCCAACTGGAATGTCTGGTACAGAGAAGGGGATGACAAAAAGAGAAGAAGACTGGGGACAAAGAAAGGAACAATCCAGGACATCAAAATGCCATTAGAAAGCTCTCATTAGAGCTTTCATGGTACTCCTGATAGAAATTCTGCTCACACAGAAACTAAACCAGAACTTCCTTTATTTGTTTGGGGTTTTTTTAAATCTTGACTATATGCCTCCTTTTTTGTTTTTTGGGGAGTTGTTTTGATTTGGGTTTTTTTTTTTTTCCGGGGGAAGGTTGTGGGGTTTTTTTAAAATATAAGTTTTTTTACTCCATGCCAGTAATGGGCTTATAAGTCTTAGGGCTGACAGTTTTACCCAGGTTTATGTCCTTGGACATGGAACTTACAGAGTGGATACAAGCCAGACCCACTGAGCTCTCACTGGAGCTCAATGTCCTGTAATGACTGTGCTCCACAGGTTAACAGCTTTTTGTCCATTTGGATTACCTGGCTGTACTTCCATTTCTGGTCCCATCAGGATCCGGCTAGGAAGGAGGAAATGAAAGGTAGCATATCTGAAAAAAGGAAGATATATATGTAAAAGAAAGGCTTGGATAAGTAGGCAAAAGTATGACAAGACCTGGAATGGCTCCAGCCACCTGCCCTGATGCCTTGGGATGAAGGAAGCAAAGCTAAAACAGAGGCTTGCATCTGCACAGCTCAATGCCCTGTGTGGATGACTCATGGACTGAATCCTGGTTGGTGCTCCCACTCACCTGGGGATCTCCTCCTTGACCACACCCTCAGCCTCCAGATACTCCTGATAAGTGCTACGGAAGATTGCTTCCTGCAGCTCCCACTGGGAATCCTTGATTAAGTGGTTGTACCCCAAGCCAAGCATGCTGCCATCATCCACTTTCTTCAAGGCATCCAAAGGGTCTTTAAAACTCGTGCCTGGGTTGGGAACACAAAGGGAAAAGGCACAGCCCTGGAGAAGCAGAAACCATGAATTAAACACTGTCAAGGCATTTGGGGGTGGCTTGGTCTTGAAGAACAAAACGCTTTATCTTGTGTAGGACTTTCCATACCACTTTCCATTTTCCAATATTTGAATTCAGGGACTTCTGAGGACCCCGCTCACCTTGCCTTTCTGTGGCATTTTCCCAGCATAAAGTCTGTCCCCTCCTCATCCTTGGCATTTTTCTCCAACTCCAGGACTCCGAGTGATGACCTAGGGGTGCTGCTGGATTTAGGAAGTGGCCTCCTCCCTCCCCAGTGACACTAAAGCCAAGGGTATATGACACCCACTCTGTGACACTCTAAAGCATTTTGTGCCAGCAAAGGTGACATGTGAGATGGTCTGGGAGGAAGCAACTCCCACTGCAGGAGACATGTAACTAGAAAGACAGTTCAGGAAATGACCAGGGATCAGGTTACTGAAACTTTCTGACCTGTTCTGTATTTATAGGGGCCATGATTCCTTTGCCACCTGAAACAGGCTGCACCTACAGAATCAGTCCTGACCTGTTATGGGTTTGGGTGGCCTCACTGTCAGCAGCAGCACAGGGGGATCCAGCTCTATGTCAGCTTGGATTGCAGACACAGGGAGCTCCTGCAACAGAAAAGTGCCCACCTGAGAACTGTGTTGTGTGTGCTACACTGATGAGTTTTCACCTGTTCACAGGAATAAAATGGTCCCTAAAGAATTTAGGAAAAACTCCTTTGTTTGTGCAAAGGTTGGCTGGCACTGATTGGGAGATTCTGGGTTTGGGCTCATTCTTCAGGTCAAAACACAGGAGCTTGAAGGCGACACTACTTTCCCAACTACAGTACAAGGATGTCCTGCCCAGACTCATGTTTTTGTGCCATCTCTCAATTATTCCTGTTGCAGCACAGGCCTGTGTGAGTCACAGCAGTGCTCAGAAAATAAAGGGAGAAAAAAGAAAAGGAAAAAAAAAAAAAAGCAGGACTAAAGGTTGAAGAGTGTCTCCTGAAAGCAAGAACCAGATTTTACTTTACAGAGCCCAGGACTGGAGGAGGTCACATATATGCTTGCCTGGGAAAAGAAAATTGTAATGGGGGCCAACATCAGTGTGTGCCCACCACCACCACCCCACACACATTGACATTGGGCTAAACAGAAAAGGTCTGGCTTAATAATCAGCCACGAGTGAGAAGGAAGGGGCAGGAACTTGGATAGTTTGCATAGAAACAGCAAAGAGAATGCTTGAGTGTTTGGTTTTGGCTTCACTAAGTTAAGCAGGGTGTTTGCCCTGTTTGAGGACAAGGCTGAGAAGCAGTTCTCTCTTAAATGTTCAGGAAAGTCTTTGCTGAAGGAAGAGGAAAGAGTTAGGAGGCTGCTGTCACAGAGGGTTAGTTCAAGGTGCTGGGCAGGAGGCATCTGTGTGCTGAAAGGTGAAATCCAGCAGGGTGAAAGTGATGAAGGGGACGGTTAAGCACTGACTCAGCATTTCAAATTCCCCATGACAGCTGAGGACAGTCACTGAGGCCAGTGACTATCTCTGCAGAACTGTCTCCATGCAGCTCCTCTGTTTTCTGCCAAGGAACCGGAGCTGACAGTAGTTAGTGCACACAGGCAGAGAGACTCTGCCCTGCTCAGGTGGGTGAGTCTGTGACCCCACCAGCCTCCTCTTGTATATCATCTCAAACACAAGCCCTGCTTCAGGGCCAGACTCCCAAACAGAAGCATCCTGCCTGATTCCCACTCTTCACCTTCCCCCAGTAACACAAGGGAGAAGGCCTGTGGGAATACCCTTACACAGGGCCCCTCAGATGGAGCAATACTGCTGAGAAATGAGCTGCCAGTTTCAGGGAGGGGCAGTAGGAGCATTAACCCTGGGACCAGGGGAATCTTTGGAAAGTCTGTCTTGGGACAGTAAACATGTCCCAATAGCACAAAGGCCTTATGAAATGTGAGATGGGCGGCTGCAGCAGCTGCAGACACACACACACCATCCCCTCGGGCCAACAGGAGTGTTCAGGCTGTGTCCTGCTGTCACTGCAGCAGCCAGGCTTGGGGGAAGAGCTGTGGGCAAAAAGGTGTAAGAAAAAATAGCACGGAGGGAGATGGAACTGTTTTGTACCTCAGGTGAGCAGCTTGACCTCCTCTCACTGCAAGCCAGCTCTTCTGCAGCTCCTGCATTCTTTTCCATCTCTGTCAGCCAGGAATCCTTAGGCAATTGGTAGATCTCCAGCCAAGCTTTTGTGCTGTCTGCATTGGGAAACCATATTAAGCAACTGGAAATGAGGAGCGAATGTCTTTCAGGCAAGCAGCCTCTGTTATCTTTTATCCTTATAAAAAGATTTGTGTATTTTTTGAAATATAAAATCTCTGTGAAGTCCATGAAGCCCACCTCTCCTCCCACTTAAGGCTTGACATGCTTGATTGAGACTGACACCTCAGCCTCCAGATGAACTCCTCAAGGTCCCACATCCACCAAAGAAATTCCATAAAGCTACTCAGTAAGAACCTGACTTGTACCCTCTGAGCAGTAGAGTAGAAAGTGAGACATGCTCTCAATTAGTTCTCTGCTATTATGTCTCATTCTCAGCATGTGTCCAGGAAGATTCCGCCAAACATAGGTCCAGAAAACCTCCCTGCCATGGATTCAGCTGCCATGAAACAGAAGAACATTGTAATAAGGAGTTTCTTGTAGTGTTTTTAGAGGTTCTCTGTGCTCTCTGGCCTACATCTGCAGAGAAAATTCTTCAGTAATTCCTCAGGTCCACATCTTTCCAGTGTAAAAGTGAGCCACAACAAACCAGAGGAAGAACTGAGTTTGATGTTTCTGGAGAGAGGGAAACCTGCTTTCACCGAGCCTCCTGGGAGTTGGGGACTGCACTGACCAGTTCCAGACAGCTCTCTTTTGGGGTCAGTCCTGATCCTCACCAAGAGTTGTGGAAGGGACAGGGAGTGGCAGGGGACACCCCTTAAGGCGGAGGAGGAACTGGGAGGGTTAAAACACGATCCCTGGGTACCCAGACCACTTGCAGCACTCTAAAAACATTTCTGCTGCCCCTCAGTTAGAACAAAAGAGTCTCCAAACACAGCATGTTCCTGCACTTGCCTTGCAGCAGGATTCCTGCATAATCACCTCCTCGGGGCAGCACCACCTCCACACAAGTGCTTCGCTGGCTGATGTCCTCCTGCCAAGGAAAAACAGGCTGGCATCAAAGCAAGATCACTGATTCAGAGCTCCATGGCCTTACACAGTTCTCAGCAGGCTGAAGGCCAGGCAGATGGTTGGAAGAACAAAGATAAATATTGGGCAGCAGTCTTGGAGTGCTACTGCCTATGAATAAATTTCTGAGGGCAACTGGTACTCCTCATGATTGATTACTTCCCAGCCTGTGCCCGGTGTCTACGAAATTAGCTCAGTACTTACCACTTCATTCAGGATTTTAACGAGCAGGAAGCTTTCCTTGTGAAAGCAGAAGAGCCAGGCAAGCCCTGAAACAGAAATATAGAAGTAGCTGGAGGGAGAGAAAAGTGAATGAATGTTAGCCATGCTCTTGGGAGATGGCTGTTACAAGATGCAGGAGAATGAACAGGATTACATTACTTCCCGGGCCCAAGGAACAATATCCCACTGTTTCCAGCACTAAACTTTTGCTGGCTTCCTTATACCAGCATCAGTAAGCATCTGATTGCGCACAGAGATGGATAAGCCAGTCTGAAAGGTGCCTCCACCAGAACTGACAGCTTTGGGATGAACCAACAAACTAGTACAGGTGTAGGAACAGGTCACAGGCAGGAGGTCATACCAAGCAATAGTTCTTTCTGCCCAGCCCAAGCTGCTCCTAAACTTTACTGTGCTTCACCCTCAGCTCTGCACCTGCCTCTGCTGCACCAGAAAGGCCACCAAACCCACACCCTCTGCTAATCACAAGGCCCTAAGGCCTCTCTGTCACCCCACAATCTGTTAGCTATCCAACGCCCTCTCTGCAGGGATTTCTAGGAAACTTCTCAGCCACCCTAATGCTCCTACTGATCTAGCAGTGCTCTGTAGCACAGCTGCCAATTCAGCTCCAGAGCACGTTTAATCCCCAGCTAGGGCAGGGAAATCCACGTCACACTAACCCATTTCATCCACAGCAAGCAGGACATGGCACTCATTCCCCAAATCCAAGGCATGGATGGCACAGATCTCTGTCTTGGCTGCATCCCAAGCACAGACATCCTTGAAGTCACACGTGTTGAACGCAGCCAGACCCACAGACAAACCGACAAAGACGTATTTTCCAGACACTGCAAGGCAATTGGCTCTTTCATTTACCTACCAAAAAAGAGAAAATATGAGTGCACCCAACTGATTTCTCACAGCAGAGTACATCAGCCATACTAATGATATTTTCCTGGCCTTTTCACCAGAAAATGCTGATTTATTCTACAAGGGAAACATTTTGACACATTCTTTCCCCACAAGAGCAGGGAAGAGTCTCTCATCTCTGTCACAGACATTGGTCTGTGCTAGGAATGAGAAAGTTTTCTCCCACCTTTCCCCTTCCCACAAACAGAAGGGGCTTTAAAGGCCAAGAACTCAGGAACATTCAGCCCTTCCTATCCAGTGCACAGCTGTGATGGGATGCTGAACTCCTCCAGGCAATCACAGAACACCAGCAGACACCAGAATATCCTTCTGGACACCCCCACATAATAATGGGGAAGGCAGCACTGTCATTCTGCTCACGATGCTCCCATTGGAGTATTCACCATAACACATAGCTGAGCTTGCCCACTTGTGTGCTACTGACTAATTATCTTCTCCTCAAACAAGGGTGGAGCCAGCCTGGGAAGCAGAAGGTGAATTTAGTGTTTAATACCTGGTTCTCTCTTTTCAGAGAGGTGTGATAGTTGAGTGGGAAGCAGAACCTGTCAGACAAGCTTAGAAGCTGCAGGCTTTTAAGCTGAACAAGTGAGATGGTGGTGCATTCTGAGGAAGGTCATGAACAGAAGAATGACAAAATCTGCTATGGGGGTTAATGCTTTCTCTGCTGGGAGAGGTTCTGTACCTGGAATTCAGCTGTAGGAAAGCATTTTTGGGGCTGGACCTTTAGTTTTTGTGCTTCTCGGAGCATCTCCCTTCTTTCAATGATTTCCATAGCACTCTCAAAAACCTGCATCACCAGTTTGTGGATCATCCTGAAGGGCTGTGGCAGCACATCACGCTTTCGATCAGGATCCAGCAGGAAGAAATCCTCATCTTCCTTTGGCCAGTCCTTTTCAGATGGTGGAGGAATGCCCAGGGGATGCTTCCAGGTATTCACCGCCATGGTTCTCCCCTTCCAGATGCAAAATGCACCACGGACGCAGGAATCACCCTGGATGCAGAAGAATGAGGAGTCCTTCAATACTTTTTTTCATGAGGTAAAGGGGGAAGAGATGATTAAAGATATCTAAGGGAGGTTCCTTTCAGTATTGATAGCCAGACCATCCCTGTTCTGTACGGCTCATTTCTCCTGGTATCGCCCCTGTTTCCCGGGGATTTTGTCCTGCCCTGGGGATCTCAGCCACACAGGGATCTGCAGGCTGCCCACAGGTAAAGAGAGCCCAAAAACTTTGTCACGAGCTTGTGTAAGAATTATGACAAAGCATTCAAAAATATTAGCTTGTTCTTCGTTAATGGACTTATTCGGCCGGGGCAAAATCCCAACGATTAACTTTAAGAGCAGGTGTTCCCACTGGAAGTTTTATACTTCATTTCCAAGACACCGGGTGGTTTCGAGCTTCACCTCTGCGGCGGGGCCGTGCTCACACGGGCGCACCCCACCGCCATCACCCCTCACAGCGGGCTGACCTCGGAGCGGGGCCGGGGGTCGAGGGTCGAGGGGTCGGGCCGGGCTCCTCCGGCTTTCCCAGCAGGATCCTCCGCACGTCAGCCGGCGGCTCCCGGGAGGGGGAAGCCTTTGGGGGTGACGCCGCCGCCGCTCCGTTGTAGACGGTTGCCGTGGTAACGGCACCTCGGCGCCGCAGCCCGGCCGGGAACGCGGCGCGCGGCGGAGAGTTCCGCAGCGGGGCGGGGCCCGAGCGGGGCGGAGCGGTCCGCGGCCCCCGCGCTGCTCCCGCGGTGCCGCCGAGCCATGGAGGGCTTCGTGGACTTCACCAACCGCAGCCAGGGCCGCGACCAGCTCTTCCGGTGAGTGTGGGGGCAGGCGTCCTCCCCGGGACCCCCCAGCAGCGACCAGGGCCCGTCAGCGGCCCCGCGGCCAGCCCGTCCCGCCGGGCCCCGGCACCGCGCCCAGCCCGGCCCTGGCTCCAAGGCGGCCGGCAGAGGATGGTGCCGGGCTCCCTTCCGCGGTGCCTAGCGACAGGACGAGCAGCAATGGCAATAAACTAAACCACGAGAAGTTTCACCTAAACAGGAGGAAGAACTTCTTTACATTGCGGGTGGCAGAGCGCTGGAACAGCTGCCCAGGGAGGTCCTGGAGTCTCTCTGGAGACATTCCAGACCCACCTGGACACGTTCCTGTGTCACCCGCTCCATGTGATCCTGTCTTGACAGTGGGGTTCTACTGCATGGTCCTTCCAACCCTGACAATTCTGATTCTGTGAAATAAACCTGTCCTGCTGCTGCCATCCTGTGATTGTCTGTGTCTCACCTGTGTCCCCCTCTCCTCGTTTTTTCCCTTCCAGAGCCACTCAGTACACATGCATGTTGCTTAGCTATTTAATAGAGAATAAAGACGATAAAAAGAAGCTGGTAATGAAACTCAAGCAGTTGGAATCTAGCATGAGCTCTGGCCGGAAAAGTAAGTACCCAGTGTCTAGAGGGATAAGACTTTTTCACTTGCTCCTTCCAGTAAAACAGCTCCTGGCCTTGTGTTTCCTGTCATTAACCTACCTTGAGCCACAAAACCTCTTTTAGTATATTTACAAAACTGTCAATAGACCTTATGCTTGCCATGGCTTGCCAGGCTAGGTAGGGCCAAACAGACTTTTTTTACTTCCCCAGCCTCCTCTCCAGTTAGACGATTGGAATTATGCTGGAAGGATGAGAAGGATAAGTTAACAGTCGGCTGTTGTCGAGGCCAAACTGTATCCTCTGTTCAAGGACAGACCAGGGTTGAGAGGCGAGGCTGGCACACTGTGTGCTCATTAGTCCTTCCAGCTGATGGGTTGAGACAGCCCAGTGTTAAAAGATCATCATTGCATATAATCACCTCTGAAGGACTATCCTTCAATATGGCTTTTATATCCTACTTAACACATTTCTTTTCTTTAGCATTTATACCGTGCTAAATCACATAACCTTCCCTGCTTCTCGCACAGCCTGACCACTTGCATCACTCCATTCTGTGTCACGGTTGCATCCACGATGGTTACGCTGTTACTATGTGTGTATCACTTGCTTTCAGCTTGATCTTCCACCCACTTGTCAATTGCTCAATCCTGAAACAGCTGCAACATAGGGGACAAATACTCTAGTCTATCCTATTGCCATGGATTTGTTTATTATTCCATTAGCTCCAGAGTACGGTAATTTCTAGGGGAGGCCAATTGCTTTATTGGCATAGCCATAATTTTTGTTCTTCTGCTAAATAAATCACTAATAGCCATCAGTCCTAAATTCAGGGCTCTTGTAGTTGCACCAGGCTTGGTGCTGTCAACATCTGTCACTGTGACAAGGCAGCAGGGTGTAAAAAGTGTTTTGAATAATACTGCATTAACATTCAGGGACCAAACCCCAAACAGTACAGCGAGTGAATTCAAGTTTGCCATATGTTGTAGCTTGAAATGGAATACACTGTTCCACATAGTTTGCAGGGAGCTACATGTGCCTCTGACGGATTCATGACTGAGGAGGGACTTTGGTCTCTGTGCTCAGCACATGAATCACCAGCTTTCACAGGCACACGGGAAACTAGTATCTCATGGTTTCAACAGGATTAATGCAGTAACATCTTCAAAGTGAGGTAAAATCCAGTGAAATGTACAGCTGAAATTAGAGGCTCTGTTTGTATTCTTTATTTGCTCCTGCAGAGCCAAGGATGATACTGGTCCAGAGGGCCCCCAGGTGCAAGAATGGAGTGTCAAGAGAGGCTGCAAGTCCTGGCTATTGACAAAATATGTGTGGGTCCTGGGCTGGTGGTGTTTACACAGAACTGAGATGTTTACACCCCTTTCCTCACTAATTCTAGGAAGTGTTTAAGCATACAAATGCCCGAAGCCCTCCAAGTTTTGTAAATGCACATGCAGGCAGTGGCAGGCTGAGCTCTGCGTGAGGCCGGGCCGTGCTAACCTTTGTGGGATTTCTTGCAGTGTTCAGACTGGGCAACACGGTGCATGCCTTGGTGGCAGCCAGGAAAGCTGCAGAGCTGCCAGACGTGGTTACTCGCCTGTGCCTGATGGCCTCGCACCTGAGCCGGGCCCTGTACCTCATGTGTGACACCGTGCTGTGGCTGAGGAGCGTCGGGCTCCAGCCACACATCGACAAATCCAAATGGCACAACTGGGCTACCAAGTGCTACTACTGCTCACTCCTGATGAATCTGGCCAGGGACTGGTATGAGATCTCCTGGAGGCTGGAACAAGCTGCACTGGAAGAGAAGACAAAGGAGGATTCCTCCTGGCAGAAACACAGTGAGGAACTAGGTGGTGTGAAAAGTGATGGTTTGCACAATTTTCTCCACCAGCTCTTCCAGATACTGAAAAGGAATCCTCCTGTGCTGCTGGACTTGGTGAAGAACCTCTGTGATCTCTCAGGCCCTTTGGATACACTGGGAATCTACAAGAGCAGCCCAGGAGTGATTGGCTTCTGCGGCCTCCTCTCCTCCCTGGTGGGCATCCTCACATTAGCAAGCCCACATCTGAAGCTGAAACAGTGAGCTGCATAAAAGGAGATGCATAGTATTTGAGCTTTGATCCTCTGATAGATTTTTATCTTCATATGGCACTTTCGAATGAACATTTCTTAAAATAACCTCAAGATTAATTTTGTCCCTTGAATAAGTGCATTCTGCCCTTTTTCCTTCCCTGTGCCTTTGCAGATGAGTTTGGTGCCCTAACACGCTCCCTGATGGAATGGAAAGATGAAAAGGCCAAATAATATTTCACAAACAAAAAGAGGACTTGGAACTTGGCTGCTAGATAAGAAAATATTCCTTTATTTTAATACAGGGTTGTGAAATAGCTGCATAGGCAAATGCAATAGGTATATGACTTATTACTACACTAATCATGTTTACACTGGAAAGTTTTAATTCACTAATCCAAGGTCCCTACAGTCAGATTGTCTAGAGTGGGCTAAGGCAGGTTAGAAGCTGCAGTTAGAGTGGCCTGAAGTCAGGGATGAGTGTTGTTAAGGGTTTGGGTTGACAGATCCTCTGTCCTGCAGGCACTGAGTGCACTGTGATGGTACCTGGAAATGGTGTCTGTGGTGTGTGCACTGGGGATGCTGGAGTTGCAGCCTAGGGAGTGCCAACTCCTGTCCCAAGAAATCTGCACTTTCTTTGTTTCCTTTGATACTGTGAGCCAAGGACTGTTGGCCAGTGACTCTGACTGCTCCAGCAGGCCACAGCTGAGGGCTTTGGTGCACGACAGCACATTAACTCCCAAACCCCTGTAATTGCAAGTACAATTATTTTCCATTAATGATATTGTGATAAGGAGCTTGTTTTTTCCTCTTTTAATTTTACATGAAAAATTCCAGATGGTTGGGGATAGAAGCATCATAAAGTCACCCCAGGACATTAATAAGGAGTTTGGAACATGTAGTTAAGGAGAGAAGCCTGGCTCAGAGCTCTTTGAGCCAGAAAAACTGCAAGGACGTCTTTCTAGTTGTGTAAGCTCCAGGAGGGAAGAGAAAGGAATCGGTGATGATAACATCAGAACCTCGTGTCAGAAGAAAGCTTTTTACTGGATTTGGGCATTCATGGTGTAGACTTTCCTATCTGGTGCTCCCTTATCCTCCCTGCTCATGAGCACACGATTGCTTGTGTGTTCCCTCTCTGGCTGAATGGGTTCAACCATTTGAAAATGCCTTGTGCTTGCCCTGCAATTGTTGTAGTTCATTACTGACCTCACTGGCAGTGTAAGTGGGTTAAAGGAGAAATGCTGTGTCCAGCTGTCTAGCATGGCATGCAGTTTTTGCTGCTCCTGACTTTGCAGAGTTGACACCATCTGAGAGAAAATTGCACATTATATAGAAGATAAATTTAACTTATTTCTTCTTCAGAGTTAGGCCTGTGTGTTCTGCTGCTTCCTGGTGTAAGAAGTCCTTGTTTAATCTGTCAAGGAGGTATGAACAGACTACTCTAACCTGGACCAAGGTGCTCTCTTATTATTTCTGATGCTATCTAAAAACAGAAAATTAGAAGACGTGTGTCTCCTTTATTAAAAGGCAAAGGATGTGGAATTAAATAGGCAGGTGAGGCAGTGTTCCAGTTTACCTGAAGTTGTGATTGGGCTTGGAATTACTTCCAGTTTGAATATGAAGTGATAGCCTGCCAATGAAGTGTTTGAAAATAAAGAGGTTGCTGGGCAGGATAATTGTGTTTGAAGACCAGATGTGACCTTCAGCAGCTCTTCTTTTTAATATGGAAATGAGTAGGACTTAAAGTAGAGCATACTGGCAGTTCAGGCCAAAATGGAGCATTGTGTGTGGAATATATATTATAGGCTATATTCTAGGCTTCCTCTCCTTTATGACCATGGATTTTTTGGAGGTTTTTCTCCATTTGTCTTTCATTTCCTGGCAATGTGGAATCCATCCCTACCTTGGTCAGAGTTATCCCAGTATGTAGCAGCCCCTTGAAGAAAGGAAGAGGAGCCTTGATCATCTGACAGTGGAGGTTTGAACAGCTTTTGTCTACAGAATTCCATCTTATTGCTAAAAATGTGTCTTCAGTTCTACTCAGGGGAGCTCTCAGATGCAAAATACTTCACAAAATACTTTCACTGGTTTGCCAACTGCTTTCCCTTTCTCTCTTACACTTTTCAGGGAGAGCAATTGTATCCCAGTCTCCACCTCCCTGTGCCCTGCAGGCAAACATTGTGGAAAGCCTTGAGCCAGGCTTTCACTTTTCTCCCATAGGGCCTGGTGTGGATTAGCATGCACAGCCTTATTGAGGGGAATGGGGCTGAGTTTTCAGCCTGTCTCAGCCCTACCTGTCCCATTCTCCATGATGTAGGCTGGAACACACAGGAGTTCCTCTGTTTACTGGATGTTAAGCACAAATATTTGCCTTCTGCTCCCCAGCTGGAGGCTGGTGATTTAAGGTACTTTAATATAATGTGACTGAAGCCATAGGATTGTGATCATATGGAGAAAATCCTTTTAGTGCCTTTTTTTGTATCTGTTTCTAATACAGCAGTTGGAGTAAGAACAAGGTGTTTGAACATAAGTAATAAATGTAATGAGTGTGACACTGTGTCTCTGTATAACTTGGAAGGTGGTGTAAAGACATGCTGAAGGATGCTGAAGGAGAGAGGATTCCATGTCTGAATTTTATGAAGGGTGACACTCTTATAAAGACATTGCTTGTGGTTGGGTTCTAGAGCTTTCATTTTGCAGAAGCTAATTGGCAGCCAGATTCATCCAGCTAATTTAGAATCACAATTTCAGCTTCAAAAACATTAAGAAATACATAAGTATCAGGTGAAGCTGCATCCTTAGAATGCCCTGAAACAAGGTGGTGTTTTGGGAATTGCCATCAGCTGCCTTTGAGTACCAGCAGTGAGGCCCATCTGGGTGAAAGGGACAGGGGCACCTAGATTTCAGTGTCTTGTAAACAGCATTTCATTTGGGTGGTGATAGTTTAATGACAAATGGCATTAAATGCCAGTTCAGGGAGGCAACAAAGGGTAACATCTCAGGCAGAGGTGGCAAAGGATGGAGCCAGGGTAACCATTAAGCTGAGTTCGCTGTTAGCTCCTACCCCATGCAGTGAGAGTCCTGCAAAGCTTGGAAGCTCCAAAATGTCAGCTCCTGAACAATGTATAAAGCATGGCATTCAGGAATGATTTAGCAAGAGTTTCCTTCTGGATTAGTGGCCTCATACACATTTTGTAATGGAAACAGTAGGAGAGTGGTCATCTTCTCTTCTGCTTACAGACAAGGCCTTCCTAACATCAGCACTGTGCCTGGCATGACATTTGAAGGAGTATGTGAGCCATTGGGGATTCCCAGGTGAGCGTCAAGAGCAGTCAAAGGTTGAAAATCAACATCCTCAGGGAGATACCGAATAAACTGGTTCTGTAGAGGAAGTGTGACTGGGGGAGGGTGTGAGTAGTCTTCCAAGTGTCTAAAAGCTTTTCTGCCAAGAGCAAGGCAGTAAATCCATCTCTAAATCCAGGAGATAATACTTTTATTTGTCTCAAAGAATTAAATCACACCTTTTTTTTTTTAAACTAAAAGTAAAATAAAAATCTAAATAGATTGCCCAGGAGGGCAGTCCTTAAAAAGAAACTGGGCAGACATCTGTCAGTACTTGTTTTGGGGCTGCTGATCCTGCGCAGAAATGAATCAGATACCTCTCCAGCCCCTTCCCGGACCAAAGAGTAAAGGTGCCTTGCAGGGCTTTGGGGATCACTGTGGTTTGTTAATGACTACAGAGCAGACTGCAGAGACAGGGGTGTGAAACTGCTTCCCTGCACTCTGTGGATCTGGTGAGCTCTAAACATTGCCTGCAGGAGCACAGGAAGTGTTTCCTGGTGCCAGCTGGAGTGGTGGGGCAGGGAGGCTGTGGTGCCTTTGCCCTGCAGAGCCAGGGCTGGCACAGCCTTTGCCCCAGAGGAAGGGGAGGGGATGAGCACAGGCGTTAGTAGGGCAAAGGCTGTGTTGGCTCCTGACTCCAGCCAAGGCAGAGAGAAGGTTGCTGTGCCCTCTGCACTTTTAGCCAGGTCAATGGGGCTGGAAAAAGTCTCCGTGCCAAGAGAACAAACTTTCAAGCAGGCTGGTGCCCTTTGTCCCTCTGTCTCAAGGGCAGTGACTGACCCCAGCACCAGCTGGAGGCAGCCCAGCACATTCATGTGCCTCTGTACCCAGCCAGCAAGGCAGGCACAGCCCTGGGCTGGGAGCAGACTCTGGGCTCTTTGGGAAGGAAAGGGGGTATTTTCCTTGCATCTGTGGCTCTCCCATGCCCCAGGGAAGCCTCCCACCCCCATGTTTGAGCAGTGCAGCCACAAGCAGAGAGCTGTGGAGCCGTGTTGGGTGCTCACCTCCATGTCCTGAATGGGATTACTGGGCAGCTGTGGGCATTGTGAGCCACGTGCCCCACCAGCTGATCCAGGACACACAGCAGCCCCGGACCACTCATCTGCACTGACCTCCCTGATTATTGCCTTGTCCTCTGGCATTTGTCCTCTTTCCACCACGTTGTCCCCATCTCATCAGTGTGGCTCATCTGTAGTCAATAACCAAGACCTGGCATAGCCCCATACAGGTGGTGTGGTCTTCTTTTCAACCAGTGCCACAAATGGATTTGTTAATGATGGTGTGAGTCCTCAGTGTGCCTCCTGTGCATCAAGGCCATGGAAGAGCAACATTTTAGTGAGAGCATTGCTGGCTGGTCAAGGAGGGCAGTTGTTCCTCTACAAAGCATTTGGGGATGTCTTGTTTTGGTCCCACCATCACAGGGGACATCCTGAATAGTCTGTCAGAAGATCACTGAGAGGGTAAGGCATTCAGGGCCATGGAACATAGGCTGCACCAGCACCAGCTGGGGCACAAACTCTGCTCAGAGGTGCACAAATCAAGGATAGGAGATGTTAGGTACAACAAATAAAAATTCAACTGGAAAAAATAGTTTAACCATTAGTATGGCTAGCACAAGAACTGGGCCCCAGAGAGAGGGGAATCTTCTCCCCTCAAGTTTTTTTTTTTTTGCTTCTCCCTAGAGCAGGGTAGCCCTGCCTTGAACAAGAGTTGAATGAGGTGATCTTCAGAGATCACTTCCAAACTGATCTTTTTCTCCATCTACCTCAGATGCCAAAAGCTTTCCTAATGTAGTGTGTGCCCTGACCCTCAGCTAAAGCCTCCTCACCAAAAGCTGCATAAATCATCTTAGAAATTGCGGACCGGGCCAAACTAGATGGTTTCAAGCAGAATATGTCCTCCCCTATCTGCCTTCTGCTCCTTGTGTTTAGTAAACTCTGCTGGGGAGAAACCATGTTCTTCGTATGCATTAGGTTTCCCAGCAGGATAGTACCCTGGTCCATCATGAGGCATAACAGGGCTTACAGAAATACAGGAAGTTTTTAATCTCTTAGGAAACCCTGCCTGACTCTTCACCTTCTCCCTGTCTGCTCATGATCTGTTGCTTTCGAGGTGGTGATGTCCCAGGGCAGCTTCTCATCTTCTGTGGAAGGAGTGGTGTTAAACCCCAGAACATTTCAGCCGTGCTGCAGCCTCTGGGCTCCTCAGGGAAGGCGGCAAAGGGGATTTTCTGGCGCCATCTGTTCCAAATGACGGTGGTTTCAGGGAGCTCCTTGGCCCATTTCCACCACAATTCGTCAGCTCCCGAGCCCACGCAACTGGGAGGTGGGGCCTCGTGGTGGTGGTAATGGCCAGAGCACAGTGCATCACCCCCACAGGACCAGGGTGAAGGGACAGTGCAGACACCACTCTCTGCTCCTGCTCTGCTGGGGACAGGCTGGCCCTTGGTGAGTAGCCTGCACCCACTGGGTGCTCTGGGACAGCTTCAGTGGGACCAGGGAGTGAGAGCAGGGATCACCCATTCTCTCCAGATTTCCAGAATTTCATCTGCTGCTAGGAAAAAGGGGTCTGTGCTGGGGCTGGAGCATCACAAGGATGAGTGTTTGCATTATGAGCAGCAGATGTGTGTGAGCGGGATGCTGACCTCACCTGGACATCTCACTACATCCCTACCCACTGCTCTTCTATCTGCTCCTGTCCTACCTTCTTGCCCCTTCTCAGCCAGAGTCTATTCTCTTGCATATCTGTTAGCATCCTGGTTGTTCTGAGTTTGCTTTGCCAGCATACTGCCCTGACCATAACTTCTCTAAACTAGATGCCTCTCAACTAATTTTTTTGTATCTTTGGGTGTTAGGAACACGAGCCGGGCAGGGCTGCATGGAGGCTTTGGTTTTACAGTTTAACTGGTAAAAAGTCAAGTATTGGGCAATGCCACATCCATTGCACCCATGGGAGGTGTGTGTCAGCCCAGCTGCTGTGCTTGGGGGATGCAGAAGTGAGGGGGGAGCCCAAGTCCAGCCCTGCTTTCAGGCAGAGTCTGCTGTTCCCAACTTTGCTTTGCAGGTGGATGTGCCACAATGACGGTGAAGAAGACTCAGGCTCTGCAGGATGGAAGTGCCAAGGTGGGTGCAGGGAAAGGGAGAGAGAAAAGGGTAGAGATGTGCCAAGGGGGCCAGGTAGTGTGTATTGACTGTGCTGGATAAATACCAGCCACACCTCACACTGTCCCACACATTCCCATGTTCTCTTTATAGGGATCTTTACGGGCAGTATTATGAAGCATCATCAAAGGGAAAGGATAAACCTTTTTGCCTGCTTGAAATTAAATAGTTCAGATTCAAAAAAGTTAACCTCGAGCTGATTCAAGCACTAAGTGATAGCTGCTGACTATGCTTGTCCTTCATCTGTGCCCCATTTAGTCCCCTGACATCCAGCAGTTATGGAGGTTCCACAGGGTGGGAAGCCAGAGGGAGCACCTAAACATTTGGGCTGGGGACACTGGAGGAGTGGGGACCATCCTGCTCAGACACTGCCTGCAGTGCCCCTGCTCCCTCACTGGCAGCTGCCTGCTTGTCCTTACTCAGCATACCTGGGAGACCCTCAGTGGGGCCCGAGAAATGGCCCCCTCCTCTTCCTGTGCAAGCTGAGGTCCTCTGGTCACTGTAACCCACCAAGTGCCACCGGTGTGTGGGCAGTGGGGCATTCCTCAGGGAAGGGCTGTTGGCTCACCCGTGTCCATCTGCCATGTGCAGGAGAACGTGCTGCAGAGGGTCCTGCAGCTGCCCGTGGTGAGCTCGACCTGCGAGACCCTGCAGCGGAAGTACAGCAGCACCAAGGAGTCCCACCCGCTGATGGCCTCGGTGTGTGAGGTGTACGAGCGGGGCGTGCAGGGCGCCGGCGCCCTGGCCATGTGGGGCATGGAGCCCGTGGTGCGCCGGCTGGAGCCGCAGTGTGAGTCCGTGTGCAGGGGGGACGTGGCAGGGGAGCCCACCGGAGCCTCCCCTGGTGGGACAGCGCTGGCACGAGCATGTGCCTGGCACAGCCCAGGTGCTTTTCTTACCATGCTTTTGCCTAAAGCAGTCGCTGTGGCCAACAACCTGGCTTGCCGGGGCCTGGACCACCTGGAGGAGAAGATCCCTGCCCTCCAGTACCCTGTCGACAAGGTAAGTCACAGGCAGGACAGTCTGGGTCCCCCCAGCCCCTCTGAAGAGCCCACAGTACATCTCCTCTAGTCTTGTTTCTGGATGGGGAGAGGCTGCTGGCTGAGAAACAAGGCAGCATCTCCAAGTGAGGGCTCCTCCAAGGTCTTCTGCAGCCTAAACGATGGTTGGGGCTCCCAAATATAATTCAATAGTGTTCTGTGTTCCATCCCTGCCAGCTACCTCCAGCCCAGGTTGGAGAGAGCTGTTATGCCCCTTTTGGAGATGTTTACTGGCATGGACGTGGCTGGGGTCCTGCGGTCCCTGTGGCTGCCCCATGCCACCTCAAGCACACCAGTGGGGCTGTTCTCCATCTCTCTGCCCACAGCTCGCATCTGAACTGAAGGACACCATCTCCTGCCCCCTCCAAAGTGCCAAAAGCACCATTGGCAGCTCCATGGATAAGATCAAAGAGCTGGCAGCGGAGGGCTATGAGGCCACCAAGAGCACAGTGGAAACAACAGCTAAGTACACCAGGAAGAACTCAGTGACCCAGATGGCAGCTGCGGGGGTCGACACAGCCCTGGGAGGGCTGGAGAAGCTGATGGAATACCTGCTGCCAGAGGAGGATGAAGAAGCAGGTAGTCCTGATGCCCAAATCCCCTCTGTGGGAGTCTGGTGACAACTGGCTGGGTGGCTCCTCAGTTGTGGGGTGCATGGGGCAGAAGGCAGCCCCTAAATTTTGGCATAAGGCTGTCTAGGAGGGCTGTTCCACCAGAATGTAACCCTCCCACCATTCTTCAGCCTGTACTTTTCTACCTTTAGATAAGAAGCCCAAAAAGAAACATCTGTCAACACCGAAGGTCTCCCAGCGGCAGCCCAGCACTACCACCACTCCCAGCGCTCCCAGCGCTCCCAGCGCTCTCAGTGCTCCCAGGGCTCCCAGTGCTCCCAGGGCATCCAGTGCTCCCAACACTCCCAGCACTCCCAGTGCTCCCAGTGCTCCCAGTGCTCCCAGTGCTCCCAGCACTCCCAGCACCCTGGGCCGGATTGGCGCTTTGGTCAGCACCGTGTCCAACCGCGCTTACCAGCAAACCACCCAAAGCCTCCAGCATGCCAAAACCAAAGGGCAGGAGCTGGCCTCCTGGATCCCCATCCTGGTGAGTGCCAGCACCCACCTGCTGGGCTCCTGCTCCTCTGTATCCTCTTTTCAGCTGATTTTGCTTTCAGATGGGACATTTCAGGCTCCTTAGAGAAAATCTGAGCAGAGTACATTTCCCCCGCTCAGCAGGACAAGCTGGGGCTGGCAGTTCCTGCTTGATGTTCACACATAACCATGTACCACATTAGTGGGACAAGTTATTTTTAGCAGGCTCTCAGTGTGTAATTGTTGATTTATGGCCTTGCCATAACATCCTTCCTGAAGCAAAAAGCCCCTGCAGAGACCCAGAGAGGATGGGGAGAAGGATGTGCTTTTCCTACCCCATGCTGCAGTGGGAACATCTTCCCTGGCCTGTGACAAAATCCCAGAGCTCCCATCTGCCCTCAGGATTTCTCCCCAGATGCACAAATCCCTGCTCTCTGTGTACCCCTGTGAAATCCTCCGACTAAACAGGATGGAGTGGATGGGACCAGCCAGCTCTCCCTGAGTGGTGGCTTTTTGCTCCCCTTGCAGGGAAGCCTGGCCAAGCCGAGTGCCCCCGTGGCCCCTCAGGCCTGCAGTGATGGGCAGGGCAGCGCGGGTTGGCTGACCCGGCGCCCGAGCAAGGCACCGGAGCAGAAGAAGGAGAAGGCAGGGAAGAAAGACACCAACCACACCAAGGTATGGAGAAAAGCAGAGCAGTGAGCTAGGAATGCTCCAAAGCATCCTCCTACCCATGGACCAGGCAAGCATGGAGGCTATTCCCCAAAATCTTTGGGGACCAGGTCCCCAACCCTGCTCAACCCTGAACTGCAGTTTGGAGGATGCAAGAGGGGGTTGGCAGTGGGGCAGCCCCAGGAGTCCCCTTCCTATTCCCCAAAGCTGGGGGCTATGGACAGCCTCTGTGCCAGGCACAGTCACCCTGGTTTGTATGTTCAAAACACCTTTGGAGCTGTGGGATGTCAGCACTGAACTCCCTACTGAGAGAACACCCCTGAAAAATCCCCTGCGCGGTCCCAGCAGTGAGGGGTGTTGCGAGCCGGTGGGGATGGGAACAGTCTCCAGCATCGGCTCCTCTGGGACCTGGGGACGGGAAGCAGCAGGTTGGGGTCAGTGCCCTTTGTCTCTGCCTGCAGCGGAAGCACAGCCTCGAGCAGAGGGTCCCCTGGGGCCTGGAGTGGGGGGAGTTGGCTGGGACAGGGAGAGACCCTGCTGCAAAGAGCTGTGGTGGCTTTTGCAGAGCAGCAAGATGAAATCTCTCAGGCTTTGAGCTGCAAAGGGGATGGGGAAACCAGGGCCACCGTGCCCTGCCTGGAGGGGCTGGTGGGGCAGAGGCCCTGGCCAGGAGCTGAGCTGGTTTCTCTGGGCAGGCACGACAGGACCCTGGGCTGGTGGGCAGCGTGGCTCACAACCTGCAAACTGCCTGCACCTCCAGCATCTCCAGCATGAAGAAGGTCCCAGCCGTGGCCTGGGATGCAGCAGAGGGCTTGATTCTCTTCACCCCCCGCAGGCTGTCCAGGGCCATGGAGACAGTGGATGCTCTCGGGGGGACCCTCGTCAGTGCCCCTAAGCATCTGCTGGGCACCCTGTACAGCTACGTGCCGGTGAGTTTGCCCCCAGCCAGGCCCTGCCCATCCCCAGCAAACCCCATTTTGGTCAATCTCCTCCCATGAGCACCCCATAGCTGCAGGCAGTGCCGGGGGTACCAGACTGGGGAGAGGGGGTGCCATGAAGACATCTCAGTCCCACCCTCCTCTTGAGCATCCCTGAAGCCATGACAGTGGGTCCCCCAATAGAACAGGTGGGTCAGACAGTGGTGACACCTTCACACAGTTCATGCCCAAGCCAAGGTGTGACCACATTCCCAGGAAGGTGAAAGTTCAGGCTGAGACCCTGTTCTCTCTCCTTTACCTCAGCCTGTTGTTCCCCTGGGAACATTTCTTCACCACAGCTGCTCAAGGGACCGCAAGCCACCCACTCCCCTCCACTCTGGGGGCAAACTGGCTTCTCCTGAGGTTCTCCCAGTTTAAGGGAGGTGCTGTGTGGCACAGGTGGAGCAGGGCTGGCAGGTGGGTACAACCTGGCTGGGTGCTCACCTCATCTCTCAGCTCCGCAGGCAGTCAGTGAAGGAAGAAGAAGCACCCAGGGGCAGCAAGACCGACACGGAGAAGAAAGAGAAGAAGGAGGAGGAGGAGGAGGAGACCAAGCCTGCTGTCCCCTCCACTGAGGAGAAATCCCAGCTGAGGAGCGACTGGCGGCTGTACCGTGGCCATCACCCCCTCTCCTTCCTGGGGCTCGAGGACCCCCTCTTCCTGCGGCACAACTACTACCGCAGCCCTGCCTTCGACCCCGACTACCCATTCCCACGGAAATCTGCCTTCTCCCCCTACAACAGGCGGGTGAGCGAGGGCTCCTACCGCTTCAGCCCCGAGTCCATGTACAGCCGGCCCTACTACGGCAACTTCTACAGTCCTGTCTTCAAGAAGGACTGAGCCAGCAGGCGGGACAAGCACACCCCAGCGCCTCTCAAAACCCCTCAGCACGCTTTGCCTGGGCCCCTGCCAGCTGCCCACACACACCCCTGTTCCAGGACAGGAGCTTAAAGGACAAGCCATGGGATAGCTTATTCTGGAGTGCATCAAGGCCAGGATGGGGGAATAAAGGCAACGAAAAGCCCTGCTGCTGGAAGGAGAAGGTAGGGGAAGGTGGGACTAGGAAGTTGAAGGAGACGTGGAAAGTGGTGATGCCAGAAGGGACCACCCAGGGCTGGCACTAGGCAGCCTTGGTCCCTGCTCAGCAGACAGAGTGAACTTAGATGGGCTGGCTACACATCGAGAACAGCAGTGAGAGAGAGCAGGGAGGATGGCAAAGCTGTCATATCACCATAGCAAGCCTGTCTCCCCATCCTTCCTCCCTCCATCCCCCCTTGCAGGGCCCATCCCTAGGCACAGATTGCTCCTCCATGGAGGGACTGAAGATCCCCACCAACCAGCAGGATTCATGAGTGGGAAAGCCCTGGGCACTTCCCTCCCAGCTGGTGGTGGGATGGATGGTGGCGTCAGAAAAAAGTCTGGTGAGAACAGGTGGAGCTCCTGGAGCCCCTCTCCCACAGGATCACCTGGCTTCCCACAACACCTTGTTGTATCTGCTGCAATAATAAACCTGCAATAATAAACCACCTGCCACTCACCCCATCTGCTCGGCTTCTTTGTGGGAGTGAGACACCAAACCAAGGGAACAGAGTGGGGTGAAACCCTCAGCTCAGGGCCAAGGGAGTGGGCGTGGAAAACATCCTGCTACATTCCCCATGGGTAGCTGCCACTGGGATAGTGGCATGCCCAGCATGGTACGTGTCTCTTCCCATGCCCCAAGTACAAATTCACAGCTCCAAGGAGCCGGGGCTTCCTGCCAAAGACAATTTATTGCATTTCCAGAAGAACACAGCAGAGAAATCAGTGTCCCTACAGCACGCACAAACTCTCTTCCAATACACTCCTTTCCCAGGGCACAAAGAGAAGGGTTTGGGAGAGGCAGGGAAAAGCCTCCCAGCAGCAGAAGGGTTCAGCAACGAGCCCAGCGACCCCTTTCCCCAGCCCCACTCCTCCCCGGGGACAGGCAGCCTTACAGAAGGAGTGGCTTGGGAAGGTTGGTGGTGCAATTCCCATCCTGGGAACGAGCCCTGCGTCTGGCTTTTCCCAGGCACAGCCTGTACAGCACTCACCCGCACAAGGGAAAGGGCTGTGATCGCTGAAAGGCTGCGGGGGAGAGGGCCGTGAGCAGGACTGTTCACAAGCAGGGGGGATGGGAGGCGCCGGCTCTCACCAAAGTCCTGCAGGATGGTCCTGGGCTCTGGGACACTCTCACACGGTGATACACACGTGGGAACTGCCAGCGCCTCCACAGTGGAGAAAACCTCATCTCCCCAGCTCACGGGTGCTCCAGGGTTACTGAAGAGGATCCTGATGAGGGTTGAACAGGAGTAGGGATCCCAGAGAAGGAATGGAGAGTCAGGGAGTCATGTGCTGTACAAGAGCAGGATATCCTCCCTAATGGCTGACAGCCTGGGCAGCTCCTGCTGCAGGAGCTAGAGATGCTGCTGCCTGGGGCTTTGGCAAAATTCCCCCGTGGTTTCCAGTGTTGGAGGATAGAAGGAGAAAGCAGGAGGCACCTTAAGAGCTGGTACAGCAAAGAGATGAGACTGCCCCACTGCAGAGCCAAGAGTAACACACTACAGTGCTTGGCTGCCCTGGCTGTGCATGGCAGGACACCCAGAACCTGACACTGGGAGGACAGCGAGGAACAACCCGTCATACTTCTGGAAAAACACGCACCATCTCCATGGGCACCCAGCGAGGAGGCTTGGCCCAGCTGGGCAGCACAGAGAGCAGCAGCATCCGTGCAGTGGCTCACAGGGAGTCTGTTCGCTTACGGGCAAACACAGCTGACATGGTTTTGACGATGCCACGGATCCCTGTACCTTTCTTCAGGGCCAGCTTGGTGTCTGGGATGAGCTTGGCCAGTCCATGGAAGACCATGAGGGCGCCGTGATAAGCCTCAGCTGCAGAGACCTCATAGAAACCACAGTCTAAAGAGAGGGCCAGGAGCCGCCCCTCCTCACTGGACACCACCCGCTGGTGGTGCAGGTCCCGTTTGTTGCCCACAATGACAATGGGCACCTTCTCCTGGCTCTGCCCCTCCTTGGCTGCCTTGATGAACTGGATTTTGAGGGGCAGGATGTTGAAGCTGGCACGGTCACAGATACTGTAGACCAGGACAAAGCTGTCTGCCCACTGGACTCGCTTCTCCTCTGAGGAGCCATCCTCTGCCTGCTCCTAGGGAAAGAGAAGAGGAAGGGTTGTTTCATCGGACTCCCTCCCTCCCTCCACACCTGCCTGCTAGAAGAGTGCAATCCTGAGCCTGTTGGGACAGGGACAGCTAGAGAACAGCAAAAGGGCAGAGAGAAAGAGCAGTACCGTGAAGGGCAGAGCAGCACCTGGCAAAACTAACCAAGGGGGAATGATTCAGCTTTCAGCCTAATCCTAACCCTCACCCAGCTGCCAAGCACTGCAGGCTGTAGGTGGTAACAGTGTGGGGACCTCAGGGCAGCACTTCTTTAGCACAGTCCTGTATTAGCAGCAGTGCTTCAGCTCCAGTATTCTCAGCCAGACAGCCATGGGCTATGGTAACTATTTCCACCCTGTCAGCAACACTGCTGTCCTGTGCTTGGCAGGTGAGAAGAGTTCAGTCACTTATGAGGTTCATAAGGCCTTGCTCAACTGGCCCTCCCAACCTGTGGTTCCCCATAGGTAACTTCCAGTAAAGGGTTTCTTTTGTCCTGGGTAGAAAAGGGTGATAGAAGCGGAGCCCTCTCACCTGGGAATTGGGGACATCCCAGATGTGTAAGAGAATCTCTCGGCCATCCACAGTCAGGTTGTGGCTGTAGATGAATTCTGCCCCCCAAAAAAAGAAAAAAAATTAGTCATCTTCATGGTGTCACCAACTGCCACCCTGGACCTTTCACATCCCAGAGAAGCAGTTCTGGAGCAAAGAGATGGTCACTGAACAAATACAACATTGAGCCCCTGGGAGCAGGCAAAGGCTTTGGAGAAAGGCAGGAGAGGATGGGCTGCAATGAAATTCCACAGGCAGAAGCAGGGTTGTCTCTCAACCCCACTCCCTGCTGGGAACTGGCCGGGCACTCACCCATGTCTCCATACTCGCCAATAAAGCGCCGGGTCAGGAAACGCACGGTTAGAGCTGCAGAGGGAAGGATAGGAATCATCAGAATAACCCAAAACCTGGAGGATTCTCCTTTCTAAATCCAGAGCAGAGTCAGGCACCATTCCCTTATAAACTCCTACAAACAGGGATGACCTCTGAGTTTCCCCAGCCGCCCGCAGGTCTGTGAGTACAGCAGAGGCAAGGCACGAACCAAAGCATCTACACGATCCGGAGCATCAGCAAACTGCAGCTCAGTGGAAAATAACCCTCCCTTGTCACTCCCCGGATGGTTACAAGGTTGTGCTCAGCTTTACAGCTGCACCCTAGGGCTCAGCCCCATCTCACCCATTTGCTCCATGGGCTGCTCCCTGCCACTGCTCCTCCAAGCACTGCTGCTTTCAGCCTGGGAAGCCCCTGCTCCAGTTCACGGTCAGTTCTCACCTGATTTCCCTACGTTGTCTGCTCCCATGACAAGGACGTTTGCTTCCATCTTCAGGGCAGTGGGGCCGGGCACCTCCATGAGGGCAGGGTGGTCGGGGGTGAAGCTGGTGCTCCGGCGCAGCGGGAGCCGGAGCCCCATGCCGAGCGTGGCCGAGCTCCGGCAGTGCCAGCCGCGCGTACAACTCCGCTCGGCACGGCCGGCAGCCCAGCGCTTCCCACGGCACCCAGGGGACCCACGAGGCCCATACCCCTCCCCGCAGCCGCAGGGGCGGTGCAGAGGGAACTGCAGGCAGCCGGATGAAAAACTTTGTCATCGCTCAGATTGTCCTGAACATACGTCAGTGGCTGAGCCGGCCCTGCCAGCCCCCAGCGCGGCGGGCGGCCGGGAAGCACCAGCTGTCGGCACCAGCTGCTCCGCAAACTGCAGCATCCCAGGAGGTGCCCAGGCCTCCACCTCGAGCACTTTGTGCCTCGGCAGGGCCACGTAGCCCCTCTTCCCCTCCCCACGGTGATCGCGGGAATGTCTGCCAGGAGTGGAGGAGTGTCAGCTGCTGGGATGTCTCGTCAGTGATGAAGCAGCTGATGAGAGATGCGAGTCCCTTGTGACTGACGGAGCATCTCATGGGTGGTGGAACTTTGTTTCACCAGAGATGGAACACCCCGCGATTAACGGAGCGCTGCCTCGCACGTCACGAAGCATCTCACGAGGGATGGAGTCACTTGTGAGTGATGAAGCATCCCAAGAGTGATGGAGCATCTCCCGAGTGATGGAGCTTCTCTGGAGCACCGGGGAGCCGCCGCGCAAGTCCCACACGGGGCACGGGCGTGCCCCGCTCCCCCGGCTGCTCTCCCCGGGGTGCAGCGAGGACCGGCCGCATCCCCCGGCCCGCCTCATCCTCTCTCTCTCCCTCCCTCTCTCTCTCCCTCCCTCTCGGCTGACGCCATCGCGGCGCGCCGGGCGCGGCCATGGCGGCGGAGGCGGCGGCGGTGCGGGTGGCGGTGCGGGTGCGGCCGCTGCTGCCCCGGGAGGCGCTGCGGGGACACCGGCCCTGCCTGCGGGGCGATGCCGCCACCGGAGAGGTGGCGCTGGGCCGCCGCCGGTTCCGCTTCGCCGCCGTGCTGCCCGAGGCGGCGGGGCAGGCGGCCGTGTACCGGGCCTGCGTCCAGCCGCTGCTGCGCGCCTTCTTCCGCGGCTTCAACGCCACGGTCTTCGCCTACGGACAGACCGGATCCGGCAAGACCTACACCATCGGGGAGGCCAGCGTCGGTGAGTCTCACCGGCACCGGCGGCTCCGTGCCCGCCAGCATCCCTGCTCCGCCAGCATCCCTGCTCCACCAGCATCCCTGCTCTGACAGCATCCCTGCTCCACCAGCATCCCTGCTCCACCAGCATCCCTGCTCTGACAGCATCCCTGCTCTGACAGCATCCCTGCTCTGACAGCATCCCTGCTCCACCAGCATCCCTGCTCTGACAGCATCCCTGCCCCACCAGCATCCCTGCCCCACCAGCATCCCTGTCCTGCCAATGCCCCTGTCCTGCCAACATCCCTGCTCTGACAGCATCCCCACCACCCCCCTGCTCACCCCACCAGCCCCACATCACCACCTCCTTCCTCCTACATCTCTTTCCGTCCCCAGCCAAGCCACCTACACCACTGTCCCAGCCATCTCTCCCAACCCACCAACTCACTGGTGCTGCAGTCCACACCAATTTCAGCACCTTTGCACTCTCTACCCAAACTCAAACTGTATCATCATCTCCATCATTTCCAGTTTTGCTCCCAAACAACCCTTCCACCCTGCCAGCCCCTCCAGCTCAAGCCAACCTCCCCCTGCCATCCTGCCCCCCAGCAGCCTTTCCTTTCCCCCTGCCTGTGTTGCACCCCCCATGGACAACTTTGAGATCACAGATCCTCTTCCACTGCAGGACAAGTGACAGGATCTAGTCTTCCACCAGCTCTGGAGGTGGTGTTGATAGTCCTGAAATAAACCTGAAGGAGAGGGAGGCTTGCAATTGTTTATCCTATTAGTTTTTTTTTGTATGAAGGAAATGAGAAAAGAGACAATTTTTTTCATTCTAGTTTAATGGCATTGTGATTTCTTACAGATGATGTACTGTAAACATTTCAGTCATCTTTAGTTAATTGCATCATTTGTAAACACTATATTTTAATCTATGCCTGTTTTCAGTCTCCCAGTTCAGGCTATCATTGCACCAAATTTTGGAATTGCCATTTTACATGGCTGTTGAAGACAAAAGGAAAAACATTTAAAATTCAGTTGAGTGCTGTGGCCAGGTACAAGCAAGCTGGAAGCACTGAAAAAAGAGAAAAGCTTCTCTGAGCTGGGAAAAGTTGTGGAGTCATGCTGGCTTCAAAGGATAGCACACTGTAACTGCAGGCATGGTATTTGATACTCACTAAAATGCTGAAGGTGCTTTTTCCTTCTTGAGGAAGGACTGGAAACAAGCAGCTTTGCTGGAATCCAGCACAGCAGTGGGACAGGATTTGCCCAGAGGTCTTGTGGGATGTTTAACCCAGGCTGTGAGGGCTGAGCTCCCCAGCTGGGAGAGTTGTGAGGCTGCTCCTTTCCAGCTGACATGTGTTGCAGGCAGGCTTCTGACCTCAGCTCTGTCCCCAGCCAGCGTGGGCTCCCTGGACGTGCCCTGCTCCCCATGAGCATGTGCCTCTCTTTGCCAGCTTCCATCAATGAAGATGAGCAGGGCATCATCCCACGAGCCATGGCTGAGACCTTCAGGCTCATCGATGAGAATGACCTGATCGACTACACGGTCCGAGTGTCCTACCTGGAAGTGTACAAGGAGGAGTTTCGGGACTTGCTGCAGGTGGATACAGCCAGCAAAGACATCCAGATCCGGGAGGATGACAAGGGGAATGTTGGTATGTGTGGCCGTGCACAGGCTCCTTTTCTCCCCATGCTGTAGGCCAGAGCTGGCTTATCTATCCATGAAGGCAGAGCCAGGTCTTCCCCCTCCATCAGTTTGTCTCCTGCAGCAGTTTGCTGTGCTTAATTTTGAAAGGTGGTCTGGGCAAGGCCCAGTACAGGCAGGGTGAGAGCACCAGGCTGTGCAGAGGAGCTGCATCCTCAGGCAGCCCGTCCCTTCCAGCCACAGCTGCCTTTGCTTTGCAGTGCTCTGCGGTGTGAAGGAGTCAGAAGTGGAAGGGCTGGACGAGGTGCTGAGCCTGCTGGAGATGGGGAACACAGCCAAGCACACAGGAGCCACCCACATCAACAGGCAGTCGAGCCGCTCCCACACCATCTTCACAGTGACCATGGAGCAGCGGCGTGGGGCTGGCCGGCTGCCCCTCCACCACCGCCCCCCTGCCGTGCCCGCCGCCGGACAGGTCCTGGTGTCCAAGTTTCATTTTGTGGACCTGGCGGGCTCAGAGCGAATTGTGAAGACGGGAAACACAGGGGAGAGGCTGAAGGAGAGTATCCAGATCAACTGTGGCCTCCTGGCCTTGGGAAACGTCATCAGTGCCTTGGGAGATCCTCGGAGAAAGACCACCCACATCCCGTACAGAGACTCCAAAATCACCAGGTACCCCTGGGACCGGGACCCCTCACGTCTCACGGGCTCAGTTTGCAGGTCTGCCCTCTCTGTGGGTTTTTAGGAGCAGTGAGGCCCAGATAGAAATGCAGGCCTAGCTCATTGCAGTGCTGGAGACAATGAGGCTTGCGAGAGTCGTGCTGCTGAAGCTGAGATGGGGGGTTGCTGTGGGTTATCCTCTTTCCTGCACGGCAGGGAATAAAAAAGTACTCCCAGTAGACTTGTTTAATGGACCACAGTTAGTTCTTAGCTTGAGCTGGTGGCCTTTGCAACCTCCAGAAGGATCCCTGGCAGCACATACCTAGCAGTGATCCCGGAGTCAGGGAGCTCCCAACCTCAGGAGTTATTTGGATGGAGTTTTGCTGTGGCACAAACTGTTAATCCTCTGGTTAATGACTCCATTCACCTCACTAGTGCCAAACCAACTACAGAGCAAGGACATCAATTTCTTTGGGCTTAACCTATGAAAAGGGTTGAAAACTTTCTGTTTTCTGTGTTATTTTGTATTCCCGCTGTTCTAATCCCTGTGCTCTTCCTTAGGATCCTGAAAGACTCTCTTGGGGGGAATGCCCAGACCGTGATGATAGCCTGTGTCAGCCCATCATCCTCTGACTTCGACGAGAGCCTCAACACGCTGAATTACGCCAGCCGGGCTCAGAACATCCAGAACAAGGCGGTGGTGAACTGCCGCAAGGAGACGGAGCACATCGAGGAGCTGCACCTGCAGATAAAGAACCTGCAGAAGGCGCTGGAGCAGCGGCAGCGCTCCGAGACCCGCACCATCCACCGCTCGGCCAGCGCCAAGCGCCAGGCGCCGGACGCCACGGCCCGGCTGCTGGCCGAGTGCGCCCATTACCGCACCTGCACCGACGCCGCGTACCGGCTGCTCATGGAGCTCCAGGAGGACGGCAGCCTGAGCGTGCAGCAGATCCTGCGCGTTAAGGAGTGGCTGTGCGCCGTGGAGAGTGAGAGGAGCGAGCTGACCTCAGCCGGGCTGGACAGCGGCATTGAGAGCGCCTCCATGGAAGACCAGGGACCGGAGGCACAAGGTTCAAAGCTGGCAAAAGCCCAGGTAATAGTGGGGTGTTACAGCTCTGAGGTTGGGTTCGTCTCATGGCCACAGCAACCCCAGCACAGCATGATGGAAGGGTCAGGAGAGGGAGGGGAGGAGACATAATCTGTCCAGGAGGCCCTAGAGAGGCAGAAGGACATGGTCCTCCCAGCAGGCAGGGAGGAATTAGATTCAGCTGCAGTTGACAGATTTATTGCACGAGAAGAATCTGGGTCTGCAGAGCTGTTGTGTCCTTGCAGAGTCCAGCATGGGAAGGGAAGGACAAGGGTGGATGCTGATGCTGCCTCTCTTTTATTTTGGAGAGCAGGTGAGCACTGAGAAGAAGTGTGAGTCCATCAAAGATGAGCAGGTGGCCAAGCTGCAGAGGCAAGTAGAACGGCTGGAGGAGGAGAACCGTGATTTCTTGGCTGCCCTGGAGGATGCTATGGAACAGTATAAGCTGCAGGTATTTCTGGGCTCTGCTGTCTTTGTAGGGACCTGCCCCACTCCTCTCCTTCCTGCCCCGGGATGCTCTGCCCAGCTTTCAGGTTCCTCTGCAGTGGATCTCAGAACAACATGCGTGTAACCACATTTTTCTCATTTTTTTCCTAGAGTGACAAACTGCAGGAGCAGCAGGATAAGATCTCAGAGCTGCACGTGCGCTTGGAGATGGCAATGCCAAACCTGTGTGTGCCAGGACTGCTGGAAAATCTTCACCTGGTGACTGCCAGCCAGAGACCTCACACAGCCCCACTGGATGCTGCCCCATCCTATGGCCTTGGTGGGGTTCCCTCAGGGCTGCTTCCTGAGCAGAATGGAAGAGATCTTTGCAAGAAGGTGAGGGCATAAGGCTGTGCCATTGAAAAACTGCTGCCTCTTCACTTGACTGCTCTCTGCTGTAGGAGAGCTTTTGCCCTGCTGTTCAATGTGATCCTTGTCAGAAGTGTAGACCAGAGGGCTGTGCTCAGTGTTCAAATCCAGAGTTTTACAACTCCAGCAAAACCAGCCCAGCTTCAAAACTGAGGCTTTTGCTTTCATGTTGTGTGTGAGTCCTAGATTTGTTCAGTGTTTGAGCAGCAGAAGCACAGGCAGCTGGGTCTGGCAACACACCAGTTCTCCTGAAAATACACTCAATCCATTTTGATGCTTTTCTTTATGTGTAGCAGTGATACTCAGCTGGGAGCCACTTTTTCTAACACTGGCTCTCACACAGCTTCTTTCCTCTCCTTCCAATTCTGTGCCCCAGAAGCTCAGCAGCAACTCCTCCTTGCAGAAGGAAGAGCCGGCGGGCTGGCACCCAGACCATGCACAGTGCCCGACTGGCGAGCCCGAGCTCAGAGAGGTGGTGCTGAGGAGGGAGCTCAGCCAGGACTCAGAGAAGCCATCAGACCTGTCCTCGGGAGAGGAGATGGAGGAATGGGAACGGAAACGGTCCCTGTCCCAGCGCCGGTGAGTTGGGGCTGTCCCAGCCAGCTGTCCCTGTGAGGTGTCCTGGCAGTGACCTGGCTGCCCCTCCACTGCAGCTCAGCTCTCATGTCTGATGTAGGGGCAGATACTGCCTGTGGGGTCAGTGATGCTGCCGAGACACCTTACTGCTCCCTGGGGAGCTCATTACTGTCATTCCTGACCTCAGCTGTTGTTTCCATCTCATTCTGAGGCCTGTGGATCATGAGGGTCTTTACTGGTAACAGCTTTAGCAGTGCCCAGACCAAACTGATTAATTTGCTTCTCCTTCTAGAAATGGGATCCAAAATTTGTGCAAGAAAGAGATTTTCAAGTTGAGTGAGGAGCCAAATGGAGGCAATGCCCACTCAATACAGGAGGAGCAGCTGGAGCTGTCAAAAGGCAAGTAGCAACCATAGGTCGTTGGATAATCTTCTATGGGCTGGTGGTGCTTCACTGGGTGATCTTGATGTCCCACCTGGATGTGCCCAGAGGACAAAAATGGAGCCCAGATGATGTTTTTTTAGGGAGAAACTTGAACTCTTAGGGTCTGGCAAGGATGTTTTGGTGGAAGCTTCTGGGCAATGCTGTGCCAGAGTCTGGCTACAGATCCAAGATAAGATCAAGTTCTTCTGTCAGCCATCTGCTCAGATGGGGCTTTCCTGACCTAGGAATTTGTGTTCCAGAGGTCTGTGGGAAGCGGGAGTCACTGCTTGGTTCCTGGGAGCGCCTGCCAGGGAAGGACTCTGAGTGGAGGCTGGTGCAAGCACAGCAGAAGATTCGAGAGCTGGCGATCAACATCCGCATGAAGGAGGAGCTGATCACGGAGCTCATTAAGACAGGTGCAGAGCTACTGTCAGGAATATGCACCCATTTCCCATGAAAGCTCCTCCTAGTTGTGGTGCTTAGTCTCTTTCCATCCTCATCTTCTCTCCCTGTGTTGCTTGTGCTCAGTCTCCTCCCCTATAAGCAGCCTTGTTTCTCCATCCCTCCAGCTGACAGAAATCCTTCCCACTGGCTTGTCCCTTCCCTGGAGTGACTAAGGGAAAGGGAACATTCAGTCTCTGTAGCCAAAAATACTTGGGGAGAGGGAGGAAGGGTCAGGATCCTGGCTGTGAGAGGGGGCTGTGTTGCAGGCAAGGACGCCCAGGCTCTGAACAGGCAGTACAGCCAGAAGATCAGTGAGCTGGAGCAGGAAGCAGAGCAGGTGCGGGCAGAGCTGAGCGACAGCCAGAAGCAGCTCCAGGAGCTGGAGGGCAGAGAGCCGTGGGACCCTGGGGAGAAGCGCAAGCTGCAGGAGTACCGCACACGCGTGGCGGCCGCGCAGAGCAAGGCACAGGTGAGGGGGAAGGGCTCTGCCCCCCCGGCGCTGAGCAGGGGCAGAGCTGGGGGCATCTCTGCAAAGGGCACCGGGGAGATGCCGAGGCCAAGGGTGGGTTTCACCCTCTGGCAGGTTCTGTGCAGGAAGAAGCAGGCGACGGAGAGGCTGGTGTCGCTCTCGGCACAGAGCGAGAAGCGCGTGCAGGAGCTGGAGAGGAACATTCAGCTGATGCGGCGGCAGCAGGGACAGCTGCAGCGGCGGCTGCGCGAGGAGAGCGAGCAGAAACGGCGGCTGGAGACAGAGGTGAACAAGGGACAGCACCGAGTCAAGGTAGGAGAGGGCAGGAGCAGCTGTGCTACTGTGGTGCTTATGAGGATGACGGTGGGCTGGGCTCTGATGTGGTCTGTGATTGTCTTGGAGAGCGTGGAGATGGAGAGTATCCAAATTGCTGGAGGAGAACATAACCTGTCCCTCAGCCCCTGGCCATAGGGCAAACATCTCCCACTCCCTCCGTGCTCATGGCTGCTCTTTCACACACACAGGAACTGGAACTGAAGCACGAGCAGCACCAGAAAATCCTGCGCATCAAAACAGAGGAAATTGCGGCTTTCCAGAGGAAGCGGCGGAGTGGCAGCAATGGTTCTGTGATCAGCCTGGAGCAGCAGCAGGTACAGACAGCAAGCCTGCCTCCGCTTTCCTGTTCAGAGGGGATGCTTGGCAGTCTGCAGACTGATGGGAGAGATCTGAAAACAGGGACCTGAGCCCATCCTACTCTCGAGGACAGTCCATAATGTCATCTGCATCTAGTAGCAGAGAACTTAAGATCTTGTCTTACCCCCAGAAAAAAGTTGTAGGATCTCATCTAAATCCTAGCATTGGTAAAGAAGCTTTGGAATTTTGTCTGTTAGCAGAAGGGTGGTGAGAGAATCACCCTCCCAGAACTTGTCAGCTGGGAATTTAGTTTAGCTCTGCCTCTTGGAGGAGCTGGAAGGATAAAACCAGAAAAGTCGGGGCTGTGGGGGTTAGCAGAGATAGAATAGGGACTCTTGTTTGGATCTCAGCCCCGCTGCTCTTTAGTCCAGAGTCCTGGGCATTGCTGCTGCTATCTGCACATACACACCTTTTGCTTCTCCCTCCATCAGAAAATTGAGGAACAGAAGAAGTGGCTGGACATGGAGATGGATAAAGTTCTCGAGCAGCGCCGGGCCCTGGATGAGCTGGAAGATGAGCTGAGGAAGCGAGAAGCTATTGTGGCCAAAAAGGAAGCCCTGCTGCAGGAGAAGAATGGCCTGGAGAGCAAACGGCTGCGCTCCAGCCAGGTAGGACAAGAGTGAGACACCTCAACCCTTCTCTTGATTTCCTCCAGCAGAGGTGGAGGCCGGAAGACCTGGGTGCCATCCTGGGTCTGGCAGAAGGCTGCAGGCCGGGACGAGGTGGTGTTGGGAAGTGGGTAGGAAATCTTGTCTCTATGAAAGAGTCTGGTTGTGCTGTGCCTCTGAGCTTGTTGGTTTGGTAGCCCTTGGCTTATGTCTGCCTGGGGAGGGTCATTTGACCTAGAGAGGGAGTAGAACAGGGCTGAGGGCCTGACTTGCCTTTAGAGCAGATCCCCTTGAGCATCCTCTGCTGCAGGCCCTGACAGATGACATAGTGCGTGTGTCCAGCCGCCTGGAGCACCTGGAAAAGGAGCTGAGTGAGAAGAACGGGCAGCTGCGCCACGGCAGTGCCCACGACCAGCAGCAGATCCGCCAGGAGATCAACAGCCTGCGCCAGGAGAAGGATCAGCTGCTCAAACAGAGGCTGGAGCTCGACAACAAGCTGCGCCAGGGCACGCTGCTGTCCCCAGAGGTACCTCTGCTGGGGCTGGGGAGCAGGAGGTTGTAGGAGACAAGTAAGGACTGGTTGTTGGCAGATGCTCTCCCACATCCCAAACTGTGCGTGTTCCAGGTTCTCACCAGCACTATTGACATGACAAGGAAGGTTAGAGCAGGGTGAGACAGAGCAAACCCTTTGCTCCCTAGTAACTACAGCTCTGCCCTGGCAGGAAGAACGGATCTTGTTCCAGCTGGATGAGGCAATCGAGGCTCTGGATGCAGCCATTGAGTACAAGAACGAGTCCATCACGTGCAGGCAGCGAGTCCTGCGGGCCTCGGCCAGCCTGCTCTCCCAGTGTGAGATGAACCTCATGGCCAAGCTCAGCTACCTCTCCTCCTCTGAGACACGAGCTCTGCTCTGCAAGTACTTTGACAAGGTGGGAGACAACTGCCCTCTGTGTTGGTGGGAGCTGTATTTTATTTACTGCTGTTAGTGATTGCATTATTAGCCAGCCAGAACACATAATAAACATAACACAGCTTGAACACACTTGTTAACAGAAATGATGATCTGACCAAACTCATTTTCCTCAGTTTCAAGCTTTCTTCTTGCATGATACTGTAGTTTTGCTCTGTAAAGTCAGGCCACAAAGCCACAGCACCATGACCCCCAGCTGGGAGAGAGGCTTAAGTAGTCATAGGATGCATGGATCCCCTCAGTAGCTCTGCCACATCAGTGCAGGCACGCCTTGCTCTTCTCTCCACAAGGCAGCTCTAACATCCCAGCACTACCAACCTTTGTAAGCTGTGACTGGGGCTTGGTAGGGCAGGAAATCTTCCTTGGCATGAAGGAGCTGAAGTGTTCCTTGCTCTTGGGCCCTGGCCAGGTGGTGACGCTACGAGAGGATCAGCACAGGCAGCACATTGCCTTCTCAGAGCTGGAGATGCAGCTGGAGGAGCAGCAGCAGCTGGTGTACTGGCTGGAGGCGGCCGTGGAGCGCCAGCGCCTGGAGATGGACCGCCAGCTCACCCTGCAGCAGAAGGAGCACGAGCAGAACATGCAGTTACTGCTGCAGCAGAGCCGTGGTAACCCCCAGCTCCCCTGATGGGCAGCAGTGCTACTGCTTTTGTCTTTCCCAGGGCTCCCAGGCTGAAATAGCCTTGTTTTCTGTTGCAGAGCACATGGACGAGGGGCTGGCCAGCAGCAAGCTGCAATATGAGGCGAGGATTCAAGTGCTGGAAAAGGAGCTGAGCCGTTATATGTGGGCAAACCAGGAGCTGAACCAGAGACTGAGTAACATGAACCTCCATCCTGGACAGACCAAAGGTGAGAGGAAACACAGGCTAGGGCTTTGCTGTCCCTGCCAAGTTAAAAGGGAGGTTCAGCTCCCATGCCTGGCAGTGAGAGCTTGGAGCAGTCCAGAGCAGTGCATGCATAGGTCCTTCAGCAACTGCTATGCAGGCACCAATTTTGATGAGGAAAGTAGAGATCCTGATGCTCACTTCACTGTACCTTCAATTTTTCCCAGCAGGGATGGAGAGAAGCCTTCATGGGGCTGGCGACAGAGCTGCCCCTGAGCTCAGCACCTGTGAGGAATTCAGCCTCAGGGAGCAGCCCGTGCCTCCAGCTGCCGCTGAAGAGATCCCTCGGGCCAGGGATGAGAGCAGGGATCTGGTGCACGCCCCTTTGCCCTCGACATGGAGGCGTTCATCACTGCCCAGCGACAGCCCCGGCGACCCTCGGCAGAGGGACACAGAGCACTCGCTGAGAACGGGGCAGCCCCACGAGCTGCTCCCACCACGGAGCCTGGCTGCGCCTCCCAAACCCCGCCGGGAGCTCCGCAGAGCCAGCCTCAACATGAGCCCAGTGCCTTATCACCCAGCCATGATAGATGTGAGGAAAAACCCAGTCTAGAGCCAGCCTTATCACCCACCTGGCACAGGGCAGGGAGCAGCAGCTCTTGCTGACCTGAGTTTGAGAGCCCTCCTGCCCCATAAGCCAGCCTGGCTACATCCCTGTTACATTTCAGAGGCCTGAGGAAGAGAAAGATGTGACTTGTTATCATGAGGGAGTTGTGTGTAAGGTGTGTCAACACCAGCCTACGTTCTCCACGTTACTGGCAGTCCAGGCAGCACTGACAGGACGCTCTTCCTCTGCTCCCTCAGCAGCTTAAACGCTGTGAAGCAGGAGACACTTTCCTTCCAGGCCTCTTTAACACTAAAAACTTGTTTACAATGTGGAATTCTCAGCTGAAGGCTTTGCTCAGCCTTGTCAGCCTCTGAGGGAGAGGCTCTGCAGTCCTGCAGAATTTGTACATAGATTTTTGTAGTAACTTTGGATTTTTTACATTTCTACTATAACTTTTCTAATAAAGCAGAGTGAGTTTTATGAAATGGTCACTTGTCAGAAGGGCCACTTACTCTGGGTATGTAGGAAAGGAGTTGTATTTAAATCTCACTGCATCAGAAGTCAGCTGCTGTCACACTGTTGGCCTAGTGTTCAAATATCTGATTTGTTTTAGTAGTCCCAACCACATCTAATAAATCTCCTATATTAAATTACCACAGGAAGAGCATATCCAGCCAGCAGCAGAATTGTCTGAAACATCCATGATAAAAGTAACTGGTTCTGCTTTTTTCTTGCAGCCTCTAAGCTGCTTTAAGCAGGGTTTTCATATTCTTGAGAGAACTTCCAGTCTGGATTTAAGAGAGACTAAATACAATCCTGCAGTTTAACATTGACAGCTCAGGAAGGGGGACTAAGTTTTATCTCTGGCAGAGGAAGAAATGATAGCCCAGGTATCTGCTTCAAGAAGGGCAAGGGACAGGGGCAAAGGCCACTGCTTCAGCCTGGAATGAGAACAGCTACCAATAACCACTACTTAAGGAGCAACACACCAAGTTAAAAGCCAGCATCTGATTTAAGAACCACCTTCTGATCAAGGTCCTTGACCTTGCCTGTAATGGTGTGAGTGAGGGGGGGATATTACTGAGGCTCTCATATGTGGCTGAGCTATGCAAGATTGAGACACTTTATTTCCTGCTGTTGAAAACAAAGACCTTCAATAGGGAGATAACAATCCATCCTACTTGGAAGTAAGTAGTAGATTTGGAGCTCCAAGCTCATGTCACTCCACCTTGAAGCAGGTGCGGCTCTCCCAGAAGCAAAACAATCACCGTTAAGCACAGAATTCCACCCATTTTCCCAGTGGGAAATTAACAGCTTTCCTGCAACAGTGTGTCCAGGAAACAAGCTCCCCTCAATCCCATCTAGTCCCTCAAAACCTTAAAGCCACCTAACAAACCTGTTTTCTCATGCCTTGTTTTAGGATGACCTCACACCATCTTCATAGCTCTCCACCTCCTGTGCAGTCAATAGACACAGTAGGGTGAGTTCCCCGAGATCCTGCTATGCACAAACAGATCACTATCCCAAGGGCAAAAATTCAGCCCTTCTAGTATTATGCACAATTTTAGCCCCTTGGAGGCTACGTCTCAAGCACTAAACCACAGCTCCTGCTCTCTTCATGGGGTTAGAAAACAAATGTGCCACAGGCAACTAAATCACTATTTAATCCATGACTCAGTATGGTAAAGAATAGCCTTGAAACTGTCATTTTCAGTTATTCTGTCCAAGTTTTACTTCTCAAGGACACTTCCCCAGCCAATTCTCTCTGGCTTACTGCAAGTTTGCAGAAAAGAACAATAAAGTCATTCCATCAGCATCTGCTTATCCAGCAGTAGCCAGGAGCGGATACACCAAACCATTCATGATCTACAAAGATGTTCCCAGTTAAATTATCTTTCCCCTTTTCTGTACTCTTGGCACTTGGCTAATTAATTAATCCACTTGTTATTTTCCCACTAAGCCGTGGCAAACTGGATGCAATTAACAGAGGGATCCATTTAGTATGAGGACAAGACACAGCAGGAGCACACAGCTTGTTCTGTACCCATTCGCCTCCAGCATCCTCCTTCCTGCAGCCCCCATCCCTCAAGCCAAAGACAGATTTTGGATTAAAGGACACAATGAAAATTCATACCAGTTTATTTTACAAAAATCCTGTAGAAAAGTGACAATTCTCCCTCTTGAGCTGGGACCTTCACTGCAGAAGCTTCCACTAGCAGAAAGACCAATCTATGCTTTGAATGGATGGAAGAAACCATAGATTTTTAAAATGGTCCTTATTTCTAATGCCATGTGCTTACATCCAGTCTCCTACCAACACAAGGCAGCTCAAGTCAAGCACCAAATACTGGTCTTTGTTAAAATGTGTGTTGTACAGCTGGGATAATACAGTTTCCCATGCTGGCCTGGCTCCAAACTTCAGCTTAGCAGGTTTTTCCGTGAGTAAGTCCTGCTAAAGCGATGCCTCCTGGAAGCCATGACACGGAATGGAGACAGCTCCTGGTTGGCAGTGATTTGGACAGCATCAGATTCCTCTTCTACAAAAACAGAAAGAATACATGAAAGCCACAGTCTACCAGAATTCACTGGTGATTCCAAGAAGCCAAATACCATGTGGAGACAAGAACTGGAAGTTGCACTTCCCACATAGCTACTCTCTCTTCATTGCTACCTCTCCTTCCAAACTTCCCAGTCCATGCCAAGTTTCTTGTAAGCATGTGAGATTGAGACACTGAACACAGCAGTGGCAGATACAGTCACAGGTTTTCTGCCCAAAGCCCAACCCCCAGCACAGCATGATTTTGTTCTTATTAGCTGGAGGCAAGCAGAGAGCACAGCCAGTCTGCTTGAGCCCAGCCTTTCCTCTCTTGTGCTTACCTTGAATATGCTTTTTCTGAGCCGATGGTGGGGACAGCAGTGGAGACTGGGTCAGGGCTAGAAGGCTGCTGGCAAAAAGTCCCCTCGTCAAGGATGGAATGGAGCCTGGAGAAGCACAGTGAGATGCTGCAGCAAATCCACTCAACTCAAATGTTAAGTCTCACACACAGCCTTAAAGTTACCTCAAAACTGACATCAGTATCAGTGATATTTTGAGTTTACCTGAAACAAACTCTAGGCTGTCACAGCAGTGTTTTAGCATTTGAGAAAGGTAAACAGCAGTCTAGAATCAGCTCTTAGCACATTTAATTTTCTTAGCTGGCTTAGCAGAAAAATCACTTCACTTGTATTAAACACAGGTATTTCACATGTCCTGAAAGAAAACTGTTACAACCACAATAATCTAGAAATACAAACACAAGGTCTGTAGGTACAGAAAGTCCCTTACAGGACCATCTTAAGGCTAAGCACTGCTATTATTTCATGCCCTGAATATGGATTAATGTTGCTTCAAGGTTTGGCCTTTTTTCTGTGCTAATGTTGAGTAAGACACTGCTTCTGTATACAAATCTTTCCTTGCAAGAGAAAAGAGACACCAAAGCTTAGTGCAATGACTACAGAACAACACCTGCCACGGCGCCCTGTAATTTCTACAACAATACTGGATTAAGTATTTGAAATTCAAAAGGCCTTGTTTACAGAGCTGAACAGCCTGTTTCACCAAGGTTAGCTGAATCGTCTGTACCCACAGCAAAAGCAAAGAGGCAGCTTAAACCCATATACCTCCCAATACATCATTGCTAGCAAGGGAATAATTTCTGGTAGCACTTTCAACAGACCCACCACCATGGGCAGAGACAACTGGAGCAACAGTGAACACAAACATCCACAGGACTAACCCTGCCAAGGCTCCAGTCTGAAGCACTCAAGCAGCTAAGCTTTACACTTAAGATTGTTGGCTTCAGAGCTGGATGCTGGGCAGAAGCCAGTGGCATCAACACAAACCTGAACAAATCACCAGCTGGATGCAACTGGGATCCTCTCTCATCAAGTTCTCAAACTTTCCTTTTAGTTCCTCCAGCCTCCTGCTCTTTCATATTTCTCTGATCTCTCTTCCATCATTAATACTCCTCCAAACCAGTCTGCCTATCCAAATAATTATCTTCCATGTCATCTACAAGCCACTCCCCTTTCACCTCACTATCCCTCAGCATAATTACACAGAAAACAATCACATTCTTGTTTTAGTCTAAGCCCCATTTTTAACCACATGTGAATTTCAACTGAGTGACTTTCATGCCATTTAATTACCTGACAAAAGGAAGACATCATCATCCCCAAGACTACCGTGCTGCTTCAGTGTTTTGAGAGCACATGCTCCTGGTTTGTCAGAAAGTACAGAGTCTGTCCTTGATTTACTTCTGTTGCCCTCATCTGTGGAAAAGCTAGTGAAATCCAAGCTGCCCCTATCAGCATGTGATCTCTTGGCACTGTGATTCTCCTCCTTTTCTGGTGATAGGCAAGTAAAGACCCGTTTCTGAGATTTTAAGCCAAAAGTTCCCATGGCAGAGTCCTCATCAGCCCTCAGTTCAGAGTCACTAGGAGATGCCTGATCCTGGAGCCTGCAAATCCCTTCCAGTTCAAATTCCCCAAGAGTATTTGTTACTTTGCTGCTGTAGTGTTCTGAGATCCTCATCGCTCTCTCTCTGCCTGCTGACACCCGTGTCTGATCATCAGCATTCCTCTCACTCTGACCACAGCTCCCATTAGCAGTGCTGCCTGCTGCTCTCTTCCTCCGAGGCCAGTCATTGATGGCATCAGGTGTAGCCTTCCCTTTCTGCTTTGGAGAAGGTGTCCGGAGAACTCCCGCTTCCAAAGGGAAGGGAGAGGTGACAGTAGAGGCACAGTTTGTTGGGGTGTATGACTGGCATATGTAGGTCTGTCCTGCGCCTTTCCCAGGTGTGCTATGGAAAGAACGGCAGCAGGATGGAGAAACACAGGCAGCTGCTAGTTTTCCTGGGTGCTTGCTGCACCAGGTCATAGCAAAATCACTGAAGGAGCTTTCTCCTCCCCTGGGTTTGCTGGCACTTGCTTCAGGTTGAACTTCCAACGATGAGCAAGAGCCAATTTTCTTAATGCGAAGCTTGGGCAGGCCTGAAGCTTGCATTTCAATTTCCACTTCATACGTCGGCGAGCTGGCAGAAAGAAGTTTGTGATGACTTTCAGGAGTTGAGAGCTTGGCTACAAACTGAGGCTCTCCCATGCGTGCCGCAGCCTCCCGCTGCCTCCTGTCTGCAGTGCAGCGTAAGGAATAGGCAGGAGGAGACTTCTGCAGAGGAGGCAAAGTATTCAGGGAAAATCTGGAGCGTTTCTTGAGATTTGGAGCCTTCAGTCCCATATATTCTTCCCTCAGTGGAGTTCTTGCTTCCAAGTCATCACTAACTGTTTGCAAATCACTTAGGAAGGACTCACAGGTGTTTGCACTGCAGTTCTCCCCCTTAAGTGATGGCTCGAAGTCTCTCTCAGCATTCTGACCATGTTCCTGCCCTGCAGCAAAACGCTTTGGAGACAAATGGTTTTCCACGTTTTCCAAGTCCTCCCTTGAAGGAGACTTTTGAGGCACTCTATCCATCTGTTTATTTTTCTCCAATACAGAAGTATTTTCAGTAACTTGGGACTGATGAAGCTGAAGGCTTTCTACAGAACAGTAATCACCATTATCATGACGACTGTCCTCATTTTTTGTAATTGTTGCACATGTGAGGCTCTCTCCTCTAGAACCTGCTTCATGTTTGGCCTGCTTCGATGTGTGAAGCAGAGACTTAAGTGAAGTGCCAGTAATACCTGAAATCTTTTGAGAAGATGGTGTAGATGCACCAGGTTCCCAGTCAGACTCCCCTGCCTGCGTGTGGGAAGCAGAGCAGTTTGTCACAGTGTTTGTGGAACTTTCACGGAGTGGAGAACTGCAGAGAGGCTCTGGCCTCACAGCAAGTTGAGGTATTTCTGTACTCAGTGGGCTGGTACATAACTTTGAACCTCGATCTTCGAGTTTCCTGGGTGTCCTTTTACATGCTTGAGAGAACTGATCTAACTGCACCTGAATTTCCTTTGTGAGGATTTGCCTCCGAGCACTAACTGGAGATGCTAATTTTGAGAGATATCTTGAGGAACGTCTTGGAGTCTGAAGCTCTGTAAAACAACTTTCTTGAGTGGCAGAGGGGGAATAAGAAGCAGCTGGATTTGAATCTGTTGGAGGTAATACAGAGGCATTAAGCCCTATGAACCCTTCATGTTTTGGTGTTTGCAAGCCAGGCTCTTTGAAAGGAGGGGAAAGTGTTAGTGCTGCACAACAGTCCTCAGCAGTTACTGGCAGTAAGTGAACCCTCTTGCTGTCAGATAGCGCAGATGGAGACTTGACCCTTTGTGCAGGATGAGAAAAGTATTTTCCCAAACATTTAGCTACAGGCTGCTTAGCTGCTGAATTTTTGCCAGGTGTCTTCTCCAGCTTCTGTGGTGTCCTGTGGACAATGCGAGGCGATCTCCTTGGGACCTTACTGGCAGAATTTAGTGGCTTCTGGGAAAATTTATGAGGTATTTTTCTAGGAGTCTGCAGAGGAAAAATAGTAAATTCAAGAATCATGTTTGCTCTAGGAGTATTATCTATCCAACTTCATATTTACTTCCCAAGATTTGAAACATAAGAAACCAATTGGATGAGACTTAAGGAACACTAAATTTAAGATGTTGATGAATGGAGGAGAAAATGAGGATGGGAAGAAAGAGAAAGGGAGGTAACTGTTTGTACCTGACATGAGGGGAGCTCCTCTAAGTTTAAGGAATCTTTTCTTGTTCTCCTCCTTCCAGGTGAATGCTTCACTGCAGGACTACACATGTCAATGACTGCACCAAAGAAAAACCTCTTTGGAGTCTGGACAGGGGGGCCCTCTGAATGCTGGTTAAGGCCTATAAATAGGAACAGTACAATTTAACTAATACAAAGTAACATGCCACAATTATCTGAATCACATCAGACGTGTGGAAAAGCAGTATAAAAGCTCATATCCCTGGCATGTTCCTTTCTAGCCAAATGTTAAAGCTTCACCAGAATTATTGTTGTTTCCCATTATGAAATTAATATCCATCTCCTTGTGCTCCAATGGTAAAAAAGGGTACAAAATACCTCGGCCTCTTATTCTATTTATAGCTTGTAGCTTTAGATAGTTCTGGTTCATGACTAAGGATTCTAATAAGTAGAATATAAAGAACTAAGTGTCACCATTTTTAGCTGATAATCCTACTGAGAAAGCCTGCAAAGAAGATCCCATCAGTCATTGCTTTATGCTGCCACTGAGTAGACTGAAAGTAAGCTATAGGATTTCTGTCCCATATTTCACAAGGATTTCACTGCATTTAAGGAATGCAGACTGACAATCAGTGGTATTCTGTTAGATGGGCCTGACTGGTTTGTTAAGTTGGCAGTGAATTCATCATAGAAATAGCTGCATTACCACCCTCAAAATTCAGATTACCAATTAAAAAATAATTACTGAGGATGAATTTCTGTCTACAGAAGGTATTACATGACAGCTCTTAGCTTCTTAGTCTCTTATAGAGCCAAATCAAATCAAACTCGGAGCTATCCATGCCAGCTTTATAGATCAGCAGTATCAGTCTGTTCAAATCCCACTTAGTACCTTCTACATTCTGCAGTTTACAGCTCTCCTTTTCTTGTCCCTGGTGGAGGTGCTGTGAATTTTTTGAGCTGGGCTGTGCAGTGGAATAGAAAGCACCAGAGCAGGTCCTATTTAAAGACAGCTGTTTGATGCGTGGGCTTCTTCTCAAACCTGCTTCTGAAAAGGCAAGGACATTGGTGATTGAGCCTTCTTTCCCCCTCAGCAATGGGCACGTCATCAGGAACAGTTCACAACTGCAAGGAGCATACTCTCAGAAGAAACTTCTCTACACACACCTATCTCACCCAGGAAGGCAAGCAGGTGAAGAAAAAAGGTTCAGTTTTCTTGAAGAATTGGACTATTTATGCATACAAATCTCCTTCTAAAGTATGATGCCTCTCCTCTAACTCATGATTATTCTCATTCTGTAGGAGTAAAACGGGCTCGCGGTGGGAGACTTCCCTAAGCCAGGCTGCTCTTGGGATAAGCAGTTTATTATTTAGGTAGAAGAGATCTGTTTACACTGCCAGCCACAGCGTTAAACATGATCAAGGAGAGAGAGTGGAAAGAGGGGCTGAGAGCATGAGAGCAGTAGGCAATTAAGGGGGTAGAGAGAGGGGGGCAGGAGGGAGGAAGTTAAGAAAGATTAGAGAGGTTAAGAGCCGTAAGAGGTTAAGAGAAGTTAAGAGAGTAAGAGGTAAAGAGAGTGCAGTTCTTGTTACAATACGTTATATCTTTTTCTATGGTGAATATTCTAATTCCCAGTACCCAAGCAGTACGTGACACACATTCTAAAGAATTTACATATAGCCTATAAGAACTACTACATTACCATACACTGTTACATTTTAAACTCTAAAAGCTACTCTTCAAATTCTTCTCTTGCTGCTTCGACCTTTGGATTCACTGTCAGCAGAAGGGTATTGTTCAATCAACAGGGATTCTCCTTCAGCTGGCTAGGCTATTGTTCTTTGGTTATATAGTAACTAACACAGTATCCTATGTCTCAAAGCTAGTTTGCATTTTTATTTCGATTATAGGTTTCATATTTTCAGAATCTTTTGCTAAACAATCATATTTATAAGGTTTACCTGTTTCATCTTCTCCAACATCATTCCTCTTTAGCAATTATATGGAAAGAAATGCTAGAAAAGCCATGTTCAATGCAAGTTACATCCAAGTTAAAAGATGGGTTAATGCTTGTCTTTTTTTGCTAGCAATTTCATTTTCCTGCTTGCCCAGACATGCTGGTTTTTTCTTCCCTTCTGGGGAAAAGGAACAGCAGTAGCCAACATGAGACACTCCTGAGAGCCAGGTGGCTGTCTGTTACAGCAGAAACCAGAGCAGGGTCACAGCACAACATGGTGAAGCTACATTAAAAATAAGCATGTGCTGGTTTGACAGTAATTATAGCAACTCCAAATCTTCTTCACCCTTCAAGTCCTTCACGTTTTTTCTTTTAAAAGACTTACTATCTACCTCTCTTTTTTAACTTCTACTGTACAGAGCTGTTAAAGCAGTGAGCAGCAAGTGGTTCTGTGAGAACAGTGTAACACTTTTGGACTGACTTCTCATGAATTAGCCAAATCAAAGCACACTCATCTTATGAGCTCCGATACAGCCAAACCACTTTTAATGAAAAATCAGTGCTTACCATATATGGCCTTCTCTGGAGATTCTTCTACGACACCAGTGTCACAACCTGGATCAGAAGACCTTGAGAAACAACAGACGTTTTGGGCTCAGCATACTGAACACATTTACAGGAACAGAACTTGCCACAGAAACTGAATAGCAGTGCTCTATTCTACACCAATATATTGCTTTGTGGGCTACTCTAAGTGAGCAATTAGTGAGTACTTTGCCTCCTATTGACATGTAATAAAGTATGGGGAGCTCCCTAGATGTACAGGTAACACTTCTATATGAAAGAAAATGCTACAATTCAGCCTGGAGTCCACAAAATACAGCAAGAGCCTTTTCTTCAGAAGCCCTTGAATCTGGAACTGAACCCAAAAAGACATTAGCTGCAGGAATTAAAGCAGCCTGACTTACATGATGAAGCAAACAGTATTTCCCCACTTAAGCAATGGCATTTAGCCTCCACTGGTCCTCTTACTGCCTTAAGTGAAGATTATCTTTGACCACAACGATACCTGGTAATTCTGTTCACAGCCATTAATTAGGCATCCATTAATTAGACAGCCAATACTTACTGAAGAAATTCAGAAAGAACTCACCGGCCTTTGATCTGCTTGTGTAGGAGTCTCCTGGACACCTGCTTATGTAGTGGTGTTTCTGAAACTCTCTTGGTCAATAACTTGCGATGATCTAAAAATCATGCAAGAGCTATAACATCACACAATATAAAGTACTTGGAACAAATAAATACAGTTTTGTACAGGCATAAGCTTAAGAATGACAGTCAATACAGAATCTCTGTGCTGTCTCCCAGCACTCACAAGCTATCATTATTTCAGTCCAGTGTCAACAACTCCTTCCCACTCCCTCAATATTACTAACAGTACCATGTCAGACATAGTTAACCTACTGAGATAATTTCACTTTATTTCACAGATCCTTTTTTAACCAAGCTATTTTAACTTTAATTTTCTTCATGAGATGTAAAGAGTTCCAGTAAAAACAGGTTTCAGTTTCAATACCATCATTATTCACCCTCCAAACACCACTGCAATGACCTCCTTTTGTCCTTTATAAAAAACAGGTCATAATTGTTTCATAGAACTGGGAATGCAAAAATAGGAATTTTAGTAAAAGCTCTTCCACAACAATCCAACATGTACAACATACCTTTGTTGCCCTCACTGGTGCATTTGTATTTTAGGCCTTCCACAGCAGATACTGACTGGCTTCTAAGCATCTTTTTCAGCGACCTTTTTGATGGTGAAAGTACCTCTTCATTGAAGAGATTCCTCCTTACTTTTGTAACCTCTGTGAGGCAAGAAAAGCAATAAAAGATCAGATTACAAGGAAAAGCAGAAGTAAAAAAAGAAAGAAAAAAGAAATACAAAGGTAATTTTGTCAGGCCACTAGGGATAGAACAATATACCAGCATGGAAAGACACCTTTTTAGAGGCTAAAAAGCTTTGAAAAGTTGGTTTTTTTCTGCTACTGGAACATGTCCTCCTCTAAATCCATTCCAACCTTCTTTTCTGAATTTGTATTATTTGCATTTTTCCAGCAATAAGCTACAAGCAGATGCCATAGCAGAAAAAGCAGTCAGTGTCCCACGTGGAATATTAGGTGCACTACAAAATCTCAACCAAAGCACATCTTGGTTCAGACAACACATGTGAGATTTATTTTTATGAAGTATTTGTGGGGATATATCCTATTTTCAGATATAGTTCATTCTTGTCCCCATTTTCTTTTCAGGACAGAGAAGATGGAAATAATTTCAAGAGTCAAGGTTTTCTTTTGAGGACACGAAATTTAAGTGTTCTGCGTCTAAGTACGCAGAATACCGCATACTTTTTTCCCCTCAAAGTTTTTGCAGAACTCAGCAAAACTTCCTTCAGATTTCCAGCATGCCTCAGCATAATTTCATCATGGCTCAGTAAAATTTACAGGGACAACATGTGCTGAGGATGCACCTTTCCATGAACAAGCCAGAAGTCAATATACCTTGCACTGCCTCTTTCTGCAACAAAGGCATCTGCTGGGACTTCTCAGTGGCAAGGTAAGAACGCAAGCTCTCCTGAAACAAAGAAATCAGCCTCAGCAGCAGTGCAATGTTATGCTTAAGTGTGAATATTAACTATAAGCTCTGAACCACACATTATTTCAATTTCTCCTTCAAAACAATTTGATCTCTGTACAGCTGATACATGGCACACTTACTAAGGGAATACAGAGCAAGAATTTTTGCAGTCAAGAATCACAACTCACAATCCTTCTGCAAGAGTTTTACCTTTCTGATGGGGTTCTTGGCTACCTTGGGAATCTCAATTTGACGCAAGTTCTGCGGTGCTTCTGTCATGCTCCTGTGTCTGGCCAACACATTTTTCCTTTAGAAAATACATAAAAATTAAGTTAAAATAAAATAAAAAGCACAGTTAACAACCTACTGACAATTAAACTTAGATTTGACTCGAGATATAGGTAGTGTATACCTAAATTCAAATTGCAAACTGAGTTGATACCTCACTTACTGTAACACTGGGATATGATTTGCAATATAAAAAGCTATTCCTAAGGTTGGTATTGGAATTCATTCACAATTTGCTAATATGAACACAGATTTCCCCAACACAGAGATCTCCAGTAAATCACTTTAACAATATTGATCAGCTATTGCACAGCATAACGTGCTTTTGGTCTCATGGAAGATGCTCCTGAAAAGTACTTTTGCATAAGATACAAATACAAAATCAAGATTGTATTTTTTATAGTTAACAAAAAGCTGCCTCCTGTTTGGAATTACTACCTTCTCTTTTTGGCAGATCTGGTGCGCAGCTCCTCCAGCTGATCACTCTCAGTGCAAAGAGCGCTGGGAGTTAAGACAGATGATAAAGAGGGAGGAAGGCCTGGAGATTTGCTATCCAGAGTCATGGAGTCATCACTGAAGAAGTCTGAAGGCAGAACAGATGCCAGCTTCGGAGGTATTTGAGTACCCAGACCATAATAAATATCTCCAAGGGTCTTCGGTACAGAATTCATATACCTGGAGCACCAGAGAGAACCCATATGAAACACATCCCTCCTCAAAACTGTTGGTATTTCAAATCCAAGGTGTGAACTAAATCGTTACTCTTACACATCAACTTACAAACAACAAACTGAATAGCAACTGGGTTTTTTAATTTACTTGCTTGTCAGCTACCTTTTCTTTAACCAAAATATAAGTGTAATAAAGAGAACACGTCTAAATTTCTGAGAATTACAAAGATGCAGTAAATCAAAGCTGTTGATTGCTCTCTACTCACAGACAACATCCGACCCAAACCACAGGCCCCAGCAACACATAAGTCATGCTGAAGAACTTACAATTCTAGTATTTCCTCTAGAAACTTTGTAAGATAGGCTGGGTCTTCAGTCAGACATAAAATGCGCAGCATATCTGTCACCTGGAAGAGAAAGCCAGGTGGCAAAATGGATTAAGGTGTGACAGCTGCAGCACCAGATATTTTAGTGTAAAATATAATGTGTTAGTGTAAAATCAAAGGAAAAGCAGGTTCCAGGTCTGCATTTCTAGTGCCATGCAGAAACACAACCTGGTTTGTACTTTCCTTACCTCTTCTAACAGCTGCTCCATTTCCTCAGCATTGCTTTGCAGCGAAGGGCACTGAAGGCACAACTCAAGGCGCAAAAATACCTGAAGTCGGCACCTAAGGAAACAAGTAATTATCCACCACCTCTTTTTCTAATGGAAACAGCAGATTTACTGCAAAAGGTGTGCTCAAAAAAGCAATGGGAAGGGAAGTGGTTCCTTTTGACAGCAAAATTTAGTTAGCGTTTCATTTTGGTGGCAAGGGAGATGCCTCATTCCAGATATAGGCTGCAGTGCTTATCACACAACACGGGTATATTTGCATTTAATGAAATGATTTTACTGCAACCAGAGACTCCCCTTGAAATATTTGCCCCATGTAAATACTTTTCCAGTTGTACAAAAAAGCCACCATTAAAAACTGCTAACCAACTCCACAATATCTTAGAAGCTGAAGTAAATACAGTGTCTCATACTCTCTGACTTTGGTCTCCTTCTGTGAGCCATGCTGTTGTCTGAGCATTTTGCTGGTCTTCAGGAGATGGTTTCTGACTCTTCCCACACACGCCATCTGCAGACACATAATGAGAGCAAGAACTTCAAAACTGTTCCCTTCCACAGGGCAGGTCCCCCAGTTATCCCCCCCAGTCTTTTGGGTCGTATATTCGGATACAGTTCAGTTTTTTTCCTTTTCTTTCAAGGAAAGGAATTATGTTTCCTTTCAGTAGCAAAGTTATGACACAACAACTTGGAGCTTGAAATCACAGAGGTCTCTTGCTCACAGTTTCAGGCTTTCTTCACTCTGGATCCACTTTGGATTTGTCTCTCATGGTGTTTTTGTTAAATTAATCACAGGTTTACCAGTTTTGGTTTCAGATTGTTGTAAACCTATAAATAGTGCTAAAGATTGTAAGAAATACCTTGAACAATTTCTCTTTCCTTGCAAAGCCAGGCCTAGATTTGCCATGTAATGCATAACAAAAGAAGCATCTTCTTTAAAATACAGTTTGCAAGAATGTATTTTTTGAAATTAGACTTTGTGAGGAGGTCAATGTAAAGAAAAGATGTCTTGCAACATTTAGCAAAGTTGTAAACTGATACATGAACAGGATTTTCCTACATTTTTTACAAGCATTTAGTTTTTCACTATTGAGTCCTCACAGATAGAAGCAGTCAGTGACCATGGAGTAACTCCACATACAATTTCTGGAAATATGAAGGAAAGGTAGCCCAAAATAGTAAAAATTCTAACTTCCAGATCAGTAACAACCCTGCCCATATGCTCTTACCTACCTCTTTCTCTTTGACACCTTGTATTTTCAAGAACCTTTTAATGGCCACAATCATATTCTGAGCACACACAGACGAGGGAATTCCCTCAGCAACAGCCTTCTGGTAGCTTGCAGCCAAGTGGGACTGCAGCTCCTCCTCTGTTTGGAAGTCTGCAAGGAAATGGTCTCTGTTAACTAAATGCATGTTCACCACATCTCACTGATAAAATACTCAGCCCAGCTGAAGAAGGGAACAGAGGAGGTAATAATAAATATTTCCTCCAGCAGTGATGCATCCAGACCACAGCACAATAACAGAGGCAGTCCCAGGTCCAGGCTCATGATACATTATAAGCTAAATCAATCCTATAATCAACAAAGTCTGCTTAAGGTCAGCAAACTAAATGCCTTTTATTTCTGCCTAATTAGTAAGCAGGACTACATTTCCAGTTATACCCTGATAAATGCTTCCCTCTATTTCTTTAGGTTAAAAAAATTTAAAAAGTAAATCCTTATTACTTTTTTCAGATGGATACAAGGCAATAAACTAACCCCAAAAACAGCTGCAACACTAGTTTGTAAAGAATCAGAAACTAAATGGCAGAAGGGTGGGAAAAAATGTCTACTCTTTGTCATGCTGAAGATACAGAAACTCGAACACTGATCTGCTCCTTGGTACTGAATACTCCATTCCATAAAAATCCTCTATGACTGCTATATCAGGATATCAAGAGTTCATATGGGATGTATCAGGACAGAAAGATAACAACTTAACACACACCAATTGGTATTTGAAGTACTTTTGCCTTTCCTTCCACCTTTTCATCCAATCTTTTTGCTGAAGGCTTCTGTGGAACCTTCTCATTCACTGCTGGTGGCACAGCATCAGGTTGAAACTTCTGAGCTTTTACATTCAGTCTTGCTACATTGAGCATCTGCAGGGATCTGGGCATGGTCTTCATCTTCTGCCTGACTGGAGTTCGGGGAACCCCACCTGAAATGCCACAAGAGAGAGTTCTACCATCAGCACACTGGGGCAGGAACTCCATCCAAGGTAGAGAACAGCACGAAATTCTGTATTACTGTGAACTTGGTAACCTCCTAGAGGAAAACATGGCCCCAAAAGATTGGTATTTCTTCATGAAATCAACATATAGGCAATGTAGCAGGCAGCTACTTCTTCTAATAAAAAGCCAGATGCATATTGCTCTGCACAAGAACTTACACAAGTTTAATCAGAAGTTATATATATAGGCAGCAGAAATAGTCACGGAAATAGAAACAGCTAACAGAGCAGGACTTACAGATACATAAGGCTAGGGTACGGTCAACTCTGGTTAGTGTAGAGAAAAGCATTGATTAAACTTTTCTAGAAGAAAGTGTTTTATTTCTCTAATTAGAACACAATTGAGTGGTTGTAATATTTACTAGTAGCTGGAACAATCCCTGTTTCAACAGCTAATTAAACTGCAGTGCTCTACATGCTGCTTTTAACAGCTCTGTCAGTCCCTGCACAGCCTTGAATTACAATAATTTGGGTTCTACTACAGGACAAACCTAATACTAATAAGTAAATGAGATTGTCCCTAAATAAAAAAAACAAATCTAAAGCATGGTATTACTTAGAGCACAGATCTCTGGGGTTCATGCACCGTCTTTTATTGACAACACGCACACATAATCCCAAAGTATACATACGTCTTCTTTTGTTATTTCCTGGTCCAGCTGCAGCAGAGGTTTCATTGAATTTTCTCTGGTACAGCTCAGATAGACTTTCTGAGAGCTCCACATTACATTGGTCTGCATCAGCCCTCCTGTTAGCACCAGGAACCTGCAGGAGCCTATATGAAAGAACAGTACCATTACCAAAAAAGGGTGGGAGTAGGAGGCATATCCCTTCTTCCCATGGACAGAAACAAGGCTTTTCTAGGTTCCAGTCTGCAGCAATATAGTGCAAGTAGTACACATTAGTAACTCTCCCAGCACTTGTTCCCCAACACACTTAGGAGATGCAGAAAACCCAAACCATCTTAAAATGCTGGAAACAAGCATTACATTAATGTACAACTGATATGGCACTGACGTGTACCACAAAACTAAATGAGCAGCTTTGTGCTTTCTAAACTACCCTGCATTAGGCTCTTTTGTTTCCCTCAGCATGCTCTTTGAAGAAAGCAAGCCGATTCATTCCAAATAACCATCAACTGCACACAACCACATCTTCAGTATCTTGCACTGGATCTTACCATCCCATAAAAGCTGAAATTTGTTATTTCCCAAGTAGCTTAAGGTCATTTTAAGTGACCTTTATAACTCCTGAAACTACCAAGATTTTAATCCATGCAAACAGATACCCAAACATCCTGTTCCAAATTTCTTTTGTCTATATACCCCACCAAGAGATAAGCCACCAGTAAACTAAGTACAGAAATAAAAGCAGTAGAGAAGCACTTAATTCTAGAACTCTTAGCAATGCTACAGCCATACTCCCTTAATAGGAAGCAGAAATCCTTGATTATTGCTCAGAGACATTCAGAAAAATACCTGAATGACTCCATCAGATCTGAGCTTGCTCCACAAGCATTGGATGCAGGATACCATGCTTCCAGTACTGAAGGATGCCAGCCTGCTGTATGGGACAGTTCCCGCTGGACCCACTCTGACACTGGAATTTCTTCTTCTGTAAGCAGACACACACATACACAAAAATTAGAAAAGCTGAACTAAGTGGCAGAAGGTCCCAGCCTTCACAGAAGCTCTAACACAGAGGTTTGCAAATCTTTGATCCTGGAGAGACAATTTCATAGCCAATACATCAGAAGATGAGAAGATTCACTCTAACACAAAACACACATGTAAAAGCAGCCTCCTTGCTGCTATCCCACCCAAAGGCTTTACTGGCCCATGTGACGCATTTTAAGAAGCCTCCTTCTAAAAGCATGCTCTCAGGCACACGTAGCCATGCTTTATCTGCAAGCTAATGGAAACTAACACTCTGTCAATAAAACAAAGCTACACCCATAGAGACTCCTTTCTACATCACATCATAAGGCCTTAGCTACAGATGACACAACGAACAAGTCCCAGAAATGAGACTCAAGGAGAATTTCTCCTCAAGGAGGAAATCATTAATTTAGATTTTTTTTTCCACTGCAGATCTGGAGATGATCAAAAGATGGCGAGTTTTGCATTTCCTGACACTTACCCAGACTGGCCAGAGAATCTCCCACTGACATGTCAATTTTAGTCAACACACTATTCACGATTTCTGGCAGGTGAGTAGGACAGTTTTGGGAAGAGTCTTCCACTACAGCTCCTTCTAGGCTGCATCCCTGAATTTCAGCAGTCTTCTCAGGACCAAGCACAGTCAGAACTGCAGCATCCTCCGAAAGCGGCGACAGAACAGCAGTGCAGGGGCACCAAGTTTTAGACAGAGATACTTCAGCAATCTGCATTTTAAAAGGAAAAAAAAAAAAAAGGAAAAAGAGAAGAGTTTACATTATCTAGAAATACAGAGACCTAAGGAGCACAGATGCTTTACAAGCAGGTTATAGAGTTACATGATCTCAAAAAAATGTTCTGAATTTAGCTTCAAATGAGCAATTTGCAGTGCAGTGTCTATTACTGTCTTCACAACATGATACTGCCACCTCCTTTGTCACAGTTCATTTCAGAGCAGGTATAAGTTCAAGGCAAAGGGGAAGATTTACCATGTGCACTCCTTCAGCCACCAGACTCCTCAAGAGCTGATGGAACAGAGACCTGTTACATTCTCCCTGCCCAGCCTGCAAGCTCTGCAGTATCCAGCTCTCTGTGAGGAAGTGGCCAGCCTGTGCCAAGCTCCAACCCGTCAAGCTTCCTTTCAGGAAGATGCTGACTGGACACTGCAGTTGTCTTTGACTCATGGCAAGAGGTTCCAGGATCACAGTACAGCTTTCCTGCTTCTTTCCTCCTGTGCAAGGATAGGACAAAGAAAAAGTCTGAAAGCAAGTAAAAAAGATTTTTCCATCAAGGTGAAGAGACAAGTTCAATGTCCAAAAAGTGAGTCCCAAGATTAAACAGGGAATATATTCTACAGTAAGTGTGTTACAGAACTGACCTCCTTCCCATGTGCTCAAGGAGCTGAGTGATGGAAGCACCACTAAAGAAAGACCCCATGCATACTGCATGCTGCTTTACAGCTAATCTATTTTCTTTGGAAGGGGCTTTTAATATGTTCTTATTTTAGCTAAATTGAACAATTGTATGAGAAAAGGGAGTGCACCTCTATAAGGTGGGACCAGGAAAGAGCTCTTCATCCAAGCTTCTAGGAGCATGGCAAACTGAACAGGCTAAACCAGAAACATGGGCTCACAGTTGTCTTATCAGAAGAAGCAGAGCACAAACTTCAAAAAAACCAAACACCTAGGTTTTTAAATATCTGAAGTTACTTCTACACACAGTACTTACAAAGGAAGCTCATCAAGGACCCTGCATGAGAGATCAGTTACTACCATGCACATCTATATTTTTCTTTTTTTTCTATTACCAGGCATGCTGAAAAACAATGTTCCTTCTTGCTGGGGAAACACTGATCGATACAGGGATGGCCTGGAGAACAAACAGTTCAAAGTCGCATCCAGAGGCAGAAGCCTGGCCCAAGGCACAGCCTGTGGCACTGGGAACCCAGGAGCAGCATCTGCCCCGGGGTGCACCAGGGCTTCAGCTGGCAAAATGGTGCCTCCCATCTGACAGATCACTTCAAACATTGTCCAGTAGCCACCATGATCTGGGCATTCGATCAGCTGAAATAAAAGTAATAGATTGGTTTCAAGGTTGGCATTGAGAGAGCTTTCACGCAAATAAATAAAGATTGCACTTTTTCAAAAAAAGCTGGCATGTGAAACGTATCCATAGCATCTAAACACGGTGCTTTCTGAGTTTTTTTTATGGACTTTATCAGCCTTCGTAGGAACCTAACAAAGTAAATACTATTTCCAGTGAATTAAAACCTAGCAATCGTGTCACACCATTTTTTTTATCTGGTATTTTTAAAGTATTTTTTTTAAATCTGGTATGGTTCACACCTGAACTATCAGGCTGCTTATCTGCAATTCTGAACAGCTGTAACACCCCTCTAAGTCAAAGCACAAGACATCCCATCAATAAACACTGTACAGCTACTCCACTGTAGATGTATCTCAGTCTCCACGTGGATGATTCCATTCCAGATTTCAGTCCCTTGCTGAAGATAAAGTGGCAGTAAGTGAACCTTGGCGTGGTTCCCTACTACCCAAAGATTACTTAGACCAGAAAGCAGAGTGGCAGATGTCCCGCTAGTGCTCACAGCTGAAAGCTGTGCTGTGTAACCTCGTTACCTGAGCCCAGTCGGCAGTGTCCACCCAGAACAGGGTGATTTTCTGTTCCACAAGCAACTCCTGGACACTCTTGGGCAGGAGTTTCTCCGCCAGCTCCTGCGCCGTGGGCGGCTCTCCAGGGGAGGAGGGGGCGTCGTTTCCCGACACGAACTGCCGGAGCTCCCTCCGCGAGTGCGGGCAGGGGGAGAACAGGAACACGGCGTTCACGAAACCCTCGGGCGGCGCCTCCGGGGGCTCCTGGGCGGCCAGCCCCGTCCTGCGGCTCCTGCGGGGCGGCTTGGCGGGGGACGCGATCTCCGGGCGGTCCCACTGGAAGTCGAGCAGCGTCTCCTTGAGCCCGCTGTGCGTGAGGGCAGCACGCGGCGCGGGGCCGGGCAGGGAGGCGGGGGCCCGTGTTCCGAGCCGCTCCGCCAGCTCCTCCTCGAACCGCTCCCAGGCGCGGGGCCCCGGCGGGCGGAACCCGCCGCCCCGTGAGGCTCCGCCGCGGCCGCCGAGCGAGTCAAAGAAGCGGAAAGCCCAGCGGAGGCGGGAGAGGCCGAAGCGGCAGCCCAGGAGGGTGAGGAGGCGGAGGGCGCCACGCTGGAGCCGCTCGCGGCGCGCGGGGCCTGCGGTATCCAGCAGGAACACGACGCTGTGCGAGCACGACATGGCGCAGGCCCCTCACACCGCCATGGCCATCGCCCGCCCGGTACGGCCGCTCGCGCCCTCGCCTAGCGCGGGCCCCCATTGGCTGCCGCTGAGCGCCCGCCGCGCCCACTTCCCGCTCCTCGCTCTCCCATTGGCGGAGAGCTGCCAGCGGGAGGGCGGAGCGACGCGGCGGAGAGAGGGGTGCTCACCGCTGATTGGCTGGCCGCGCGGCGAGCGCTGCCATCCCATTGGCGGGAGGCAGTGACGAAGGGCGGGCGGAGCCAGCGCGCGCCGATTGGGCGCCGCCACCGATTTAAAATTTAATGCGCGCGTGGCGGCGACGTCATTGGATGTGCGGTGTGACGTCACCGGGGCGGCGGTGGCAGTGCTGGCCGGGCGGGATCCCGGGCCCGAGCCGCGACCCCGGCCCGGTCCTGCCCACCCGGCACCCGGGCAGGCTCCTCCAGTGCCGCTAGAGGTCCGCGCCTGCCCGCCCAGCGGCACCTCCCCATCCCCTCTACCGCCCGCGGGCAGGAGGGACAGGGACAGCGGCAGACAGAACCTGCCCGGAGGGTCCTGCCGACACGGCATCCTCCTCCCCCAGCCTCCCTGGAGAACAGCAGGGACAGCCCCGGGCCTGTATGGGTTAAATTCAGATTCAAATTCAGATTACATATTACAAAAAAAGAAAAAAATACTGTTGGAGTGGTCAAGCATTGAAATAGGTTGGGCAGGGAAATGGTGAAGTCGCCATCCCTGGAGGTGTCCAAGAGGCATCTGGATCTGGCACTGGGTGATGTGGTTTAGGGGGTTACAGTGATAATGATCTGTTGATGGCCAGATTTGATTGTAAAGATCCCTTCCAAACTTGACGATTCCATGAAAAGGTGTAGGGTCAGGGCACCTGGACAGGGGCTGACGCTTGTGGAAGACCCTGGGTTGTCATCAGCTGCCTTGTCCCTCCCTGCAGTGCTTGAAGGTCATCTTACCCCATGGTGTCAGTGGTCAAGGTGTGATCACAGCAGGTAAAGGCAGAGGAATCCCCACAGAGCAGAGCCGCCCAGGTGTCTGCTCCACCCTCACCTCCAGAGCTTGAATGCCCCAGCCCAAACCAGTGTCACCAGATGTATTTATAGAGCAACAAAGACAAGCAGGCACTAAATGGCCCATTCGGCTCTGCTGGTGACTGTGAACACAAGTGGATTTAATGGGCTGGAACCAGGAGCTGATCCACTTGGGTGGGTGGGAATAACCTGCCACCAAGAGCAAGAGAAGGACAACGGGTCTCCCTGGAAAAGTGCAGAGGGCACCCTGCAGCCTTGGGGCTGTGAGCTCCCTTCTCCTGGCCGGGGACTGACATCTCTTGCTGCTTGACATCTCTCTGCTGTCTGAGCCCTGAAGAAGAGCCAGCCACACCATGTCACTGCCATTGTCCAGCCACTGGCATCTGTCCCAGCAGTCCGCTGAGGACACTTAGCAGAGTGTGACCAAAACCTGCCTTATCACAGTCCACCTGGGACCCGAAACAAACCCAGGGCAAAGGGGAGTTTCCCAGCAAAGTCTGACAGCTTCCAACATGGGAACTGCTGCTAGCTACCCAAACTCCTTCTCCTTTCCTGCCCACTAGAGTGTATTTGCTCTGGAAGCCTATCCAGCTCTTGGGAAAGCCAGAAGAGGTGTTGGCTGAGTCCAGGTGACGGTGTGTTCCCAGTGTGACAGCCAGAGTTGCTCACACGCTTCTGCTTGTGCTGTCCCGTGTTTGTGCTGCTTTCACAGACGTTTGTCCTCTCTGCCTGCTCCACAAGGACACCGACTTCCCTCTCAAACAGTCCTTGGGTTCTTTCTGGACAATCATTTACTTGCTGATAAATGCTGTTTCTTGGGAGGAAGGAGAGGGCACAAGAAAAATAATTTGTGAATTTGGCTCATGTGTGGTTGTCTCTTTGATCCAGATAAGATTTTTTTCTTTAACTTAAAAAACTATCGCTTCATTTTCTCCTGTTTCCAACATTTATCTCCAAAGGATACTTTAATAGTGGGAGCTGAAAAAAAGGATGAGAAAGCCCAAACCTAAATGAACTGTTTGATCTCCCCTCATGCCACCACTCTGTCCTGCCCCAGTGGAAAGTTTGTTTGCCTTTCTACTGAACCAGCTTGAAAAAAAGTTTTGGTATTGACTCAGATGCTTTGCTTTCAGGTCACTCCTCAAAGACCTGCACAAGCAACAAGTCATCTTTGATACTGGGCAATGCCCAGAGTCTCACTTGTTCTGTATCAAGGCTTCCAAGACTCCCCAAATCCTCATTCTCCAGTGCCTTCTCCACCCCAGGTGCCCAAAGACTACTGGTTGTGGCTGCTTTGACCAAGATTCTGGGGAGCACCCATTCCCTCCCATTAGGGTGAAGCTGCCCCAAGGCCTCCAGGCAAGAGGGAAGGAATTCTGAAGAAATCTAAATGCTTTAGATTTTGTCTCTACATCTTCAAATATTTTTAGTGCTCATAAAAGTGAGAAACTGGGAGAGACCCAGCTGGGACCAGTACTGTACAACCCTCACCTAACGTAACTAAGATCGGGGTTAGATCTGGGTTAGATCTAGACACTGCTAGACCTGGTCCCACATCTCTTAAGCAGAAAGGCAAACATTCTTTCTCCCTCAGCATCATTCCAGTGACTTTCTGGAGAAACCTTGCGCCTCTTACAGGTGCTGGACATGATGGGCAAAATTCTGTGGTGGAGGAAGTTCAGACTAGCCTGAAGTTCCCAACAGGACATTGAAGCACCTTTGTGACTGAGGCATGGTGAAACCTGGCCTGCATGTCCTGCCACACAGCTGGGTACCTTGAAGGGTGGATGCAATGGTGGTCTAACCCATGACAGGAAGTGCTCTGCCAGCACTGCTGCACACACATGTGCTGGCACAGCCCCATCAGCCTTCCCAGTGTTATCCTGGCCCTGAAAAGGAGCCTGGAGAGAAGCTGGTCCTTTAATGGGCTCTCACAGCATGGACAGCCAGTGGAGCATGCCAGCCCTGATGTGATGCAGTGACAAAGTGCTGATCTGCAGGTTGATAAGGAGGGGCAGCGCCAGGCAGTGCAGCAAGGTGAGACTATCAGGCAGCAGAAAAGCCATTAGCCTTTGTTCCTGGCCTCCACACATGAGGAGAGGGGCTGGGGACAGCAGGTGGGGTCTGCACAAGGGCTTTCCAATCTGCTTTTCTGGAGACTGCCATTTCAGTGATGCCATAGATTAGAAAAGCTCTGCAGTTACTCTTTTGCTAGAATAATCACAGAGTGTAGCCGCTGGTGGCTACAGTACCTAAGCAAGTTCCCTTTTGTTTCAAAATGCTCCTCTGTGCTGCCCTTTTCGAGGTGTCTAAGGGCTGCTCTAGGGTAGGGCAGAATACTGGTCTTATCACGTAGCTGGCACAGAAACATGCAACTGTCAACAGTGTTCCAGCAATTAGAGATCAAGTATTGTTTGGGGATTTCAGCTTCTTTCTAGTTGGAGATCTTTTGTATCCTGGTGTGTATGGCTGAGAAGGCCCTGCAGAACCCCTGTGTAATGGGAGACCCAAAAACACACCCTGAGCAGCATTGCTGGAGGGGGAGCTCGTCTTTCAGACAACAGCAACATCCCCCTGCTTTAGGTGTCCCCAGAAAGTGATCCCAGTCACGTGGAGCTCTGCTCATGCAGGGTAGGGGCTAAGGCAGATGGGCTTCTCTCTTCTTCCCAATGCTGTCTCTATCCTGCTGCCTGCACGGGGTTCAAATGAGGTTGGAGAATGATTTTGTGTGGCCGTCAGTCTCTTCAAGACCATCCACAGTATTTTTCTGCCATCTGTCATTTTGAGAAGAAAGCACACAAGAAAAAATAATAAACTCAAATTATTGCCTAATCAACACCAAAATCAGTGCTGCTTGCTCAGCCTGCGGGCCACAATTAGATGCCATCAGCAAATTTGGGCAGCTTGCCTGGGCTGCAGTCTTTCATCTCTTGAAGACTGACAGGCAACCCAGGGATCTGCAGGCAGAGGAAGGAGCTGGGATCCATCTGAAGGACTTACCTGGCTCTTTGGGGAAAGAGAACATAATTCAAACCAGTAGGAAAAATGTAGTTTTGTGTTTATGTTTGTTAATTAAAGGAAAACCATACCAGAGGAGGGGATGTTTAGGCCTCCAGCACCATCTCACAGTATTGCCCTGGTTATGCAGCCCCAGCTCAGTTTGCCTTGCCAGGAGGATGCTCTGGGTAGATCACTTTGGGAAATTGTGGAACATGTGTCACTTGAACATCCTTACAGCCTTGGCGGGGCCTTCACGTGTCTGTGCACTCATGCAGAATCTTGGTACCTGGTTTGAAGCGCACACCTTCCTCTTCCTCCTGTTCTGCACCTCAGCTGCTTTTCCAAAAGCCAAGAGCTGGAGCGAAGGGCACCCTGCCTTCACCCACAGTGCCAGCTGGGGAAGGGCAACCTCAGAGCTGGGGAGGGAGGCGAGGGGAGCACCCAGAGCCAGGAGGGAGGGGACAGCGGGATTGGGGTGCTCCTGCCAGGGGCAGGGAAGGGGTGTGGGACTGGGCAGAGCAGGGGGCTGGACACTCTGGCTCCACTCCCCAGTCACACTGGCCTCCACATCTGCTCGTCCCCGTGGAGGCAGGGCTCAAAGGTGCTCGGAGCAGCTTGGAGGAAAGGTGCTGAAGCCTGTCCCTCCTCTCAGGGAGGAAGGTGGGTTAGAGCAACAACCCTGCTGAAGCTCCAGTGGTCTGAAATGTGATCCTGCCGGAGGCACCTCCCTGGGCCCCACCTCGCTCTCTCCGACCTATATATGTGCCCAGCCTTGGGCGGGTGCGGGGACGCGGGCGCGCACAGTCCCCCCGGGTGGAGAGGCCGAGCACCAAGGCATGGCCAAGAACACGAACATGCGCTGGCGGCTCCCTCTCGTGTGCCTCCTCTGGGAGGTGGCCATGATCGTCCTCTTCGGAGTCTTCGTGCGCTTCGGCGCCGAAGCTGATGCGCACTGGGAGGAGGAGAAACGAGAGATGAACCTGACCAGTGACATAGAGAACGATTTCTACTTCCGATACCCCTGTGAGTATTCTGGAAGCCTAATCCCTGTGCTGCCTGGTCCCCATCCCATCCATCCCATCCATCCCATCCATCCCATCCATCCCATCCATCCCATCCATCCCATCCATCCCAACCCATCCCATCCCAACCCATGCCATCCCATCCCAACCCATGCTATCCCATCCATCCTATCCTGTGCTGTGGCAGAGCCTGTCAGAGGCACTGTCTCCACTGATTGCTAGAAAGTTGTGCTCTTGCCTAGAGGCTGGCTTGGGGTTCACCAAAGAGCAAGAGAAAAGCCTCATGGCCCTCCGGTGCCTTGGGGCTCTGTCAGCAGGGTACCGTGACGTCTTTTTTCCAGGAATAGGGCTGACGTGTTCCCAACACTCTGCAAGATTCAGCTTGCTGCCCCCTCCCTCAGCTCTGGATCAGAGCAAGCCTTTCTCTGCACACAGAGGAACGGCTGTCGAGATCCTGTGACATCTTCCTCCTCTTCCTCCGTCCACCCCCTCACTTGTGAATTACCCTTTAGCTACTGGCATTTCAGTGCCAGAGTCCTCCTAAGCCGCCAGGTTCCCAGGGTTCTTGGGTCTCTGCATCGTAGTGACACAGAAATTATTCAGAAGGTTAAAGCTCTTCTGGCCAGGCAGTGCCTTTGGGTGGCTTTGATCTCCAGGGCTGGTCATCTTTGTGAGCCTTTCAGAACAGGCTGCTTCTGTAGGCAATTGTTTCCAAGGAAGCAACAGGCCTGAGTCATGCATCTATTTAGAACATTTCCATTAAAAACACCTGCTAAATCAAAGGAGCTATAGCAACCTGTGGCTGCTGAGGATTAGCTAGTTCAGAAAAGGATTTGCTTACACAAACCCACTGCTCAGTCAGCCTCCAGGTTCATGTATGGTCATGGCTGCCCTGGGCTCTCCCTCGACATCTGCCTTTGGGACCAGCCCCACACAGGTTGGTGTGAAGCAGTAGCAGTGCCTGAGGGCTGCTCTTGTCACTGGTGTGCTGGGAGGACATCAGGAGTCCAAGAAAGAGTGTGTGGGAGCTAAGGAAGTGACATCTCTTCTGTCCTCATATCCCACTCCAGCTCTGCAGTGCCAAATATTCCCCCTCAAATAGCAGGATGGATTCAACACAACTAAATCAATCTAAGGGCAACTGCTCAGTTTAGCTTTGAATTATGTTTCTTTTTCAGACCTGAGGAAGGGCTCACGTGCCCAAAAGCACAGCTGTTCTTTCTCCCTTATCTAATCAGAAATATTCTCTCCCTGCAAAGATGGACAAACATAAGGTGGCCAAGCCCTGACATTTTAATCCTTGTGTCTGTCCAGTGCTCAGAACCTGAAGATCATTTGTATCAACATACCTGCGACCACTGCTGTCCACAGCAGCTGTCTGCAATGGCAGAGGGATGGGAGTGACAAGCAAACAGGTTCTTCAAGCCAGAGAAGATTGGGAAGACAGGCAGAGGGAAGTTGTCCTGGTTTCAGGAAGCCAATATTTGGTTGTGTCAGTGGTGCCCATTTCCAGGTCCAGTCAGTGAGCACATTCCTTTTCATTTTGGATTGCACATGAGTATTGTGTAATCAGTGACTCATCTGCTCTCTAGAGGAAAAGAAATGAGATTTTTTTTGTCTCAGAGAGCATTCCCAAAGCCCAAACACTTCCTCTTGATAGTTATGGCAATTGTCCTGCCACAAAAGCAGGCTTATGAAACCTTTAGGGCATGGCAATGCCTGTGCTGCCTCTGAGTAATAACAATGTTATTCTTACTAAGGGAAAATAAAGGCGAGGGTTAGAAAAAGGTTTTAGATTTGGGTGTGGTTTAAAGAAAGATCTGCTCTTCCTCCTGAGTTCATACAGGGTCTAACACACGGTGGGATCCTCTGGCTTTCTGGAAAGCATAGAGTCCACAGCTTTAACTCTGACCTGTGTAGTTCTGCTTTTAGGATGAAAGAATGAATATACAATGCAAATGGCAGCAGATAAAGCCAGCTGTATGTGTGCTGCTTACACTGGAAAAAAGAGAGGGGAAATAAATACAGTTGCAGAGGAAAAGTCTACAGGATTGTGTGGTAAAACCACAGTAAGACTGGTTCTTAGGACATGTGGAGAAGGGCTTTTGAAATGACCTCTGCTGAACAGTGCCAGCTGCAGATCTCGTCTCCTTCCTTTTTAAAGAGTGATTTCATAGGCATGGGGGGCATTTTTCAAAAGCAATCAGATTAGCATGGCACTACATGGCTTGAACCTGGAAATGTTCATTCTTAAACAAGTTGCAACATCTTCAAAAGCACAAAAGGATAAAACTCTCAGCTTCTACAGAGCTGCACTTCACACAAGTCATAACTAGCCCTCAGTGGAAGCAGCAGACAGAAGCCCTGCTGAAATGGACCAGGGGCTGATGGATTTCAGCACAAGTTCGGGGTAGAGCAGACTTACAGCCACAGAATTTCCTTTGCTCTGAGCTTACACACTCTCTGAGTGCAGAGACTTTGCTGGATATAGTGGCTATAATGATTTGTGCAAAGCAAAATGCAGAACATTCTGGTTTAGCTCCATCACTGCTGTATTTATCTGCAGCATGGGTTTGGTGGTGGGAGTCTCCCTGGGGGGATCCCAGCCTTGGGTCTCCTGGTTTTTTCTGCTGGCTGAGTGGCCTGCAGTGTGAGGGTTTGCATGGTTCAATTTATAAGTATGCAAGTGTTTCAGCTCACTTAATTGCAAAGCAATGCTTATCTGATAGAAACGTGCAGCATTAAAAAGTACAGCAGGTTTACTGCACCAAGAAGGTCTTTCAAGAGGCTCACACAGATCTGGTTTCCCCTGGGGAAGGGCATCTGAGGGGCTTGGGTGAGCAGGTCTGACCATTAGTGGGAAGAACTGGGTCTCTCTGGTTTAAGCACTAAAAATCTCACAAGGTGGGTTTCTGGTCTCAAGGGTATTTTGCTGCTGATTTCCAAAGCATTTAAAAATGTATTTGTAAACTTTCCTTGTTCTTGTGCTCTCCCTGCTCTCACCAGGACCTTGTACTGAATGGACCTACCCAAAATGACCGTTTACATGTTTTAACACAACTTGACTGTTCATTTCACACGATGTTTTTTGAGTTTTTTACAAAAGGGGAAAAAACAATCTGAATAGAAAAATGTTTTCCTCTATACCCTCCATTACTCTCAGGTCTTCTTTTGCACAAAGCTTTTAGTAAACATTTACTTTAAAGGCTGAGCCTTTTAACCAAAAGCCAGTTTCCAAAAGCTGAGCCATTTTCAGACTTAGAAACATGGGGACATGAGGCAAACACACATTTTCTCTTGAATTTCCCCCCTACTGCTACTTATGTAATTAGTCCCTTTTCAACAGCAAACGCACGTGGCATTTGCAGCCCTGCTGTCCTCGCAGAGCTGACAGTCCCTTCCCTCTGCACAGCTTTCCAGGACGTCCACGTGATGATCTTTGTGGGCTTTGGCTTCCTCATGACATTCCTCAAGCGCTATGGATTCGGAGCTGTGGGTTTCAATTTCCTCCTTGCTGCCTTTGGGATCCAGTGGGCTCTCCTGATGCAAGGCTGGTTCCACTCTTTCAAGGATGGGAAGATCCTCATTGGAGTGGAGAAGTAAGGAAGAGCTGGGCTCTAGGATGGCACCTCTGGCCTGGCCAATGGAAGAGTTGGAATGAGAGCCAAGCAGTTGGCAACACCTGTCCCTCACCAATGTCAAATACAAATCAGTCTCTAAACTGTTGTTCTCCCTCTACATACTTCCACTTGCTTTCCACCTTTTAGTCCAAAGGTACCTGCCATTGGGGTGGTACTGCTCAGAGGGAAATGAGGTGAGTGTCACCTCTGAGTGCCAAGCCAGGCACCACGGATGTCAGTGCTGAGGACACATATCACCCACATTACCTGAATCATGTGGGGGTGTAAGGATGGGAGGAAGGTCAGTGGGAAATCCAGAGATGTCTCTTAATCACCTCTTTGTCTTCAGGTGGGATCTCTTGAGCTGGGGGTAGGTGAGAGTGATTTACAGAGAAGTATTTCCTTATTAAACCTCAATTTTCCTTTCCCTTTTCCAGCCTGATCAATGCTGATTTCTGCGTGGGCTCTGTGTGCATTGCCTTTGGGGCCATCCTTGGCAAAACCAGCCCCATACAGCTCCTTGTCATGACTTTGTTTCAAGTCACACTCTTTTCAGTGAATGAGTACATCCTCCTCAACCTTCTTCATGTAAGGCTTTAGGTAGTACCCGCTTTCTTCTGCTTCTTCCTCTCTGCACCTCTCCAAACTATCTCCCTTTGCTATGGCTCCACCAAGCCACTGCCTTCATAAGCATTTAAAATGCAAGAATTCACACAGCAAAAGTAGGCAGATGGGGCAGTGGGCCGTACTTCCCTGGGAGGGAAGAAGGGAGATCTTCTGGGGTTTACACATGAGCCTGGCAATTCAGGAGCACTGGGTCCCTCTGTCAAGCTGGGCACGATGCAAATCAGGCCTCAGCTCTAGAATGAGTGGCAATTGCAGAAGCAAACCTCTGTTTTCCCATGGCTGCAGGTAAAGGATGCAGGTGGCTCCATGACCATTCACACCTTCGGAGCCTACTTTGGTCTCACGGTGACTCGGGTCCTGTACAGACCCAACCTGGAGCAGAGTAAGGACAAGCAGGGCTCCGTGTACCACTCCGACCTCTTTGCCATGATCGGTGAGCCAGCCCTCATCTCGGGGTGCTGCTACATGGGGACCACTCCACATGGAGGGCTGGGGTCTCCTGTGTCTCTGGGAAAAACTGAAGGCAGGATATGGAGTTGAGGAGCTCTGTATCCCAGAGGTCTTTCACCTTTCAGAGTTACTCAGCTCCCTTCATCAGTGGCTGGGCTGAGATGGTGCTTGGGAAGATAAGGATGCATTTTGGTTCACTTTCTCTGCCGGCCTTTCCTGATGTTGGTCTCATCATGCAGGGTGTGGATCAGGGGAAGCAGGACTATGGGATGTAATTTCCCCCTGTGCAGAAATATCGTTTTTAAAGTTGGTTTTTTTTCAGTCCCTGTATTTTCTCTTTTCCCTTTCTCTTCCTCATCCCATCTGCCTTATCCCACCAGGTACCCTGTACCTGTGGATGTACTGGCCCAGTTTTAACTCAGCCATTTCTGATCACGGGGATGCCCAGCACCGGTCTGCCATTAACACGTACTGCTCGCTGGCTGCCTGTGTCCTCACCACCATGGCCTTCTCCAGCATGCTGCAAAAGAAGGGCAAGCTTGACATGGTAAGATGGGAGCAGAGAGCCCAGGGGACGTATAGTGAGGCTGATCAAGGGTCCAGGAAACAACTGACACTTGTACTTTGCTGAACAGACACATGGTTTCAGGGCATGATGATGAAACCAGCATCCAGGCAGAAACTCTGAGGCTATACTGAATAAGAAAGTGGGAATGGCTCTTGCAGGACTTGAGGGGTGGGAAGATGCCCTAGCTGTGGTGGACCCAAGTCACAGCAGGGGCTGGACTTGCTCTGCTAGGTGTGATGCAGAGCTCATTTTGGCAGCGCTCCCCATCAAATGAGGCCTGCGCAGCAGCTCGTGAGCAATCGGGGGGCTGACTTGTACGTGTTAGATGTGTGGGTGACATGTCTCTGTGACAGCAGAGCTTGCATGACACACGGGTGAGACAATTTCCATCTCATCACAACTCCCCACCCATATCTGTGGATGCAAAGAACGTGTGTGGTACGGGGAGTGGGAGTCTATGTGCACCTGTGCTACAGCCAGAAGCTGCCTGTTCTTTTCTTGTTTTTCGCCACCAAGTAGGAAAATGAGCCCTGATATTTCCTCTGGAAACATTTCCAGAGCTGGTTCTCCCACTTTGCCATTTGCACCATCCCTGAGCAATTGCAATCTCCCTGAGATGCCAAGGCAGGGCGGTTGGTTCTGCAGGTCCACATCCAGAATGCCACGCTGGCTGGCGGCGTGGCCGTGGGCACCAGCGCCGAGATGATGCTGACTCCATACGGCTCCCTCATTGTCGGGTCCATCTCTGGCATCGTGTCCACCGTGGGGTATGTCTACTTCACGGTGAGTGCTGCTCAAGGGGTCTGCAGCCCTGCTGAGGAGACCAGAAATGGATTGACTTCCCTTTGATGGCTCCTGCTTTCCAGAATCCCTTACGAGATGCACTTCTGACTCCTTTTACTGCCCCAAAATGCTCAGGAAGTTTCAGACTCCCAATAGGAGCGTGTTTGGAGGATATGTTAGCTTATTTTGAGCTTGGCTCACATCTTTGTCTAGAAACATTTAGCTCTTTAATGGGACACAGTATCACTCCTCTTTCTCTGCTCAGTCCTGCACGGAAGGAACTAATCCTTTCCAGGGCCACACTCAACTCCCTGATCTCTCTCTACTTCCCTTCCCCTCAGCCTTTTTTGGAGTCTAGGTTGCACATTCAGGACACATGTGGCATCCACAACCTCCATGCCATGCCAGGCCTTATTGGGGGCATTGTGGGGGCCATCACAGCAGCTGCAGCCACAGAGGATGTGTATGGAAAGGAAGGGTAAGATGGCTTGAAAATCTTCCCTGAGAACAGATTTTACCTGAAGCTCTGTGGGCTGGGAGCAGGGAGCAATTAACAGCTTTTGTTAATAATTCAGAGTTGCCCAGGGATGTCCCTCATAAACATGGGGTGCACTGACTGTGTTTGGCTTACTGAATTGTAGCCCCAGTTTATGCAGCTGACTCTGGGTGGCCTCATGAAGTGTTATTCTGGGCCACAGTGGGGAGGAAAGTGTTCTCCCTCTCCCCACATTGTTTTATGGGGTCAGGTAAGGCTAAAAGTCTGAAATACAAAGTGAATATTTATATTTTGGGCTCCTCCTTAGTAAAGCTTTGCCAGGGCTCAGAGAAGGAGGTGAGCTGCGTTTTGGTCACTGCACAACGCTCTCCTGGTCCAAGGCAGAAGAGGGATGGGGCTAGGGAAGCGTTCCCAAGAGAGCAGGGCAACATGGTACCTCTGGAGCCAGGGAATGTCTCCTGCCAGGGGCAATCATCACCATTTCTGCCCTCGGCAGGTTCATCAAGGCGTTTGACTTCACCGGCGTGTACCAGGCGCGGACGCCCAGTATCCAGGGAGGGTTCCAGGCGGCCGGCATTGTGGTGTCTCTGCTGATGGCATTTGTTGGGGGTGCCATCGTGGGTAAGCCGGAGGGGAGCACAGAGAGGGGAGGGTTGAGCCAGCCTGCAGCTGAAGCAGAGGCATCCGTGCTCTCCTGTCCACGGCCGGATGCATCCTGGGGGGGACGGCACCGAGCGCTGTGCCAGGGCTGCATTTGCCCCTTGGGTGGACCGGCCGCATCCCGCACGGCCCCTGCCCACCGCCCTGCCCGGCTCCTTGCAGGGGGCATCCTCAAGCTGCCCATCTGGGGGGACGCCGCGGCCGAGAACTGCTTCGAGGACGGCGTTTACTGGGAGGTGAGGGGGCGCGGGGCGGGGGGCACGAGATGGCGCTATCGGCCCGCGGCCCGGCCCGGGGGGCTCAGGGGGCTCTGCCGCAGGTGCCGGAGGACGAGGAGAGCGACGTGTACCACATGCACAACCCCGACAAGCCCGCCTCGCCCTGAGCCCGCCGCCGGCCCGCCTTCCCCGCCGCAGGACCTCGCCCCGCTCCCGGGGCCGCAGGATCGCCTTCCCGTGACGACGGGGGCTCTGCCCTACTCTGCCGCTTTTGTAACGAGCTGCTGTGGATGTAATAAAGTGGTGTTCTTCTTTCCAGGCCTGTGCCGTGCGTCAGTGGCCGAGCGGGATGGGATGCGGGCCAGAGCCGTCTCTTGGCAGCTGCCAGGAGAGCTCTCGGCTGCCCGGGGCAAAGCAGAGGCACCAGGACACTCCTGGGGCCTTGGGAACAAAGTGGAGGCATGAACGGTGGCAGTACGGGCTGGGTTTATTAGACAATGTATTAGATAATGCGATCCAGGGAGATATTTGGGTTGGGAGCTGGAACCTTGAGATGACATTCGAGAAGGTGATGAGCCCCCACAGCGGGGGCTGAGACCCTGCAGGATGCACAGGCCGGGCTGGTTCATTTTGAGGATGGGATGCTGGGGTGCAGCAGCTGACCCTCTCCTCATCCAGCCATCCACAGCGGGGGTGATGCCATCTGTGAGTCCAGCTACACTTGTACATGATGGCCTCTACCATCACCTTCCCTTGAACTGCCCTACCCAGGCCTCCACCAGCTCCTGGGAACCTTGTTTGCATGTACAGCACAGGCTGACAGAAGCATCTCCTCTTTTCTGGCTTCAGACATTTCTTCCAGTGTCATCAGATGGCTCCTTCCACTGTCCAGTGCTATTTTGATAGGAAGAGGACAGGCCCTGTCTCAGCTGGACCATTACGCTTCAGCCAGAGTTGTAGGAAACAGGGATGAAAACCATGCCCAAAATCCTGCATGTTTTCAAGGGTGATATAATGTGAGGAGTAGGAAAGGAAAAGAGGGGGGGAAAGGAGGTAGGAGGGCTGATAGGTCTCTTCACTGCATCTCACTGTAATTCTTACACCTGAGGGGGGGAGTCAAAAGTAGCTATTCACATCCCCTTGGGATATGACACCCTCATTTTCCATGCTGGGTAAAGACAAAAACCCTTTACAACATGTTTCTGGAATTTGTCAGCAGCTGCCAGCAGCAGCATGTTAATTAAATGTCGGCAAAGATGGAAGCAAGAGGCTCTGCTCTAATTGGACACTTTGCTTGGTGGAGCTGAAAAACATTGTGACAGAGGAGGAGGTGCCGAAACACTGTGTTCCCCTGCCATGGCGGGGACGGGGACAGCCAGGCACAGGAGACGCTGTCTCCTGTACACGCATTGCCTCCATTTGGCCTAAAACAACCTCACCACTGAAAAAAAGAAGAGTAATAAAAGGCCTAAAATCCTCCATAGGATTGGTCTCAAGCACGGCAGCGGTGTGGGATGCAGAGAAAGGGCTGGTTGGCTAATGAGAAATTCAGAAATATCGTAGCTGGGCCATCAGGAGCTCCAGCCTGCTTGCCAGCAAGTGGTGTATTGTATATTTCTTTTATGATGGCAAAGGCAGGTCTGACAGGGGTTAGAAATGGTCTCGGGAGATTGATCCCTGCAGAGGCTGAAGCATACATTGAGCTGCATCCTTTCTCCAAGACAAGGATGGGAAAATGTAGGGCAAGTGTTTTCCCTGTGCTGGGATCTGCTGAATGAGGGAGATCTTCTAGCTTCTCTGCACTGGCAAAGGGATGTAACAGCCATTTTCTGCTCACAGCTTCATCCAGAGAGTGCATCAGAAACCACCACAGGGACGTTTACTGACAGGCACCATAGACAATATCACTTCAAAAGGGGAATCCTAAACTTTCCCCTCTAAGTGTGCAAAATCTGAAAGCAGAAGCAGACCTTTCGGGCACTGCGTTTCCTACTGTGTGACTGGACCTTCATCCCACACCATTTGAGTTCTGCCTGTCCCAGATAATCTGTGTGTCCAGCCTTCGTGGCCTCTGGTCTTTCCTCCCAGCAGCTTGCAAGGGTTCATGGGGTTCAGTAATGGCAAAGACAGGGTGACCCTTGTTGCTCAGCAAGGCGGCCAACCCACATCTCTGGTAGAGCAGGCGTGTGAGCCCTGGGAGAGGGTCCTGTCCCATGTGCACGTGCTGGAAGGAGAAGCCCTGACCCAGTTCCCTGGCCCTCTGAACTGTGCCTCCTCCTCGTGGGAAGACACCTAAATTGCCCAGGCTGCTGGGCAGCGAAGCGTTTTATTGCCGGTGCTCTTGCGGGGCTCGGTCTGGTCTCAGTACCTAAATCACTCGCTGGGGCTGGCCAGCAGTTTTAATTCCCTGGCAAACAATGCCGGGATCGGGCTGGCGCGTTTGAAGTGCAGTCGCGGCCCCAGCAGTGGACGGAGGGTTTCTCAACGGGGGAGCGTGGAGAGCCGAGGATTGGGCTGCTCCGGCAGGCGGAAGAACGTGTGAGAAAGGGGCTGTAGATACTCGCGGGGATTAGGTGGTACAAATTGGCTGGGAAGCACGGGAGGCATTGACCAAAGTTGTCCTGGGGCAGGTTCCCATGGGGGGGGTGGCTGAAACAACCTGCCTTCAAGGAGGCTGGAAGGCCCAGCCTGGCTGCTAATCCCCTGGGATCTCTGTGGCACGGTGCAGAAAAGAGGTTAAAAAAAAAAAGGAAAATCGCATGTAAAGGTGGTGGTTTCCCCAAGGGGATGATGTTAGAGAGGGAAGGGCGGAGGTGGGGGGGAACAGCATAGTTTAATCCCTCTTTTAATAGGCAGGTGGTAGGCTTTGCTCGCACTCCTGCAAGCTGCTGCAGAGATTTTGGCAGAAGGCCTTTGCTCACCTCTGCTGTCCCCCACTCTTGGTGAAGAGGGGCCCCATCTGTGGATCTGCCCGGGACAAGGGGGGGTTGCCTGCTTCCTACATCTGTGCCCGTGTGTGTGTTGGTGTGCGCAGGTGCACGTACACGGTGCCAGCCCCAGATTTGGGCTGAAATGGGTTCATTGCACACCCCAGCCACCGGCCATTGCGTATCTGCTGCTGGCGGCGTGCCCATGTGTACAAAGCCCCTCAGCCTCCCGGACCTTGCACAACTGGCACACTGAAGGCCACGCTGCAGGTGCTGCTGGTGATGTTCACATGCTGCTGGCCGTGGTGCCGCTGTGCATTCTCCCACCTTCGCCATGCACGTCCACCTACCTTTGGGCGGGAGTGAGCGTGTGCGTGTCCGACCCGCGTGTCCGACCCGCGTGTCCGACCCGCGTGTCCACGCCTGCGTGAGCACTGCTCCAGCCCCTTCTGAAGGAGCGCTGTAAATTGTAATCAGATTAGGGCAGCCGGTCGCTTAGGGCCCTTGAAAAGGGCATACGTCCCCTCATCAGTACCTAGCATTGAGTCGCACAAAGGGTCTAAGTAACTCGGCAGGGGTCGGGCCCTCTGGAGCGCAGGGGAGGGGGCTTGCCTTTCTTTTCTCTCTGTCCCTTGTAATTATGTCAATTTGCTAGCCAAATTGTTTGCTTGAGTGGACAGTGGGGGCTTGCCCCCCTTCACACCTCCCCCCCACCCCTAACCCCATTCATGTGCTAATGTGGGAAGGAGCATGGCCTCCTGACTTCGGGAGGTGGCCGTCAAGGAGCAAAGCACAGGGGGGCATGGGCCAGGAGCCCCCCATTTATGTGCCCATGGAGGGCTTGGCCTTGCAGCCCTGATGAACAGGACTCTCCTGTTTACTTTACCCCGTGGCAGGGTGTGCAATGGCCAACCAGCCCCAGCCAGCGCTGGTTTTCTCTGGCCACCACTCACCTGTACCACATCCCCGCTCGGGCCACGGCATCCCCAGGGCCAGGAGCCATGCCCTCTGCACAGCGGTTTTCCCGGCACACCTCCCCAGCCGCGCACCTCCCAGCATTTGCATATATTCTGCCCGCAAATCCTTGTCAAGGGGACTCTCTTTATTGCCTGTATAGATCACAGGGTGTTAGTTAAGGGGCTTCTTTGTATTGCCTCAGACAGCTGGGGTCATCAAAAGTCCTGTGGTGGGAAGGAGAGACAGGAGGAGGGGGGAAGCTCTGACAATACAGACTGAAGGATTAAAGGAGCATATAAAGTTCCTATTGAGTGAGACAAGAGGCTGTTCACTCCCAAGATTGACAGCAACCAGGAGGCGATTCCCAACACAATGTCCAATTAATTCTCTACCCTCTTCGCTGCCGTCTCCTCCTCCCTCCTCTCCTGGGCTGGGGCATGAGCAGGGAAGGGCTGAAGCTAAGATCCTTGAGAAGGTAATTAATTATTCCTGACTAAGAGGAGCTTGCCAAGGTGCAGGCCAGTCCCCAGGCTCGCTGGGCATCCATCCCCCTCCCACAGGCTACCATCAGTTTAGGCCACTGCAGGGTACTTTTCCTCTGTCCCACCAGTCTGTCCCACCAAAGGTCCATCTTCATGGCATGTGCTGGACAATAACCTGGGCTACTGCTGAGCCTGGAAGAGGCACATTTAGGGCTAAAGCCAAACTGACAGTGGAATGCAGCAGGACAAGGCAGCAGCAGGAAAGCCAGGGAGCAGGGCAAGGTGCATGACCAAGCTCTATGGGCGTGCAGAACATTTGGGGAGAGACAGAGAAGCGTGTGCCGGGCCTGGAGATCAGATTTTACCTCTGTGTGCAGTGGTTCAAGCAGCTCCACCTACTCTGGTTTTGCAGGGAGAAGTGGGTTTCTGGCAGTGAGGGTGCATTGCCACTGTTCCCTGGGCTGGCTGCCCACACTGACCCCAGTGCTGGTAATAGGACATGAAGGAGATGTTGTAGGATACTGCATCTCTTTGATGTACCCTCATGTACACGAGCCGAATCTGGACCACCATGTGACATTTCTGCAAGCCACTGAGTCCACAAATTGTCTGACTTGTCTGGTCTGGTTTTTCCTTTACAAACCTCTCAGCCCAGAGGGAGGAAAGCACCTTTCTCTGAGCTGGCTGTCTTTTTCTTGGTACTCTCTGTGGCAATGAGGCTCCCAGACGTGAGTGGCCAAAGTTCTTCAACAGTGACAAACATCTTCAAACCACCTCATTTGGGAGAAAAAGCCATGCAACCAGGACAGACTGCAGGGACATTTTGGCCAGCCCATCTTCTACTGCTCAGCACTTCCCCTGTGCTGCCCCTGCCCATGGCACTGAGGATACCCCGGTCAGCACGGGGTGGGGGACCAGTGCTGCCCTCCCTGCACACCTCCCGAGCAGGGGATGCCCTCAGGATGCCGGCATGGGGCTGCCAGTGGCTCGGCATCTCCTGCCCGCTCCCTCCCGCCGCACACGCTCCCAGTGAAGTTGTTTGAAACTCTTCCGGCAGTTTTCACGGCCAGGAATAACAGATTAGCCATGATCTGATCAGCCCAGTATCTAAGCTGTATTCTCCCTGCTGACAAGTATTTGAAAGAGGGGAGGGGCCACTTTCAGCCCAACGATGAATCTTTCACCGACAAGAAAAGAGCCTTTTTTCTCCCTGCCAGCCGCGGGCTGCTCCGTGCCCTGTTGCTAAGCGCGACCCGGGGCTGCTGCTTGCACGCGGCCGGCTCCAGCCGGGCCCTCGGGTTAGCAGGATCAGGATATTCACACCAGACATCTTGTTTTTTAGGGAGGGTGTTTATTTTCTCACCCACCTCTGGCTGGCAAATAACAGCTCGCCAGCGAGGCCCGGGGATGCTCCTGCTAAGGCAGCTTGCCCCGGGAGGAAAGGGAAGCTGCAGAAGCTCTTGGGGGGCAGATTGGGGCATTGGGGTCAGGCACTCAGTGCTAAATGTCTGGGATTTGCTACCACACGTGGGGATGTCCCTATCTGGGCTGTGGAAGGGCAGCCACCCCACAGACTCCATGTCCTGGTGGTTTTGGGCATGGTAGGACCTTGGGGACATGCATTTGGAGGATGTTTGGTGCTGGTGTCCGAGAAAAACCTGGCTTGTCCTCATGCAGGGGTGGCTCTGGGCATGATACTGCGGGGGAACATGTGGCAAAGGAAATAGGAGGATAATCTCCAGTTTTGGGATGTTTTTCAGTCCCCACAGCTTCACTCTGCTCCAGAGCACCGTCTTACCCTGTCAGCACCAGCCGTGTGACCCTGAGAGAAAGAAGGGAAAGCACTAAAACAAAGGCTTCCAGGCTATTTCTGGAGCTGCCAGCATGAGGTGCCCTCGCCTAAGACATGGTGCTCGCATCTCCCTCCTCTCCTGCAAGGCAGCGGTACAGGCAGGACTGCAGGCTGCCAGGGCCGGGGCTGGCACCTTCTCGGAGCCCTGCCCGCCCTGCCTGCCCTGGCTCGCAGGCAGGGTGCTGGGGGGAGCACGGAGGCTCTCCTTCGTTCCTGTACCCCTCCAGGGACTCGAGTGCTGCTGCCGAGCCTCCCTCGCTAGCCCCGAGCAAAGGCATGCCAGTGTTACTGATGCACGGCAGCTCGGGCTCTTTGTGAGCAGCGCTGTGCAGGGAATCTCCCTCTCCACTGCTGCAGGAAGCCTGAAGAAACCCGCTCATTCCTACCTCAGCCTGGGAAGTCTTGCTTGACCTCAGACTCCTGCAAGCCCTTGATCTCTTGATAGAGGTGACCAGGGTTCATTCCATTGACATGCAGGACTGTGGAAAGACGCGCAGAGAGGCTGTTTGCTTTTCCACTGGAAAGATAAACTGCTCTGGCACAGCATCCCAAGCTGCTCCCTCTCCTCAAGCCATGCCCCGTGCCCAGCTGGTGCAAAAAAACCCCAGGGGAAGATGCCAGAGGGGATGTAAAAGTTACTGCTGCTTTGAGCAGAACAAAAAAGAAAGAAACTTTGAGCCTCCTGGTTTGAAACACAAAATGCTGGATTCATGGCTGTGATACAGCCCCTTTCTGGATCTTTGGTGGCACAAAGCAGCAGGCAAACTGGCCTCTCTGGCCAAGTGAGCTCTTGTCCAGCTTGTGGAGGGTTCCTCAATGACTAAAGGGGCATCAGTGCTGGTGTCACGGTCACCTCCAGTGCCGTGGACAATGGGACAGTTTTCCCAGTACCTACAGGTTGTCCTAAGTCACATCAGAGGCATGATGACTTTCTCCTGTCTTCCCAGGAGCAGAAGTACCTACGTTTGGCATTCTGGAGGAAAGTGGAGTTATGGCTGCAGGTGCTCTATCAGTTTGTACTTGCCACGGGCAGCAATGCCTGCATGGGCTGTTTTCCATTCTTGGCAGAGGGCACTCGCCCCAAATAAATCCCTCCTAGCCAGCAGCTTCTGAAGAAAATGTTAAAATCTCTCTAGGCTTGAGCCAGAAGAGCACAGGCAAAGTTTGCTGACTTTTGAGGCTCTCACACAGTCCTACCTAATTCTCTGCTACCCTTTTTTCCTGGCTGTTGGCCATTCTGGCATGGACAAGTTCTCAGCTTTGGGACCTTAGCAGTCCTCTGGTACTTCAGGCCAGATTTCTCACTCTTTTTGTGCATCTCTGCCAGCCATGAGTCATGTTCTCCACTGCACAGACAGGTCTCCTGCCTTGCTCTGCAGCCGAGAATCACCTGTGTGAATGAGCAGCAAGAGAGCTGGGGTGGGCTAGAGCACGACTCCCTTCATCCTCTCCTGGGGAGGCTGAATGACTCCTGACATACATTTTAAAGCTTCTTGGGCCATTGCTTGGTTAAACCTGCAAATGGCCTCTGTTCCTCTTGGATAAACTCTCTGACTCATTGACTTCATCATCTGCAGTACAATGACCCAATTCTCACTCCATGGACATGAAGACCCATTTTTGACAGCCCCTGACTTTCACACTGTTATAGCACTGACCAGTTTTTTAGGAGCTCCATATGCTACATACAGCAAATCCACAGCATCAGAATTAATTGCTCCTGACTTTATTCCTTTTGTCTCAATTGTATCTGCTGGCTTTGCTTCCAAGCCTTGGCTTTGCCTTGGATTGTGCTTGGCAGGTGCTGGAAGGTGCTTTGTGGATGAGAGCAGGAGCATCCCATATGACTTCACTTTTCTCTGGGGAATCCTGAACCCTAAAACCAATTTACTCTGTAACTCTGAGTAGTCTCTACACTGGAAATGCTCTATAAAACCCTTGTTTGGGAAGGATGTGGTCTGCAGAGAGATTTGACTGTCTTCCTGATGGTCTGATCATCTGCAGGAGAGCACAAGGGATATTCCATGGCCAGGGCTGAGCAGCACCATGTCTTCCTGAGGAAGAAAGGAAAATTTGACTTCCAGAACTAGCAGGTAAAACCTGATCTGAGAATTCATGTCCCAGTGATGAAATAAACCATTGTGCAGCAAAGAATAGTACACAATGTAAGCACTCAGGAAAGAAGAAAATAATTTTATCCTGATTTCTAGTGTCTTCCTGACTTGTGAGCACCCTTCCATACTCACACATGTCAGCAGAACACCACGGAGATATATTTATATGAAAATCCATTTGTCTCCACGGCTATCTATAGCATTTCTTTCCATGCCCCTCACTCCTGTGGCTGTGGGTTTGGTTTGTCTGTTCGGTTCCAGCACCTGGAGCATCCCTGTGCAAAGAGACAGCATCAGCACCCTGTGTCCAAAGGAAACCGGATTAAAGAGCCATCATGGGGTCAGAATGAGAGCTTGGATGGTTTGGGAGCACATGGGGAGCCTTGAGCATTGCAGCATCCTTTTCTGGGGCGCTGCTGGCGGGGAAGGGGGTGCCCCCACAGGCCTCCCTGCAGACGAGGGCCCCCGCTCAGAAAGAAGTGGCGGCACATCAGTATGCAGGAGTGGTCGCTGCTCGCCAATAAATTAGCATAAACCACTCTAGGAGGTAAATAGACATACAAGGCGCCAGTGTGTGCAGCGTGGGCTGTGGCTTTGTCTCAGCCCCACTATTGTCACGGCCTCTGCTGCACACTGACCGAGTGGGGCCGGTGTGGTGGGCTCTTACACTTTTGACTGCTGGATAAAAGGGGGGAACATAAAGAGAGGGGAGAACTTTCTTTCGGGGTTTTTTATAAGTCCAGACGAAGTTACAGACGTCTGTTAAACGTCAATTACAGCTGAATAAAGACGTCTGCTTGAGGCTTAGTTATGGCTCCTTTCAGCCACCGAGATTTTTCCAGGGCTGGTCCGGGATGCCTTCGGCAACCTAATTTGGAGATTGTAACTCTATAAACAGGCTCTGGCATTAATCAAGGCTGGTGAAAATGCAAATGATGGCATGGAGGGGGCTTGGGGATGGGATGGGGTCCTGTGCCTTGCAACTCAGGGCAGGGAGTAAAAAGAGGGAAGCAAAAAGGAGGAAGAAAAGGGCCATGCAGAGGAGTAGGGATCCATAAACAGAGAGCTTGGTGGGGTTTGCTGACTTTCCTTATTGTGCCCTGGGAACCTGGTCCCATCAAGATTCATCTGTATCCTACTCTGCTTCCCACTGATTAACCCTTGTGGTGCTCCTGGCCATACAAGCCTGGTTGCCTATGTTTTTCCCAGACCAGAGCCAAAACAGCTTAAAAAATTGGCATTTAATGCTTTAAAATCCTAGAGGATCACCGGCTGCTTTGGAGCATCCGGACTACATGAGAGAGGGTGTCAGGACAGTTCAGAGGCTGCAAGGAATGATTCCTTTTGGAAGGGCAGCTCATGCTCTCTGTGTCTCCCTGTTGTTTATTATGTGGCCTGTTGATATTGTTTCCTTTTTGTCATGGGAAAAAGGCCTCTGAGCTCTAGCTGGGTGAGGGGGGAATGAAGCCCCTGGTCAGTGTTGTCCATTCCATTAAAAGACAAGCTGATGACCACAGAGACCAAAACACACTTCAGATGGGACAATGATGTTTTTCCCTCTAGGATACATCCATGCCAAGAGGCCAAGGGTGGAGGGATGGAACTCGCCTCGGCCTCATTGGCAATATTGCCATGTGCCCTGGGATGGGTCAGTACCTGATGGGGAGAACCATGTCCTTCTGTATAGCCGTGTCCTAGCCAGATGTGGCAACCCAGGATATGAGGAATAAGCCTCAAAGTCAGAGTGGAAGCAGTGCAGATGCTGAGGGCTTGCTGTCTGATGTGTGCTGTGGAGGAGGCTCCCTCCTCACTCCCCCAGACTACAAAGCATCCTTCCCATGCTCTGCTCTGGGGCTCAGCACTGTGCTGCCCCAATGTGCCATGCAGTGACTGTGGGAGGGATGGTCCAGAGGAGTTCCAGTCTCCATCCTTCCCTCAGATTGTCTGTGAATCGTCTCTTTTGGAAACATTTGAGAGGAGATGTGTGTATTTTAGAAATGACAGTAGCACAGGAACCCCCTTTCCATTCCACTCCCTTGGGGAAACGTATTCTCCTCTGCTTCCCATCCTTTGGGGAGCATTCTCTCCCCATCTTAACCCCACTTATTTTATTCTCTCTCACTCCCTTTCCCTCATCTCATATGAGCACACACTTCCCTGTCTCCTCTCTGTCTCTGTATCAGAAAAATCAAACAGGCAGAGAGGCACAGAAACTCCCAAGAGTCCCTTCTCTGATTTCTTGGAGAAACTCTTGTCCATTTTCAATAGGCCCAGAGTACCAGGCTCTTCCTTGGCCCGTGGGGATGGAGGATTCAGTCCCATGTATCTCACAGACCTGCCATGGGACTGGCTTGAGGGGCTGACAGAAAGGGGGATTTATTGCAGAGCACTGAAACAGAAACGCACATCCCAGGTCCTTCCCCTTTGGGTGATGATTAGGAAGGAGCCTGCCCCTCCCAAACCATTATCCTGACACTGCTGGGGACTGAAACACAATGCATTCTCCCCAGGTTTATTTCCATCCACCCATGGTTTCACAGAAATGGGCTGAAAAACCACCAGCATGCTTCTGGAAAACACCTGAAGGATACCCTCCAACCCAAAAAGCATCTACAGGATGGATTTAGGCCAGATGTCCTTTGGATTATGGTTTATACACAGCTGAGCAGTTTTCCTGATGAAGCATCCTGAGAAAACTGTAGTTGATCCTGGGGAAGTGTGAATGAGGTGCTGTGCCAAGGCTGTGGAAACCCCTTGCCTGAAAGTGGCACATGTTCATGGGTGTCTTCTGCAGGATTTGGTTTTTCTGCAGCAGGATGTGGTTCAGAGGAAAGCCAAGGGAAGGATGCAACCTCATAGGCCTACAAAGACTGGCTTAGGCAGAGATGCAGAGCAGCAGGACCTGAGCAGCCATCTGGTTGTTATGGGCTGAACTGGGATTGCTGGTTCTCCAAGTCTGATGTTACCATGCAGTCACATCCTTTCCCCTGGGAAGAGGGGTACAGGCAGATTTTTGGGGACCTTACAGCACTTTCATGGAAAGGAAGGTCAGACCTTGCAGTGAAAAAGTGTCACTGAGTCCAGAAAACAAGAGACAACAGAAAAAGAAGGGGTGGGGGTGGGAAGGAGGATGAAGATGAGAGGATGATAAAGGGGGATGTGAATCAGGGCACAGAGCCAGCCCGGCGGACAACGCCCAGGGCTTCCCGAAAAAAATGGAGGATGGGGTGGACCAGCGACAGCTGGAAGATTTAATTGCTCCTCTCCACAGACCTGTTCGGCTCCCTCCCTCTCAGATCTGCATTTCAATATGAGAGCAGCAGTAAGTGGGATGCCGCTGGAAGGGGTTAGAATGATTAATCATTTAAAAAGCAAGATCTTAATTACAGGGTGCAATTTTTGCTATTTAAGGAGTCCATTAGTTTCCAGAAAGGAAAAAATATATATATATATACTGCAGGTTATTCTCCTTTTGAAGAAAATGGGAGGGAGGGAAGCCGGGGGGCCGCAGCACCCAGCCTGGCGTGGCCGCCCCTGCCTGGGCGAGGGCGTTGGTGTGCGAGGATGGCGAGGGGGAGGTGGTGTCATTTGTTCCCCGAGTGATATTTTTGAAGGGTGCTGGCTGCGAGCGTTCTCCGCGCTCAACCACGCGTTGGCACAATCTGTGCCGGAGCAGGCAGACGCTTGTGCTCAGCCTCCCCCGGCACGGCTCCTCCTCCGCCGGCAGCAAGGGGAGTATTCGGCCGCTGTCAGCGCCGCTGACCCCTCGGCCAGAATAGCTCCCAAAGGATGTTTTTGGGGGGTAATTGCCGTGATAACATCTTGTCTGCCGGGAGCCAGGTTGAGACCTCGGCAGACTCGTCTTGGCGGCGGCTGGGGCAGCTCCGATGCTGCTGGGGGGCTGCAGAGCGCCACGGGCCGCAGTGCCACCCCCGATGGGTGACACAAGGGGACAGCAGCTCCACTGGTGCCGGCACCGGCGGGCTCGGCCCCGTCTCACCCCGCGCCGCAGCCTGGAGGGAGGTGACGGGGGTTAATCACCCACCGCCTCCCCTCTGACCCCTCTGTGGGTTTTTCTCTTGTATGGTCATTTAGCCGTCCCCTGACACAAAAGGGAGCGATTAAACACAGCTCAGGCCCTTCATGCTTTAGTGGATTAATTTGCTGATCCCCCACGGATTAAAGGTCTCGACAGGATCAGCGGGAGCAGCGGGGCAGACCCCGGCGGGAGGAGGCCAGTGATAGTCCCGGGCAAGCTCCAGCCCGCAGCAATCCCCCTCTCCGGGGACCTCGCGGTGTCACCGAGCCATGTCAGGGTTCAAGGCATCGGAAGCTCGCCTAAATAGCGCATCCCCAGCCCTCCCGCTCCTCCGCCGACAGCCGAGCCATGCAGAGTCGCTGTCGGCCCGTTCGCTCCGGGAGCAGAGCCGGCTCCCATGCACCCGGCACAGGTGAACGGGGCAAGCGCCTGTTCCAAGGGAAAGGGGAGCAGTGGTGATTCTGGGGGGCTGCACCCCAATGAGGGGGAGCGTGGTTACCCTCCCCGGGCCTGCGGGAAGCAGAGATTGCATCTGCCTTTAATTACTCCCTCTCTACATATCAGATGCTCGTGCACCTTCTGCACATGAATGCTGATTAATTGCAGGGTTAGGCTCCGAGGCAGGCCGGACCACATTATTTCTGATGTTTGCTCTTTTCACGAGGAGAATAAATGCCATGAATCCACAGTAATCAGTGGCTTTTAGCTTGTCACTCTTATGACACTCTTTACTTAGACCAGGAAATGGCAAATGTGGTGGAAATAAGAACTTTATTATCTTTTTTTTTTTTTTCTTTTCTCCCAAAAGGGAGGTGTGTGGTGAGGAGGGGGAAGAAGGTGGTAGGGGCATCTCGCGGGAGAGGGAGAAAGCAGCTCCATTTTCCCCTTGCATGAGGAGCTGAGCTTCACCCTGTTCAGTGAGGGAGAGAGAAAAAGCAGCAACTTCTTCTTTGTTAAAGTAGGCTCGGGTGGCACGTCAGACTGGGGCTGTCCTGGAGCAGTGGTGGCATCCTGGGGACAGCAGAGCAGGAGGGCAGTGGGATCTCTGCTACCCTCCGTAGCATCTGTGGCCTCGCCAGAAACGCTGAGCTTGGGCGTGCACCGTGCAGCCGCATCCGGGCGCTGATAGCCACGTGCGCTGCATCCAGCCCCGGAGACATCCCGTAGCCTATCCGGAAAGGAACCAGGCTGGGGGGAAACCCAGAAGGATCATCACAGGAAGGTTTGGGTTGGAAGAGACCTTAAAGATCGTCTAGTTCCAACCACCTCATTGCAAGGATGCTTAGTCTCCTGGCAGGGACGAGCTCTGGGGGACAAACAGCAGCGCCCACAGCGTCTCCCAGTCCTCACCCTTTGCCTTCCCTCGCCGGCAAGCCCCGTTCTGCTCCCAGCAGAGCCCCATCGGCTCAGGTGGGAAACCCTTTCACCGCCTCCCTCAATGCCCTGCTACCGATCTCATTGCCACCGCTTAGCTCAGTGCGAGGGCAGCCCTCGCCTTTTCAGCAGCGAACATCTGGCGTGCGGCGGGCGCCTGGCCACGGCCGCCCCGGCCCCCTCCCCGCGCCGCCCCGCCGGGCTTGCCCGCAATTAGGCAGCCCTGAGCCCCTGGCCGTGGCCCCGCTCAGGTGAGCACCCGGTTCCGAGGACGGAGGTGTAATTAAGGTTAATCAGGGGGCCGGGGATCAGGGCGGTGGTGGGGAGACCCAGTGAGCCTAATGGCGGCCGTAATTAGGCAGCTGTGGAGAAGCGGTTAATGAAGACGGCAACCGTTAATAAAGCTCTTCCTGAGCAGCCTTCTGGCCCGGGTAATTGAGGGATTTGCAAGTGCCATCTCCCCCTTAACCCTGTAATGAGCAGACCCGTGGCAGCCCGCGTTAACCCTTCCGGGGACGGAGGCGGTGGCAGCGGGGCCGTTTGTCGCTCTGCGGGGACGTGCCAGCAGGGCCGTGGTGGTGAGATGTGGCTTTGAGCATCTCCCCTTGCCACCGGGTCCCCAGGGCTCCCTCTGCCCCGTGGCTTCCCCGGGAGCCCTTTGAGCCATGCTCAAAGCGGCTGGCAGAGACTTTTCTCGCAGATGCTGTGGTTTCCCACGCCTGCCTCGGCATTATGCAATCCCCCCCAGCCCTCACCGCCCCCCCGGCCCCACCACCCACCAGCGCCGGGATGTCATCATCAGCCCAGGCCCTGGGAACCCACATTGTTAGCTTAGTAAATAGAGAAATCCCCACTCAAGCATTGCAAATGAGGGCAGAGGGGGAGCCGGGGAACCGCGCCGGCGGGCCGCAGGGTCTCTCCCCTCTCTCTCTCTCTCTTTGAGTTGTCAGATGAATTCAGTGGTTAACAAAGAGCAAGGGAGGGAGCTGAGCTGCTGTCGCAGCTGGGCAGGGCGGCAAGAGGAGGCAGGACTGCAATGCCACCACTCCAGCGAGCAGCTTTGGCCCTGCAATACCTGCTGCAGGTGGGCAGGAGCCCGGCGTACCCCCAGAGTGTGCCAACACCTGAGCATCAGTAACTGCACCCTGAGGCTTGTACTGCAACAGGGGTGACGGCCAGGAAAAGCAGGGGGGCTGGGAACACATCCCATCCTTACTTTCCTTCTCTGCTGCTGGTTATACTTGCATGGATGCAATTCCCCAGGGAATCTTGGGACCTTGCTGAGGTATGGGGGACCCACCATACCAAAATGCTTGTGAGCATCCTGAATGTGTCAGTAAGGGAGTGAGGCAGATCAAAAGACACTGAAATGCTTTTATTTTCATCTGAAATAAAAAAGAAGCACAACAGAGCTGCTTTTACAGAGTGATGGTTCTGCTTTTCTGAGTGGGGCACGAATATCACCTGGTGAGTGGAGCTCCCAGTGCCAGTCCTCTGGCAGCAGTGATGCTACTTAGTCTCTAGCACAGCAAAGCCTCTCTTGGCCCTACCAGGAGTTTTCCTTCACCTCTCACCAGGGATCCTTCAGTTTCCCTCTAGCTCTGGGTTTCTGTAAGTGCAGGGAGGTGTTGAGAAGGGTACACAGCCCCCTTTGCAAGGTGCACAAGGGCTGAGAGCTGCTGAGTGAGTACATCCCACTCGGCACAAGTGTCTGGAGCCAGACTCCATGCTGAAACTGCTGCCTATTGATTCTGCCCTGCAGCAGACAGGGCAACTGGGAGTCCTTAAAATCTTTATTAAGATGTGGAGGTGTGGGTACCCTGCTCTGCCAGTTGCCTTAATCTAGAGGCAGAAAAGGTAGCAGACTTTCTGGCACTGCGAGCAGTGATGCCGTTCCTGATGAGAGCAGTGCTTGAGGTCTCACTTCCTTCCAGAGTGCCCACAGAGCTGCTGTCCACAGGAATACCAAGGATGGGCACAGCCAGAGGGTCAGGAGGAGCCATGAGCCCCTAGCTGGAAGTGGGCACCCAGAGGTGAGTGGGTAAGAAAGGAGCACAGATTCAGGGTTGATCTCTCTCCTAATAAAAAGCTTTTGCTTTTTTTCCATGCACCACTGGATGGTCAGAGAAATCTGCCTGGAGGGCACATTTTCCCAGGCCATGGTGATTTGTAAGGGCAAAGGGAAAGATCTCAGTCTTTGATTTCTAATGCTAACCTGGCTTCATTGAACTGTTTTGTTCCACTCTTCAAATCATGAGTTTCCATTATAATAACGTTTGGTTTAAAAAAAAAATCTTTTCAAGATTAGAGCAAAAATCTTTCACTCTGTTTCTTTGCCTTTGATTTCCACTGCTGCAGCTGGACTAGCAGTGGATGCAGGAGGCTTGGGGAACCCCTGACTTCCTGCCAGGGTGCTCATCAGAGAACTGGCAGCTCAGCCACCCTGGTAACTTGTGCTGTCACGTGCTTGTCAGGACCAAATCCTTACCCCAGCACAAGAGGAGCAATTGCTATTGCAATCAGGCAGCCAGAGGCAGAGCTGCTCAGATCCTGTACCGGGAGTGAAGCTGCAGTTCTACCCCATTTTGGGGGTACAACTGGCATCTGGCACCTTTGTGCCATGGGTGCCAACCCTGTGCCTGTCCCCAGGTAGGGACAGTCTAAGGGTGGAACACCAGCCCTTATCTTTCCTTATCAGGCTTTCCACTGTGTCACATGGTGCTGCAGCCTGAGACTCACTCATATTCTGACCTCTCCCCGGATCTCTTGGAATCTCCTCAGGTCATTCTCATAACCAGATTTACTGCTGGTTATATTGGGGGCATTGGAAGGAGCCAAAACCCAGCCCCACGAGACAAACCCAAAGCGTGGACGGATGTTTGTCCTTCCCTGTAAGACAGTGTGTGTGAAGGGGTGGGGAAGAAGCTGCTGTGATGAGAGAGCAGCTTGGAGCAGTGGTTGTATTCAGGAAGAATGATGAAGAAACCTCTCCTTGAAGCCCTGGAAGTTTCAGGGCCCAGATGCTCCAGCTGCTTCCTACCCAAGACAGCAAGCAACCATGCTGCAGGGTCAGGAGAGCTCCCAGGATTTTGCAGGCACACACCCACGTACCTTGGGAAATCAGTGGCAGCTCAATCTGCATCCCTCCATCCCTCCCTGGTCCCACGGGCTGACCCTGCAGGGACACTCCCAGCCAAGCACTACAATTCATCAGCTCCTGCAGTGCAGGGTCACCAAGACAGGAGTCACAGGTGAAAAGTCACTCCCAGGTATTTAGGATGTCTTTTTCTTTTTTTGAGAAGAACAAATTCCTATTAAAACATAGATAAATAAAGGGAAGAAAAAGACTCAGCAGAGACCAAGTGGTCTTCAATAGCTGGTGGCTGCTGGTGTTGAGCATCTCCAAAACAGCCTGATAACAAATATATCCTCTCAGCAGCAAACCTGCTTTGGCAGATCCCACATCAAATAAAATATGTAGATTTTTCATGAGAAGGCTTTTTTTTTTTTTTTTTTGGCTCATTGCTCTATGAAACACATTTACTCAGTCACATACAAAATACATTTATCCAGTTTCTTTAAAACAAACAAAATAACCTGTCCTCTCCATCTGGCCCCTCTCCCTGCTCCTTTCTAGCCTGGTCTGCTTCCCTATTCCTCGCAATATGGAACATGACAGGGTATTTTCAATGCTATTTTTGTCCATTGTGTCATAGCTTATATTTAAAATAGCATTTAAATCTGCCAAGTAGTGCGGTGTTTTAAACTGCTGTCAGACTGAATTTCTCCTCCTACATACCACAGATTTCAGCTACGACTTAAAGACAGCTGAGGAAAGCTTTTGAGGAAGGGGGGAGGTGGAGGTGGTTGGGGACCAGATTGTCTGCAGGTGTGAGGACAGTCAAAGGATATTAATAGGGTAAAAGGATGCTGGAGAGGGGACACAGACCCAAAGAAAACCAGGGAAGGTGCATGGAGATGAAACTGCCTTCCCAAGGAAGCTCTTGCTTTGGACAAATGTCTGTGACAGTGGGACCAGGAGGCTGCAGCCAGCAGCTGTGGAAATGGGGGGGTCTCTGGTCTAAGGGTGAAATGAGAGACCCCCATAAAGGGATATTTGCTCTGCATTTGGGGTTCCCCTTTCAGGTCCCCAAAAATAAGGTCAATTCAGCCTTTAGTAAGGACAGCCCTAAGGCAGGGGAGGAGCTGTGCTGCCTTGCATATATTGGGGTTTATTCTCCCTTTCTTTATAATTTAATTTTTGTGACATGGCTGACATCTGAGAAGCCCTGAGATGAAGTACTATGATCATTGTCCATGGTCATGGGAAAGGCTCATTCCCCCCTTTATGCTTTTGGGGATCTAAGTCAGCTGGCCCCTTCCTTCCCCACCATGAATAAACATTGCAGCCATCCCCAACAGAGCTGGCTTGGTTGCAATCAAGCTAGAAACACCAGCCTAACCTTTCCCAGGCAAATCCTGAGCCAGTTCAAACATTCACAACCGCTCTGAAATCATCTCCACCAAAAGTGGTGCTCCAGATATGGATCTTCTCTCCCATCTGAGCCCAAACCACCTTTGTTTCATACGTTCAATCTTCAACCCCTTACTTCAGGTGCTGTTGTGTTCCCTTGATTCCCTGTTGTCCCTTTCACATTTCCCCTTCTATCCATCAGCACATCCCAGCTGTGTGATGGGTCTGAGTGGCACCTCCCCTCCTCACTGCTCTGCTCCAGGAGCATCCTGCCTTGCATGTCTGTGCCACAAGGAGATGCACCACGTCACTGCTCCCAGTCACTGGCACATGAACAGCACAGGGATGCCCAGGCTGTGGTCCCTGTCACTTCGGCTGCCCCTGCTTTCCTTCCCTTTCTGTCTGCTCATGTCTCTGCTGGGCTCGGCTCGACAGCTTGCATGGGAATTTTGGGTACCACAGGGAAGGCCAAAGGAGCTGGGGGCATCCTCACACCGAGCCCAGCAGGCACCTGCAGCCCCACCCTTCTGCAGAGAGGTTTGGTGTCTCTTCTTCCCAGTACCATTTTTGACTGGAGTGGAGGTCTGGCACAGCCCCACCAGAGCAGCTGATGTTCAGGAGGGGTCTCCTCCTGCACCCTTCTCCCTTCTAAGAGCTCCACAGACAAAGGGTGCAGTCTCCCCCAGCCCCCCACTCAGCCCTGCACCTTCCCCTGTGCTGATGGGACCCATGCCAGGCCCTGATGGCTGCTTGGTGCTCCCAGATGTCTGGAGGGATGGGTATTCCATGATGTGCCCGCAGCCTGCAGGTGACCCTACTTTCCAAAAAACATTTGGGTTTCTCTCCTGCAGCTGTCCAAGGCTCATTTCTTGCTCCATCTCTGTTGGTGTCTCACCCTCTCCTGGGACACGTGTGCCTGCCATTGAAATCTCCTACCCATCTTCTTCTGTCAACACCACCTAAGAAAGGGACAGATTGAAAATTTAGCAATGTGTCCTCTATGTCAATAACTCCCCCTCGTCATCTCCTGGGTGGCACAGAGATCTGCTCACCCATCTTCTCCCTGCTCTGTACACAGACTTTCTCTGCACCCTCTCCCCCTTCACCATTTCCCCTTCTGCCTGGAGTTTTCCACTGCTCACCCTTATTCCCAGAGGGAGGGGTGACCCTTCCTAAAACTCCTTGTCGTGTCTTGCAGTGCCACAACCCGTGACACATCCCTGTGCTGGCCCCAAAACCACCTCTGTTACCAGTGTGCCAGGGTGGCAGAGGCATCTTTGTTACACCCCTCAGCTTTCTGGGCTGAGCCAGAACACAGGCATCAGGATCTCTTCGTTTGGGATCACCTCCTGCCTCCAGTTCAGCCCCATTCTCTAGCTCAGTTCAGAAGAGGATGAGGCACCGTGAGTGGGGGTGCCTGGTTGGGTTAGGTTATTTATTCCCCCAAAAGGCAAGGCTAGGGCAGGGGTACGGCTGGCTCCACGATTACATCGTGGCGCGTTAATCAGCCGCATTAAAATTCCGAGACAGCTCCTGCCAAAGTGGCTGCGCGCAGTGCAAGGTGGCTGGGAAACGCCGGGAGCCGTGACAGGCAGGCGAAGACAGACAAAGAGCTCGCTCCGTCACTCCGGGTCTGCTCCGGGAGGAGAAAACCAGCACGCACACACAGCCCGATCGGCATCACCGCGCAGCCCACGCCGCCCGGCCACACGGATGCTCCCGGAAAGCCCAAAGCGAGCGAGCGTGCGATGGCCAGCGAGCCTGCCGGGATTCCGGCACCATCCCAGGGGATGTCTGGGCTGGATGAGCATCCCGGCTGACCCCATGGAGATGGGTGGTACCCGCCACGGGGGTCTGGGATGTCGCGGCGGAGGGGACCACCGGCTGCTCAGCCCCCGGCATCCCATCCCTGCGTGCGTGGGGAGCGAGTGTCCCCGAGGAGTGTGAGCCCCCAGGGTGAGGGCCCCCAGGCCGTGTCCCCCTCCGGAGCCCCTGCCAGCTGTAGTAATGCGTTTTGCCACAGGGTGCCACTATGGCAAAGCTGTAAGGCCGCCGAGCCCTCAACCCCGTTGTGTAAGGATACCTGGTGTTACTCTCGTTACTCGTGCTTTCCTTCTTCCCCTCCGTTCCCATCTCCCCTCATCCACCCCGCAAGGAAACTGCGGCAAGAGCCCCCAAACATTCCTCCGAAGGGGCCAGTGCTGCCGGGCGACCCTTACACCACAGGGCAGAGGAGGGATGCTGCGACCTGCTCTGAGGTGTCCTGAGAGTGACACACTGGAGACTGACATGCTGTGATGGCATTGCTCTGTTTCCACCAGACCTGGCAGGGAGGAGAGGTTTTGGAGGCTTTGTGGGACCTTGTGCCACAGTGGGACCTTGTGACAGTGAGTGAGGGGGACGCTGTGTGACACAGATGTCCAGGAACAATACTCCAACTGTGCTCCTCTCCTGCATTTGGGGTGTTGGGCTCTGGGGATGCAGCTCCCCAACAAAGGGGTCTGGCTCCATTGCTAGGGAGCAGGCAAAGGGCCTGGCAAGGCTACAGCCACTTGTCTCCTCCAGCTTTTCTCCAAGAATGGATCTGAGCAGCCCTTTCCTCCTGCAGCTGGGCCTGTGAACTGCCTGAGAGAAGAGGGGTGCTGCAGCTGGGGCATCCCATCCCATCCCATCCCATCCCATCCCATCCCATCCCATCCCATCCCATCCCATCCCATCCCATCCCATCCCATCCCATCCCAACATGCTGTAGGATTGAGCAGGCTGGATCCCACACCCTGAGTTTCTCTTCCCCTGGCACACTCCAGTCCCTTCCCTGCCTCTCCCCGAAGGAGAGGATTTGCCAGGGGGCAGCTCAGATCTGCACCCACAGCAGCATCCTAACAAACCCTCTTTGCAGCCATGCGAGGGGAATGGCATGGCTCACCTAGGAGATGGAGCAGAGGAGAGCTATGCAGGATCAGACCACGAACCTGAGATTTTTTAGGGTGAAAAGTGCTCTGCAAATGGCAGGCAGTGGGATCCTGCGTGCTGCATCCGCCGCGGGCGGAGAGAGAAAGAAGATTCTCTTCTTCCCTTGCTAATAAAGTCTGGCTGAAATGACACAGTATAATCAGTGTTTACCTGGGAGTTTACATATGGTTTGTTGTAATTATAGTTTCAATTCCTGCTTTTGCTTTTTTTTTATTTTTTTTTTCCTAACATCTATTTTTCAATCAGTAAAAGTAAATACTATTTTCAGCCCAATGTAATTCTTCCACTCCCGTGGCCACAAACACAGCGAGGAGAGCGATTCCATTTGCGCGCTGTGCAATTGAGCAGAGAGAGGAGCCCGGCGGCTGCGGAGCATCAGCGAAGCCACGGCCGAGCGGGGACCTGGGGACATGGGGACGAGCCTCCCCTCCCCACCACGAGTCCCCCAGGACCTCCACCCCACCTGGCAGGGCTACCTTTGCTGGTAAAAATCAGCACCAGGCCCAGACGTTGCTTCTCATCACGTCGGCATCATTAAAACCCTAAAGCTTCCTGGTCGGAGGCAGTGGGGAAGGGATAAGAGCCATTAGGTGAAGCATCATTTATTTCAGGGCTGGCAAAGCTTTGTTCCAGCTTGGGAATTGAGTTGGCACTAAAAGCACTACGATCCCCAAGATTTAATTCCCGCCCCCAACCCCCCCATTTTTATGTGTGTGATTTATAACAAATCAAGGATGCCGGTGTCAGGTCCCCTTCTTCACCCAACTATTGTCACACACACATGCTGATTAAAACCACCCGGCCCCCGCCGGTTCCTCCTTGTCCATCCATCAGCTGCTCCGGGGACAAACTTAGACATCCCACTCCTAGCCCACACCTCCATCCGTGCGTGCTCTCACACCCTGGCTTTAAACCAGTAGAGGATATTAATTTGGTGTGCACGTACCCACCTTCAAATACATATAAAATAGGTGTATTTATTTATGCCATGCACCTAAATCCCTGTAAAACAATTGGCAGCTTTGTCTCAAGGAGGGATTGGGCGTTATTGGGATGCAGAACAAACACGTTGCCCTAGAGACACACGGAGTGTTTCTGCCTCGGCCACTCCAGTTGAATATTTGCCGGTTCAGGCGCGGTTTGAACTCGGTGCCAAGGCAGAGCCGCTGCCGGAGGCCGGTGGGCAGCTGGGAAATGCTGTGGAGAGGGGGATTGAGAAGGGACCCTTCTCCTGCCCAGAGGGTCTCAGCCCTTCAGGGGAACTGAGCAGAGGCCAGGAACCCTGCCTGTACCCCATCCTCATCATCCTCATTTTGGGGTTAAGAAATAGGTGATGAGGATGATTCTCCCAGAGCTCTGTCTTTGGCCTCCACTCTCCCACATGCTGGAATTACTGGGGTTTTTACCACCTTGAGAAAGGGCTTTTTTCTCCCTGAATGCACATGTTACCCCTCTGAACATCCCTGGGAGCAAAGGGGAATGTTTCAGCGAGGGTTTGGGGAGGGGGCCCTTGCCCCCAATGCCCCAGCACGGCAGGCAGGGACGTGGGGCTGGGGCAGTGTGGGAGCAGAGCCACCCCACAGCAGCCGGGGCTCCCCGGGCCTTTGGAGTGTGGCTGCACCAAAAAACGCCCGTCCCAAAGCATGGGCGGCTTTGGCCGATTTTAATTCAAGGGGTGCTGACTTTGGGTTTTCCAAAATAGGAGGAAGGAGGGGAAATATTCACTGGGTCAAGAAAAGCATCCCTTTCCTGCCACTGAAAAGAAAATTAAAACCCAAGCAGGTTTTTTTAAAATACAGTAAAATAAAATTGTTGCATTTCTCACACAAAAAAAAAAAAAGCTCATCTCACCAATCCCAAATATGAATATATTTTCTTAGTATATTTCTGAAAAGTCTACCACACTCAACCTTTTTCCCCCCAAATTAAGAATGAGCTGGTTTAAACTCTCACCCAAAATATTTATTGCGAGGAACAAAGATATTGGAATCGTCTCCAGCGTTGGATTTCAATTCTCTCTTTCAGGCTTTTATCTTTTCAATCCAAATTTCAGTGACAATTATCCAATTTTGATTGACATTAAAATTATTTATTGTCACATTGTAGCTGTTTAATAAATTGTGCCTGCTTTATTTTTTGGCTTATAAATACTGTATCTTTACTACCTTGGTACTTAATTCAAGGGAAGAAACCACTTCTGAAAGCAGGCAGCAATAGTCTCAGCTCAGGCAAGATATAAAAATGCCTTTTTACGTACATGAACCTGAGGAAAGAGCTGATTCCACCTTTTTACTAATTTATATATTTTAAGTCTCTCTGGTTTATACAATTTTGCTTTATTTTCCAATGGTAAAATATGCTTCTCTGAGCTCTGTGTAAAACGAAGATTAAAATAATCTCCTTTCAGATACAGAAAAATTATTTGTCGGGAACATTTCAAAAATCAGGAAAACAATTCATGACACTTCCATGATCTAGATTTGAGAGATTTTTCACCATTCTGGGAGTGAGTTCATTAAAAAAAAAAAAAAAAGGTAAAAAAACAAAGCCAGGCGACATCCATTTCAGAGTGCCATTTAAATCTGGGTCGCGTTGCAAATGATTTTCTTTTTTTTTTTTTTTTTTAATTTCCACAAATTGCTGAAAGTTAAAAGAACCATCAGCCCATTTTACTATTAAAAAAAAAAAAGGGAGAAAGAGAGAGAGAAAATTAAAAAATAACACAGAAAAATGTAGCCCTTTTAGAATAAACCTAAAGCAGCTCCTTTGCAGAAATATTTCCCTGAGTGAAAAATCTCAAGCCTGTGTCCCACATATTTATTTTAGCAGGAGGGTCCTGCCCTTTTGAGCTGGATGCCAGGGGGGTACTGAGGGGAGCTGGAGGACGTCGGTGCCCCAGGGGTGTTCTAGGGACACATCTCATTCTCCTGCCTGCAGCGGGCAGGGGAGGCTCTTTGCCCTCTGACTGAATGCCCTGGAAACCTTTCTGGGGGGAGCCTGCTGGCAGATAAAGGAGGTGTCTGCCAGGGGAGAGCGGGTTTGTTCCCTGTGCCTGTGGCTGTGCGAGTCAGGGTGGAGGGGCCAGCAGCCCAGTTGGGCTCCTGGGAGCAAGGGAGGGATGCAGGGCAAGGCAGGGAGCGAGGATGCTCTGCAGGATTCAGTCCTGAGGGTCTCCTGTGCCCACTTCCCAATGCACAGACCCAGTTCCACCCACCAAAACTACCCCAAAGCCCAAATCTGCACCTTAAATGTACACGGGTTTGGTTCCATTCCATCACTGACGCTGCTGTTTCAGGGCAGTGTTAGGGTCCCGTGGAGAGCCCCCAGGGAAAGGCGAGGCCTTTCCTGCAGGGACACGGGGTGGCCTTGGGGACACAGACTCTTGCCCAGTGCCAGAAGGACAGTGGGGCTGCCCTGGGTCTCCCTGCTGATCTTCTGTGCTGCCTCTCCCAGTGCCAGGCGGCCGCAATGGCTCTGGCAGCCACATTTGTTTACGGGCTGAATGTGTATTAAAATGGTTCATTATTTTCCTGACTGGCAGGTTTCCAGGGTCTGTGCTAGTTAATAATTGCTGCCAATTAAACCTTCGCAAAATATGCATTGCAGGGACGGGGATGGGGGGGAAACAACACGCGAGGATTTCTCCCGAGCCCACGGATGGCTCGTGCTGCTGCTGAGGAGCCCCGTGGTGGCTGGGGGATGTGGTGTTGTATCGCTGCTCGCCACGGGAACCTTCCAGAGATGGGGCAGCTGAGCCCCCTGAGATGGGGATCCTTACAGGGCTGTCAGTGAAAAGGGATTTGTCTCTTTATGGGGCAAAATTTGCAGCTGGTGGAGGGAACTGAGTAGGATCCACCCCAGTGGCCCCATTGACCTCACAGGAGCCAGCCTGCCCTTCCCAAGCCCTGACCTGCCCACTCACCCCGTGGATGGGTGTTCCCAAGGTGGGGAGCCAGGGCTCAGGACATTGCCCCAACCCTGGGCATCCCAGCTTCAAGAAGGTTTCTTTTCAAAGGACAGCTCCCTCTTCTCCTGCCTTTCCACTCGTTCCCTTCTGCTGCTGGAACACCCTCTGTCTCTGCAGGCCAGCAGAGCATCGCCTTTGAATTCCACCCCGATCCCACTCCAAACCCAGCTCCAGGCACAGCCTGGAGATAAAGCTTTTCTCAGGGGTGAAGCACAAGCAAACCCCCATGGTCCAAAACCCACCTGGGGCTGGGTCTGCCTAGCTCCTTCCACCTGTGGTCTCGAGTGTCTTTTACAAGCCATAAAGACGTGAGCACATTTCCTGACCACCACTTGAAAAGCAGCCAAAAGAACAGGAATAAAGAATCATTATTTAGTGAACGCTCGCCCCACTCTTTGAAGCTGGGAAGCTCGGCAGAAAGGCTGGGTGTTCAGGCGGGCTGTGGCTATGGGAAGGCTGGGGGGAATGTTTCTCAGATGCTAAAATCGCTCGGAGAGATGCAGGAGCGGGACTGCGTTCGTGGGAAGGACGGCTGACGGGGAACCGCTGCCTTTCAGAAAGGCAAATAATCGCAGCCTAGGTTAGCTCTTCTGTCGAGAGAATAATTGTGCTTCTAAAGGCTCTGATATGATGAGAAGCACTGCTTTGAAATCGAAATAAATACATAAATAAATCAGGGATCTTGGACTGATTAAGGCAATTGCTTCCCTTGCTTTTGCAACCCCTTTGGGTCCTGGTTCCCAGAGCCAATTACATATTTAAAAAGTTTCTCTCTGGAAAAAAAAAGAGGACTTGCAACTCTAAAATAAAGTTTCTTTGTGGTTGCCTAATGAACAGCAAGGGCCAGGACAGTTTACAGTTATTAATTGGTTTTAAATGGCTCCAGCTCTGTCCTGAACCATCTTTTTGAGCTGGCTACAATATGTCTGTGCCCTCCTGACAGCCCCACATGGGGTCAGGGCATGCTGGGCACCGCTGGCCCGGGCCCCTTTGTGTGGGTGAGCAACCAGCCCGCCTCCCCCGTGGCCTCTCCTCCTCCTCCTCCACCCCATGGTCAGTCCTACAAAAGCCCCCCAGGATCTGCCAAGCTCCCACTGCCTCAAACAGGTGCAGCCGATGGGGAGACAAGCCAGGAAGATGCTGAGGGTGCTCATCCATTACTTTTCCAAATGAATTCACAGTTTCTCCGGCTCCCTGCTCCCTCCTGTGTGACTATGAGGGAGATTTTCTTTGCCACCCACCCCCCACTTTATTCCCCACCTTGGCACACTGCAAACCCCTCCTGGCCACCCAAACCTCAGCTTATTTCTAGGCTCCACATGGCCATGACATGTGGGAGCTCGGCAGCCGGCACGAGCCCAGGGATTGCCTAAGCTTCTCTTGGCACACCACACCTCACACCACTGAGCACCTCCAGGCACCAAGCAGGCAGAGAAAAGGCTCTGTTCTTCACCCAAAAAACTCCCAGGGGGGTGAATTCAGCAAACATCCTTGCCATGAGGATAGGTGAAATAAATCTTTCTCACAGCCCAGGGAAGTGCAGAAACAACACCCCTAAAGGGAGGCAGGGCTCGAGCCATGGGCCTCCTTGAATGTCTACTCCCTGTAAACATGCATTATTGATAGCAGAAATTATGTTGGATTGGTTTTGGGATGTAAGGAAACGCTGGAGAATATTGATATTTTCCCGAGTTGCTTCCAAACCTATTCTTGGGCTTGAACGTTTTGCGTGTGTCATCTCCAATGAACAGTTTTGAGCTTTAATTCAAAAAATAGCATGATGTTTATAATACTATATAAGGTTTTCTCCTGGCTGTACGCACGGGATTATATATGTGTCGGTGTGTGGGTGCGGATGTGTGTGCAGGGATGTAATGAGACAAACAACTCAATCTGGAGCCGGTGGGGAGGAGGAGCTGCACACGCAGCCCCGAGCAGCGGCTGGTTCCCTTTGGTACCAACTCGGTTTTCTTTTCCACCAGCCGTCAGAGTTGTCTGAACAAACACGTTATCATCGGGACCGACCCGTAGATAAACAGGCGGTGATGTTGTAGGTGCAGGAATACACCTGGGGGTGCGTGGGGAGGTTTATTCTCCAGCTGTTGAATGCTGGAGATGGGCTGGTTCATGACAAGATGCCAGACGCTTTTCAGCGCATCAAATCCGCATCTCAGCACTTTTCACGGCGCGGAGAGGAAACAGTAATTAAGCGACAGGACTTACACCACTTCCGCGCCGGAGTCTCGCTGCATCCCTTTCAGCCCTGTGCACGTGTGTGCTGGCAGGCCCCACTGTTCCAGGTGCAGCCTCACCCCTTCTTAAACACAGTCCTGATGGGTTTTTCTCATAGCAGATAAATTATTCAGCAGAAAAAGTGTTTCCCGCATTCCGGGATTTTCCTGCTAACACCTTATTGGTCATTTCTGTTGGTCCCTGCCCAGCTCTACTGGTTTTATAAAATGCTCTTGAATAATACTGGGAATAGCAGTGTGTGGGAAGGAGAAAGGTTTTTATCTGCATGGGGTCTTCCATCTCCAGCTCTGTTTCTATGGATATCTGAATGGAGTTTATATTTATCTCTCCCATTTGAGCCATGTGGGCAACTTTGGAGGAGAAGGAGGAGGCCAAGAGCAGACATGCCCTGCTGCTGGCTCTGCTGAACCCTGACTCCTTTTGGTCAGCGGTGAGAGCATCACCCAGGTGGTCAAGACCAGCCAAAATGAGACTAAGACAAGGGGAAGCTGCAAAAATACTTGAGCTACAGCTTAACACAGCAGCAGGCACTGTGTCCGGCAGGAAAATGGCCCCTCTGCCAACCCCAGACCAGTCAGGGATGGCAGGGCAGGAGCATCACTCCTGATCCCCAGTCGCTGGTCCCCAGTCCCTCATGCAGCTGTCCTGTAAATGGCCAAATTTCCTGGGAGCGAGGGATTTTCCATCTGTCACAGTGTCCTTTGCTGTCAGGAGAGAAGTCAACACAGCCCTGGTGCCGGGGGGAGCGTGCTGGGTGCCAGAGCAGGTAGGAGTAGGAAGGCGAGCACATAACTCGGCCTGGCCCCGGTGCACCAGCTCCCAGAGCATTACCATGATGGCTCCATCATTAATTGATCAATCACTGGATGACAGTTAATTAAGTAGAAAATAAAGCTGCTCTGCCCAGCCTGGCATTAGTAGGCAGCGGCATTAAGATTTCTGGAGTACAAGGGGGAAATTAAAAAACAAAGGCACAGCTGGAGGAATAACCCCATCACTGGTGGCTGGGGGTGGAAGCCTGGCACAATATTCCCTGGGTCAGGATGTGCAGGCAGCCCCTGCACAGCAGTGATGGCCGGTTCATGGCTTCTCTCCTTCCCAAGAAACTGGATGTCACCTGCTGCCCTCCAGGCACAACCCCCATTATCCATGTGCCCCTTTCTCGACAGCTCTGGTGCTGCTGCCTGGGCACTGGCCACTGGCCACCAGACTCTCACAAGCACACTGATCTGCAAAGGGGCTTTTCCTTTCAATCCTGTTCTCACATCTCTCCGTCCTGCCTTGTGAGCTAAGCCACAGACAGGGTGGGGAAAGAGAAAGACAGAAAGCATCCTCCTGCCCCCCATCTCATTTGCCCAGGATTGTCTTGATATGAAAAATTATGTTTTTTGTTAAAAACTATTACTAATGAGGCGTCTTTCCTGCCCTTAATTGTTGCCAAGGCGATGACCCCAGCCAGCCATCTTTAATTAACTTAGACTAGATCTCCTGAAATGAGTTCCTCGGGTAAATTGCTCACCACAGCTTTCAGGCACGGAGCTGTGTTTGCCAAGGCCACCCTCTCCGGCACGCTGCCACAGCCACCGGCAGAGGTGATGGCACAGGCTGGTGTCACCTCCTCTGCCTCCCCTTGCCACCGCTTGGCAATCCCAAAGCCAATTGGTGGAAACTCAGAGTGATATGGGGACGAGGGTGGCGTGACTGATGCCTGGCCACAGGGAATATGGGCTTCTCCATAAAATGGGAATTCACCCTGGCTGCTGGCTTCTCCCATCACAGGGGCTGTGGGACCGGCTGCACGGTGGCTGGCACCTCTCCAAGTGAAAATCACATTTCCTGCCTGACAGATAACGTCGGTCAAGAGAATGCCAAGGACGATTCCTGAAAATGCCATAATTGTTTTAATCTGATGGCGGATAAAAGATAATGATGCTAACAATATTTAAACGTAATTATAGTTTCCTGCGGCTGTTGGGCTCTCTGAATCCTCTCCACTCAAGTGGCTTTGTTTACGAGGGCTCCAATAAGGCAGGGCCCATTTTCCTCCTCTATCGTCTTCACACCTGCACTTCCATCAAGGCAGGGGGTGGACACATGCCAGGGGGCTGGATCTCCTCAGGGACCCACACTGGCCAACTCTGCAGCCCCTCTGGGTTCTCCTGGTTTGGGCCCACCATTGTCCATCCTCTATCTCCTGGGATGTGATGCTGTCTTGGAAAGAAGACTGGGATGCTTGGACCATGGCAACTGCCAGAAGAAAGGGATCCGTGTGGGGAGTTTTAGGGACAGGCAGTAGAAGGAAATCCCCCTCACTGGGGTGGGGCAGGCATATGGTGGATTGTTTGTAGCAGTCACCCGTGTAAGGGTTGTGGCCCCCTATAGCCCCCAGATCCCATCCTCAGTTCCTCTCCAAAGTGAACTCCCCAGCATCAACATAAATCAACAAAGCAGGACAAAGGGAATTTCTAGGAATGGTTTGCTGATGACAAACAAATAAAAAGCACCAGAGGTGGATGTCTGGGAGCTTGCAATCTGCAGAAGAGAATGGAGGAAGAAGAAAAGAGTATGAATCCTTACACTGAAGACCCTCCTACACTGGATACTATAACCATCATCTCAAAGAAAATCTCCCAGTCTTTTGGGGGCCTGGATGCCCTGGTGGCCCTGATAGTAGGAGGGGAGGTTGCAAAACAGCTTGATCGACTACACAGAAACAAGCAGTGAGAAAAGATGGGATTTAGGTGAGGCTTTTAGAAGAAGTTAAATATGAAATGGCTATTTCAGTAGCTGTAGTTTAGCCTCCTGTGTGAATCGGTCTTTGTAAATAGGAATGGAGGATAGCCAACTTCCCCAAAAGGCCTCTACGGGGGGTCCGGAAAACCACAACGTCCTGAGTTTAATAGGGAAAACAGATAGAAATGGTAACAAAGAATGGGGAGAAACAGCAATAAACCTGATTGTTTGGTAAATAAGGCCGAGCCTGTTGCCGAGAAGGGAAGTTTGAAAAGCAGCTGGGGAATGAATAACCGGTTAAAAGTTAGGAGACAAAGTGGCATAACAAACCCGAGGGGTTCCCAGCTCAGAGCAGTCAGTGCTGGAGCCCCTGCAGCAGGCAGGAGCGCGAGCCTTGGGAAATGCCAGGGAGGAGGGAGGAAGTAGCAACAGGACAATATCCACTGCTGCTCCAACATACGATCTGACATGGTGTAGAGGGCTATGGAAAGGAACTCATCGTGCTAATGAACTTGGCCTTCAAGTGGAGGAGGAATTCACTGTTGAGCACAGAGAAAATAAATTCATTACCTACGTTGCAAGGAAACAGCTACATCCATGGAGGAAGAGCTCTCCAAGACATGGATATTGAAAAGATTATTCTGGGCACTGGCAAGAGCCAAGAGACACATGGCATGTCAGGAATGACGCAGGACAGAGCAGAGAAAAGGGCAGGATAGGTAAGAAGCAAGCTCACCCTGTGCCATGTGGGTCCCTGCCTCACTGCAGGCATCCCACAGGGACTGGGGAGGCAGCAGGGCAGGGCGAGGAGGCACTTTGGAGTTGTGCAATAGCTGCTGTCTGAGGAGGAATTAAATAGAGTCCAACCTGCAGAAAGAGGGGCTTGGATGCTCCGGTTGGATGCCTGGCACAGGAAGATGCTTTGGCAGCCACCTGGGGTGCTGCAGCCACCAAAAGTTTGGAGGGGTTGGAAACGTGACTGGGGAGAACAGAGAGAAGGCTAGCTGCTGGAAAGGCAATGAATGAGCTGGGGCTGAGGGCTCTGCAGAAAGTAGAGCAGGAACAGGTAAGACAGTGTCCCCTCCCTGTCATTGTCTTATGCCGTGGCCTGGCCTGGGACACCTCTGGGGAGGGAGGGAGTCATCTCCAGAGCTGACATTGGTTTGGGCGTGGCCCGGGGTCCTTCACTTGTCCCTGGAGCATCTCTGCCCTCCAGAGCCAGCCATGAATCTCGGTTGGGGACCTCTTTGCTATAGCTCCCTCCCAAAATGCACCTCCAGCGTTCCCAGATGGATTGTCACCAGTTTCCCCGTTCACAGTGGAAATCCACGAGAGACACACAGGGACAGCTCTTTACACGACAGACATCAAAATGAGGAGTGCCCACCCTGTTTGCCCATGCAGGACCTAGACTCCAATGGCTGGAGTGTGTTCCGGGGAAGTCCGGCCCCTGCCCTCTCCCGGCCCCGCAGCCCACGGCCACAGCCCGGAACCCGCGGCCGTGGCCACGCGTGGCGGGCGCAGCGCGACTCCACGGGCTCGGTGCAGCCCCGATGGGGCGCGTTGACATCTGTAACCAACACTCCGGCTCCGGCAAAGGCAGGGCTGCCCGGCCAGGCGGAAAATTAACACTGACATTGAGTTTAATTAAACAAAACAACCAGGCTGCGAGCTGGAGCGGGGACGTGGCAGCAGCTGGAGGAGCCGGGCTGGGCGCGGTTCGGGACCGACACCCGCCGCCGCCCCGCCGGGACAAGCCCACGTTGGCCGCTCGGAGCCCGTCATGGCTCGGGAAGCCGAGTCTGGATGGGCGGCCCGGCTTCCCCGCAGAGACTGTCGTCCAGGGCCGGGAAATAGCATTTTTCCTTCCCCGTTTTGCCCGTGTCTTTACAAAAAGACGTGCGGAGCGCAGCACGCCGGCGGAGGCCCACGCGTGTCCCTGGCCCGGCGTGGAGCAGGACGGGCGGCCGGCGGTCTGAGGTGCGGGGGGGAGGCGAGGGACGCTCCAAGGAGCGGATTTCGTTGAGTGTGATTCGGGGAGATGCTGACCGGCTGACAGCCACCCCATCACCGGCTGCGGCCCCGCGCCTGTCCCCGGCCCTAAACACTGGTGGGGAACGGTCTGATCCGGGCAGGGAGACCCCCGCCGAGCATTTCCGGGCCAGCTGCTCCCCGGTGGGCACCAGTCGCACCAGTATCACCAGTGGCATTGGCGCTTGCCATGCCTGGGCAGCGGAGCTGCGGGCAGCGCGGGCAGAGGGGAAGCCGTGCCCGAAGGGGCCGTGCTTTTACTCCGCTCGGCTCCGAGATTGGCCGTACGAGGCAGAGCCGTCCTGCCCGTTGCCCTTTGCCCGCTGCCCACGGACGACCACCTCTCGCACCGCAAGCTCCTCCGCGACAGAGCTGAAAATAGCACGCAGCCCAGAGCAAGGTGGGCATGGGGCCTCCGGCCCCCGACTGCCGGAGCGCTGGTGTCCGGTGTTTGGGGATGTTTCTGCCTGAACCCCCCACGGCTCTCTGCACCCCCTCCGGGAGCTCCCTCCAGCATCAAAGACCTTCGTGTTCTGTCCAGCCCTCTGCGTTCGGGTCCTGGAAGCTGAGGGCTGATCCCTCTGCCGTCGGCCTCCTCCTCCTCCCAGCTCCCAGTCCATAGCTTTGGGGCTTTTAGTCTGGTCATTCTATTTTTTTTTTTTTTTTTTTTTTTCTGGGGGAGGAAGGGCGTGTGAAATGTCGGCTTTGAAGGATATTTGTAATAACATAACCAGCAAAATGAATGTCATATTTTTGCTCCAATGAATTGGATTTCCTGAAATATTGTCTCCGTAATGATGCCTTTAGGCTCCTCTGGATTAGATAACTCTCCAACCACATCAAGAAGGCTAATTATCCCAAAGCCACTTTCCCGGCTTTTCCACATCTATTTCACACACCTATGTATATCTCTATTCGGAGACACGGCACTCCCGGCGCTCTGCAGGGCCGCTCAAGGGAGGGGACAGGCCCCCCGCGCCCATCGCCCGCCGCGTCCCCGCGCCCGGGGGAGCCCCGTCGAGCGGCCGTGACGACACCGAGCCCGACTGCCCCGCCAGCCAATCCGCGAACCCCGCGCGGCCCCGTCAGCCCGCGCTGACCAATGAGGGGCGGGCGGCGCGGCCCCGGCGGGATCCCCTCGACGGCTCGAGGCTCCCGGGGGCGCTCCGGGACCCCCCCCCCGCCCCGCCGGGCGCTCCGGGGCTGCATCCCCCGGCACGGGGAGGGGGGAACGCCGTGGAGCGCCGGGGCAGCGGTTGTCCCGTGGGGTTGGGTCACGCCGCCAGAAGCGCGGGTGTGCGAGGGGGCGAGAGTCTCACGGAGGGGTGGAGGCGCGAGGAGTAGAGCCCCAAACAAAGGACATGGGGTTGTCCCGGTCCCACTGAAACCCCAGCGCTCCGGGGGTGCGGGCAAGGACACACTTGCGGGCGGAGCTGGGGCAGCCCACGCGTGGGTGCCCCCGCCGCCACCCACCCCCCCCTGCTCCGGCCGGCGCGGCTCTCTGTCCCGGCTCTTTGCTTGGGCCGGGGAGTCTGTACTTCGGGATTATTCAGCTCCTGCAAGTTTTTTGTTAGGCGGCCCTGAAAGGCCTCAAAGGCTGGGAACACCATTCTAATTACGGGGAAGCACAGCTTATTTAGAAGATAAAAAGAGACTTGTAGTCTCATAACAGCTTCTTATATCCGTCAAATAAGGATCTCTAATGACGGGGTGAGAGCCAGTGAATGCCTAAAACAAACTAAAAAAAAGGAGTGAAAATAAAGCAGCCAGGGGCTTAAGATATATTAAATTACCCTGATTAGGAATTTAGGCCGTGGCTCGAGTCTGCTGGAGAGGCTGGCGAGGGGGGGGGACGGAAAGTGCTGCTATTCATTTCTGGGGAGAGGGGTCAGTAGGTCGGAGGAGTTCACAGGGCCTGGCTCTATTCTTATGCTAACAGAGAATACAAGCGCTGGCCTGGAAAATAGAAATGAATTTGCAATAATCCGAGCCCCTCTGTTTGCAAGGCGAGCGGCTCTATAGCTAATTGCAGCCCGGCCTCCCCCGCCTCATTGCGGACAGTTGTAACGATGCATGGGAGATTAGAGCCCGAGGGGCTTGGGGGGGGGTGGATTTAAGCCGTCTTCCCCCCCTCCCTTCCTTCTGCCCGACGGTGAAATATTCCGGGGCAGGCGCTGGTGTTTGGGCTGGCCCTGCTCGGAGGGAGCGGGGCCAGGCAACTTCTTGAACTTCCCCGAAGCCGTGCAGGGGAGCGGCCGCCGGGCAGAGCGCTGTGCCGGGGGGGGGCGGGGGGTCGGCTCTGCGCGGCCCCGGGGCCGGCGGGGGCGGGAGAGGGGGAAGGCAGCGTAGGTCCCGGAGACGGGGGGACCCCCATTGAGCTGCCGGTGACAAGCAGTAAATCGGGGAAGAATAGCGCATGGAAACGCGCCGTCGGGCCCGCGGCCCGGCCCTACAGCTGCCGGCCAGTCTCGCCGCCGTCAGAACCGCCGTCTCCTCGGTGGCATTCCCGGCTCCCGCCCCATACACCGATGCCTCCCGGCCCGCACCCGAGAAGTCCCTCCCCGCAACAGAGGGGTCCCTCCCGCACCCCGCGGGGTCCCGCCGCCGCCGGCCCCGAGCCCCCCCCGTCGGCTGCTCGGAGGACTCTCGGCCCCAGACTGTTTCAGGACCCTGGACAGGGGCGGGGCCGCCGTCGGGGCGCGGCGCCGCCGGGTCCCCCCGCATCCTCCGGCCGGGTCCCGACGGGCCGAGGGAGGAGTGACCCTCCTGGTCCGGCCCGATCTTGACCCTTCGCCTCCTTTTCCCCTCGGTACCGGGCTGGGATCTCCGCAGCGGCCGTCAAGCCTCGGGGCCGTACTGTGGGGACGGGTCATGGTTTGGCACCGGTCAGAGCCCACTCCAATACAAACACACCCGCCAGGGCGCGGAAATCGTGGATAGGGACGCCAATGCAGCTGACGGGCTGTTTTAATGAATATCGAGCGGCTCGGTCAGCCTCCACCACCCTCGTCGGCATGCGGGCTGCTCCCGGTGCTGGGGACGGTGTGGACTCCACATCGTGCCCCGACGGTGAAACGGGGTGCCAGAGACCCGGGGTCGCCCTGGCCGGTCCTAGCGACAAAGAGCTGGCCCTGCTGCCAGAAATACAGCCCTCTTTCGTTAACCACATTCCCCTCCTCCTCCTCCCCGCCTGTGGCTGGCCCCAAAGCCGGAGCCGGAGATGCCCCGGCTGAGGACTGTGCCTGGGGTCGGTGGCAGGAGATGGTGACAGCCCTGGACAGAGACCGGGACCGGCTCTGCAGAGCCGGGCCGGACCTTGAGCCCCACACAGCCCTGGCAGCAATTCTGTCCAGCACTGCAAACTTTGCCCGGCAGCTCAGGGCTGTCCCTGCCGTCCTGATCCTGCAGGAATCGGGCACAGGGGGATGGAAAGCGGGTTCGGGGGATGCTACGGGCTGGGGCCGGGGTTGTCGGGGCTGCCCCGGCGGCCGCAGGTCTCAAGGTCTTCATAAATCACTTTTTCAGACTCTTGGAATTCTCTTACTCGAGAGTAAAATTAAAAGGATGATTCCCGTAAGTGGCACACGCCGGACAGAGTTATCCCCGCTCAGCATTGTCCGTGCCAAGGGGCTTCTCCCAGAACCTTCGCCTAACACTTTTGTCATTTTAAAAGGCAAAATCTCCAAATTTTATCCGGACTGCTGTTCTGCAAGGCTGCTTAAGCTTAAGAAAATTATATTTCAGGTACATTTGAAAAAAAAAACCCAACCCCCAAACTTAAAAAAAAACCCCACTAAACACAAAACAAACCATACACATAATAGTAATAATAATAATAATAATAATAATAATAATAATAATAATAATAATAATAATAATAATAATAATAATGGAAAAACAACGGTGTTTCTAATTTCCAGTTTTATATTAAGTCGCTGAAAAAAGAGGTGGCATTATTTGTAATCATAATCTATTAACTGGGTTTGGGAGGAATTTTCAGCAGAAAAAAAAATCATTACCGGGCTGCTCTGTGAATTTTCGTTCTCCCGAGGACAAACGCGCAAAGGGATATACTCGGGGTTTAAAAAATTGTGTTGGAAAACAAATTCGCCGGCGCTTTTATCTCCTCTGTGCTGGGACACGGAGATGAGCCAGGGCGATTTAATTTCTCAACGCCGGCCGGAGTTTGGGTTCTCCCCTCCCCAAAACACTATACGGTCCGGCCCCGCATCCTCTCCCGCCTTGTCATTCCCGGCCAGAAATAAAACACCGGGGCGGAGAAGAGCTGGCTTATTTGCTAGAATAAAAATCGGGCTTATTTACAAGATTCTTAAAAATCGTGTTTATTTGGAAGAATGAAAAGTGTGTTTCTTTGCAAGAATAAAAATCGGGTGTACTTGCGAGACCAAAAAGCAGGTTCTTTGCAGAGCGAGGAGCCGCTGCTCTGGGAGGTATGGGACGGGGGGCTGTGCCGTGTCTCGGGGACACGCAGAAGAAAGGGGGTGCATTCCCCGCACACTTAGGGAGTGCCCCCTAAATGGGTTTGGGGTTCATTCCCCGGCCGGTCCCCGCGGGCCCCGAGCGGCCGCTGCCAGGGGCGCCGGGGCCCCGCAGCCAGCCCCGCACCCGCGGCTCCAGGGCGCTGCCTCGCTCTCTCACGGCTGATGTGCGGGGATTTGGGGGGGAGGGAGGGAGACACAAAGGTGCCCGGGAGGTGCCCTCCTTTTCCCGCTGAGCTTGAATTGCCACACGGATGCGTTGTGCTCGCCCCGCGGCCCGTCGCACACTGTTCGCCTGCCCTCCTCTCAAGGACGGCAGAGCTGTTCCCCTTTCAACGAAAACCCGGAGAGGTGACGGCGGGGCCCTCTGCGGTGCCACCCTCGCCGCAGGACGGCCGGCACGGAGGGGAAGCCCGGCCGAGAGGGATCCCCCATCTCAGCTGCGAGCGAGGGGCGGCGGCCTTTCTCCGCACCCCCCTGGCCGTGGGTGTGGTGCTCGCCCGCGGGAGAAATGCTCCCCAAGAGTTCCCGGGGTGCGTGCAGACACCCTCCGCTCTGGTTCACACACGCGTGTGCGGGACACGCACATACACCCCGGGTGGTGGCCGGCCGCTGTGACACACCCACCCGAGTGGGGACACGCGTACGGCGCGGGGATGCAACACGCGTGTGCGGGCACCACGGGGCGGCACACGCGGGGGTCGCGGACACACCCGTGTCCACAGACGGACACAGACCCCAGGTTCGCATCCGTCGTTTGCAAACGCACTCCCGCAGGGCGCGCCCCGGCCGCTCCCCAGCTCCGGCAGCCGTGGGGATCCCCTATCCCGGGCACCCATTCCCCTGCACCTTCCCTCACCAAATTCGTCGGCTTTGTCACTCCCTTTCACCGCTCCACCCAACCCACTCAATTAAGGGCAGCGGCGGGAGCGGGGCTGCAAGAGGCGGCGGCTGAGGGCCCCCCGCCCGCTTCCTTCCCTGCACAAGGTGAAAGAACACAGAAAAAGGTGAAAACACAGAAACAGCCCCAAAAGAGCCGCTTCCCGAGGTTTGGCTTTATTTATCCCTGCGTATCCTTGTGCTCTGCAGCCCCGGGCAGGCTGGACGAGCCGGGCGCCCGGCGGGGCAGCCCCAGTGGTGGCTCGGCGGGCCGGGGGCTGCGAGGGGGTGATGGGGTCCCAGTGCCCGCAGCGGGGGGCGCCGGGAGCCGCAGGTGCTGCTGGCGGGAGAGACCCGCAATGGCTGTTTGGGTGTTGCATTAAAGCACGCTGCAGTGCGCACACTGCGGCCCCTCCCCCCGCAATCTGCCTGTATGCTAATGACATGCAAAGAAACTCATTTGCATGTTTATCTCTGTCAATGGGCGAGCGTGGCGGGCGCGGTAATACGTTTCCCACCGTGGCGTGGAGGCCTCCCCCCGCCCCGCGCCCCTCACCACCCCGCCGGGCCGGGGAGGGTCTGGCAGGGCTCTGCTCCGGCCCCACCGCCCAGCCCTGGCACCAAGGCAGGTACTGCCACAAAATGGCTGCCGAGGGGGACCTGCAGCCTCCCGAGCACCCACCTCTGCCCCCCAGCACTCCTCGGCCCCTCCGTGCCCCCTCCCCGCAAACCCACCTCCGGATTTTGTGCTTCAGCAGCCAATCGGGGGCGCGGTACCCTTCCCCCCTTCATACCTCCTTTCTTTCTCCCTCTATCCCTCCTTTTCCACCCTCCATTCCTCCTTCTTCCCTTCCATCCCTCCTTTTCCACCCTATATTCCTCCTTCTCCCGCTCTATAGTCTTCCTTCTCTCGCCTCCATCCATTTCCTTATCCCACCTCTATCCCTCCTTTTACACCCACCGTCCCTCCTTTTCTACCCTTCATCCCTCCTTTTTCACCCTCCATTTCTACCCTTTATCCCTCCTTCTCCTCCTCCATCCTTCCATCTTTCCTTCTTCCCTTCCATCCCTCCATCCTCTCCTTCAGCTCTCCGTATCCCTCTCCATTCCTTTTTCACCTCCATCCCTCCTTTCCCCCCCCACTTTATCCCGCTTTCCCCAAACCCAGAGCCCAATCTTCACTGTTTCCACGCGCGGGGATATTTTTGATTTCCCACCGACCGGGGGAAAAGTATTTTCCATCCTTCAAAGGGGTTCCGACTCTCGCCGGGTGCTGAGCCCTCGGCAGTTCGTGACCTCTGTGGGTCCGCCGGTATCGTGTGAAGTCGCCGGTGGGTGCAGAACCGCGGGTGGGTGTCCCGGAGGAGCTCGCCCCTGGCACCTCTGCTGACGGGGGCGAGAGGTGTCCACAGGCACCAGTGGGGAGAAGCAGCCGTGCGTACATTCACACGTGCGGGCCCACGGAAGGGACGGACATTGGAGGCAGCGGTGCGAGTGTGGGTTTTTGAAATAGCCACCAAAATAAAAAGGCGCGGCCTCTCCCACGGCGCCAGGGTGCACCCACGCCGCTATTTTCAAACACGCACGTGAGAGAGAAGGGCTCTGTTTTGGGGAGCGGGGAGTGCTCTGTCCCCCCTCTCTGAGCGAGGCTGTGGCGACCCCAGCGCACCCTCGGCGGGGACGCGACCTCCCCACACCCCACGGGGCGCTGGGACCGGGAGGAAACGCGGGGACGATTCCCGACTGCAATGCAATACAGCATTACATACGTTCCATTCCATACATATGTAAAGAACACGTATATCCTTATGTTCTGTTATAATTTATGGCGCTGTATTATGCTACACGGTGCTGCGTGACGCGATGCGACGTGACAGTCCTCGGCCCTCGGCCCGGCCCCGCCAGTGTCCCCGGGCCGCGGGGCCGCCCCACCCCGAGGTGCCGGTGAAGGGCGCCCGCGTCTCTGCGCTGGACTCGAGGACGGGTTTCGGGGGACACCCTTCTGACTCCCCACCCGTTATCCCACCTTCTCCCTGTCCCTTCTCAGCCTTTTATCCCCTCCTTTCCTTTCTCGCTCTCCCAAATCTCTCTCGCTGCCCCGTTGAAGGTGTGTTCGCTTCTTCCGTCAGTTTTCTCTGTTTTAGCCCCGGGAAGAGGAGGGACATGTGTGTTTATCCCCCCCTCCTTCACCCGAAATTGTCTTAAAAAAAATAAAATCAGCCGAAAATCTAAATCTGCCCGAGGCCCCCGAACTCGCCCCGTCGCGACCACTTTATCCCAGCACTACCCAACCGCAGGTACTGCGAAGGGGTTTATTTGTGGGGTCAGCACCTCGGTCACCATGTCATCACACCTGTGCAGAGGGAGGTGTGACCCAGCTGGGATGGTGCTGCTGACCCCCGGCGAGGACTTTTCCCCTAAGCCCCGTCCCGGAGAGCAGCGGGCCCGGGGGTGTCGGCGCTCGGGAGCCCCGGGGGTGCCGGCCCTCAAAGGCCCCCCAACCCCGCGGTCCGCGCCCCGGGTGGGTGTTCCCCTCTTGAGGGGGGCGGAGAGAAGCAGGCCGGGGCAGAGGCAGGTTTGGGAAGGCCACCTCCCCTGGCTTTCCCACTGCCCCCGCCAGGCAGTGTCCCCGCCGCACCCCGGCCGGGGGTGGGTCCGCACGCCCGGGGGAGGTCGGCTCGGGGCTCCTCATCGTGCCCGAGTCAGGGCTGGATTTGCCAGGAGTACTTGGGAACCCCTAGAGAGAGACACCCTCCCATCATTCCCCAAAACCTGCTGTGTCATCACGCCCCGAAGCAGAGGCAGCCCCCCAAAAGCAAATGGGGGGTGTGTTCCCTTACCTGAGCGCCGGCCCGGGGGAGCAGCGCAGAGCTGGGGTTCTGTATTCGGCTCGTTTTCTCCTGCCGTGTCCCGCAGCAGAAACTTCCTCCGGCCGGGGCCGGGGTCGGTGCGGGGGAGCCGGGTTGTGCCTGGGGGACCCTGCGGCCGGGGAGAGCCGCACACCCCGGGCCGTGTTTATATGTAGAAAGAAGGGTAATTTGAGTGCTTATACCAAGAACCGGGGTTGTTAAGTTTGCAGGCAGACAGCTAAACGGTGCCAAGTGCGGGCAGGGAGGGGGGTGCGGGGGGGAGGCTGGGGGTGTGTAAGAAATAAAGAGCAATTGTCAGAAGCGAACAAAAGGCGGAGGATGGAAAGGAGCTGGGAATCCCAGGGCAGAGCCTCTCGGCGTGGACTTGAACTTGGGCTTTGACACCGTCTGCCAGGCGGAGAGCGGCTTCGGGCCGGGCGAGGCGGGCTGCGGGGGGAGTGACAACAGCCCCGGCAACGCAGAGAGGGGGCATTACCCCCTCCAAACACCCACCTTTGACGCGGCGGGGGGCACTCTGCTTCAGAATGCGACTGATCCAGGGAATGACCCAGACGGGCTGAGACCCGACGGGCTCAGCACACCTCCCGGTGCAGAGCGGGGCGGCTGAGGGGGGACCCCGTCGGGGCTGGCCGGGGCCAGACGGTCGGGGGGGCCGCCCGCTTCTCACAGTCTGCGCCCGAGCCTGGATTCTCTGCACGTCCCGGCCGGTCCCCCCTTTGCTACTATTCAGCACTTAATTGAACATTAATGGCAGCTGGGGATGAGGTCATTGGAGCCGGCTTTTCTCACACATTTTTCATGCAAATCCGCTAAACTCTAAACAAATTTGAATAAAACCCCCTTTGTGCAGGCCCTCCATGGTGTTTTTCCACGGGCCGCTCCGCCTGTCTCCGCACACTTCATCCGGGGAGGGGGGAGCAGTGGGGAGATGAGGGGGGGGTGGGGGGGGGTCTCTGCTCGGGCCTGGAGCGCCAGGCAGACCCAAAGGGGCTGTGTCCTCTGCGAGGCTCTCAAGCCCAGATCGCCCCAAGGATGCCCACTGCACTAGCACTGTGCCATCATCTCCACTTAGAGCCCTCCTCCAGCACCAGTTCCCCCAGTAATATCCATTAGCACCACCAGCTCCCTCGTAACACCTCCACAGCACCAGTCTGCCCCCAGCAGCATCAGCTCTCCTCCAACTTACACTAATCCCCCACAGCAATACCAGCCCCACAAGCACCATCAGCCCCCCAGCACCCCAAATCCTTCCCAGTACCACCAATGCCCCCAGCACCCCTCGCTGCACTTGGCAATCATTGCCTCTCTGGAAGGTGGTTTTTGGGTGCTCAGGGCTGCACAGGGTAAGAGCACGCAGACCCCCCGGCCCCCCTGCTCCGCAGCCCCCGCACAGCCCCCATTAGCATCCCCGCGCCCGGCCCCCTGCCCAGCCTTGAACTTGGCCATGCCGGGCTGCGCTCCTTCTGCCTGCCTGGGCTCGCACAATGCCGGCCTTGACCCATTGTTTGCTTTTTTCGGATTTCAGCTGGGAAAGCGGCCACCTCGCGCAGCCTGCCCCGAGCACGCCGGGAGCGGGGCACAATGGGGAACCCTGCTCTGCAGGCAGAAGGGCTCCAAATCATTTGAGAGACATATTCATTATATTCTTTCACGGGGGTCTGTTTGCATTGGGTTTAGCGGTTACTTCCCAGACGGGGTTCAGACCAAATAAAGATCATTGAGCGGCGAGGGATTCGCTCGGGCTTTCAGGGAAATATGCCTGATGCGGGGCACGGCGCAGCCCGGCTGCTTGGCTCTCGGCTGCTCCCGCTTCCCTGTTGATTTGCCTGGGTTTGTTTTGTGCCCGTTGCCTCCTCCATCTCGAGACTGCACCAAATCACACGCTCACTTTTGCAAAAGGGAGAGTTTATTTTCAACAGTGCATGGGGTGGGGGGGATTTGAATGGGGGAGAATTACAGGCAGTACATTTCTCTTACAGGAAAAGAGAGGGTGCAGTACAACAGTAGCAGGGCTGCCTGACCTGGACAGGCTCATGGTCCTCTGGGCCCCAAGGACAGTGCCTTTGGGAAGGCTGCACTCCCACAGCTCCACAGACCCAGGGATCAAGAGCAGCAAGGGCCGAGCTCTGCTCCATGAGCAAAGCCGGGGGCTAAAAGCTCCCTCCAGACTTCACACACCTGGTATTTCACCAGGTAAGCAGTGACTGGCTCAGGTCTCTCTGCCTAAGCACTTTGGTCCTGCTCTGGGGTATTGAGGGCACTGAAGGCAACATACAGGAGTGATGTGGGATAATCCCTTGGCTCCCTGTGTTGCCCTGGCTCCCTCCCCATGGCTGCACCGCTGTGTTTCAAAGTGATGCAGAAATCCACTGTGTCCATGAGACAAAGCTGTTTCCTCTCCGGGGCCAATGGAGAAGCAGGTTGGGACCCTCCTGGAGAAACTCGGAGAAGTCAGATGGCAAGTCCAGGCAGGTGGTAGCCAACTCACAGGCTTCAAAAGTTCCTTGTCCACTCACTGGGATCTAGGAAGGAAAGAAAAAAAATGGAGTGGTTATGATCTCTGTCAGAGAAATGGTCCAGCAGTGCTTGGCTGAGAACAGACCAACTTGTCTCTGATGGAGCAGAACTCCAATCCTTTTCACCTCCTCACCACACGTTTCTCATGGCTCTGGACCACCTTAACCTCTTCCTTACTGGGAAAACTGTAGTCCCCAAGATGCCAAGCTTCCCCTGCACCCTCCTCAATCCCCTACCTCTGCTTGCCCCGCACACCGCCAGCCAGGGGAGGGCTCACCGCTTGTCCTTCCTCCCTAGGCTTTGGGGCATGGGATTACTCTGCATGTCAGAGCCACTAAAGGCACAGCCCTCTGATGTTTTAATCTTCATGTTAACTTTCCCTGCCCTCGGCGCCCTTGCCTGACTGGAGAAAGTGATACCAAGCCACCGAGCTGGAGCCGAAGCTGTGACGCTCAGCCAAAGTCCCCTTCTCGGCTTCCCCCACGCCTCCCGTGCTTTGCCCCACACATCTTCCACCTTGCAGCACGTTCTTCTCCCTTTCTCCAGATTTTTTTCCATCTATTTCCTTTACACTTTATTCATGTTGAGTGTGTATTCCCTAGTCCCCAAAACAGTCCCATCCTTTTCCTATCTTCCCTTTGCTTTGCCCATAAACTGTTACATTGGAAGGAGTAAAGACTCATATAACAAATCCTTGAGTACACTTGTAAAAGGAACCATCAGCTGGCTAATTTATTCTTTTTATTGCACCAAATTGTAATTTTATAAAATATTGCAAATTTTATAAAATATTTGCAAGCCCATTTTGAGAGATAAATCTTCTGTGTGGCTCTCTAATGAGCCGCCCTGGGAGTAGCCGGCATGTGATCTGCTGTAGGTCGCACCGCGACGTTCCCAGGCTGTGACTGGATGAACCACCGTAACTCTTTGAACTGTGCAAATACTCTACACTCTGGGGTCCAGGCTGCAATTTTCATGGGTATTTTTTCTCCCTCTTAAAAATAGATCTTCTGTAACCCCTTTATTGCAATATTCATAAAGCACTTGATGGAAATCGAAGGAAAATCCCTTCCCTTCTGCAACTTTGAAGCAAGCCTTAAACTTAAGAGAGGCGGAGGCCAAACCTACCCCATGTGCTTGGGTTTGGGGAAGGACCATGGTCTGTGTCTGTTTCTGGGTGCTGAGAGGATAGACCCCATGCTGCATGTGTTTAGGGGGACCTAGGCTGCAAAAAGCAAAGGCTCAACAGTTCTTTATCCTGTGTGACATTAGGAGTCATCCCCAATGCTCCCCCAAGCCTGGCAAGGATGTTGAGGTCAGGACAGACGAGATCTGAATGATGGTGGGTGCTTTCATGAGCCCAGGAGAGGAGGAGGTGGCTGAACCCTTTTTTGTCACCAGGGGAAAGCCTTTACCTGCCAGGTAAAATCCCCTGTCCTGGGGCAGGGACAGCCCCTGCCCTCGGCAGGGCTCTTGCTTTGGCCTCCAGAGAAACTCCTCTGCAGCATGGATAGAGGGATGCTCATTGGTACCAGACATCAACCAGCCTAGAAATCACCCACTGCCTGTCTGGTGGGCTTGAAACTTCTGGCACTCAGTAACTGAGGGCAGGAGGAGCTGGACGAACCCAACTGATTCGACATAAGCTTCAGGACAACTCAAATCTCCTGAATACTCTTTTTCTCCAGGCAGAGCTGAGCCTTGCACTGAGGGTGCCTGCAAAAATAGGGCTCTACCAGGACCCAGTTCCAGCCCCAACATTGCCTTCCCTCCCCAACGCCCTGCACAGGGAAAACATCCCTCTGTGTCTGGATTTACTGTCCATCTTTTTTTTTAACTGAATAAATAATCGAAATTGTAGCTCAGCCTCTGCCCCAACACTTGCTCCTGTGCCTCCTCATGCCCTTACAAATCCAGCACTGAGGTTTATATGCTGATAAACTGCCCTGCCACAGCAATTCTGGGCGGTGGGAAGAAAAAAAAAAACCCCTCAAATAATGGTAAATGGATGCAGAACGCTCTGCCTAATCAGATTCCTGTCCCCTATTGAGGCCAGGAAGGAGGGACCCCGCTCCTCCCCTGCCCTCAGCCCAGCCTCCGCTTCACCGGCTCACATGGAGAAACTTTCTGGACAATTTAATCTCGACAGGGTGTTACTTAGAAAAACCTTTTTCACTGTCAATTTTTTTCCCCCCTCCCTTTCACCCCCCCCCTTTTTTTTTCTTCCCTCCCAGCCTTGATTGAATTTTGCAAGCCCCTGATATCTTTCTTTTTTGTAGGGATGCACGCTGTTTATGCAAATACCAGCCTTTCATACCAGCCTCCCTGGCTCAAGCCCTCCAACTTGAATGTGACCAAAAGCTGTGCTCTCCCCTGCTAACTCCTTAGCACAATTACACCTCCATTCTGCTCCAGGGGCCCGGGGAGGGGGAAAAAAAAATCATTTTAAACTAATAACACGTGCTGTTTGCTTTGGATAATTACAAGGGAGCTTCGGCTTCTAAGAGCTATGAAATATTCTGTTCAGCAGGGCGGGAGGGAGGCTCTGTGTTACGCCTACGCCGCGAGTTTTATCTCCTGACGGAGATGCTCGCGCGGCCTCTCGAGGCTCCCTCCATCTCGTGCTCATCCTCTGCACCTGGGCAAGCATTTACATTTCCTACGGAGCAACTTCTCAGTGCTTTGGGCTACAGGAGAGAGGAGAAGGCGCCTGACATTTTCCTTATCTCAAGTTACAATTTCCTGCAAGCATCAAGATAATAAAACATCGGCGATGGGCAAGATGAGCGAAATGAATGCGCCGGCCGAGTCTCCCGCAGCAGCGCGGGAAGGGCCGGGGAGAAAGGACACCCGGGGGATGCGGCTGCTCCGCTGGCTCTCGTTTGCATCGTGGCCCTGACGTTATTGTCCTCCTGCCTTGTCTGCTGGGGAAGTTTATGTGGAGGGCTTTTGCTGGGGCGAGGAGGAGGAGGGGAGTTTTCCCCAAAAGCACCCAGGAATCTGTCAAAAGAGGGACAGAAAAGAGAAGAAGAAGAAGAAGAAGGGAGACAGAGAGTGGGAACGTCAAGGACCCCTGACTAATGAATAGCAAGTTTGCCCTTGAACCTCCCTGGGCTTTGCCATTCCCAGGCTCCAAACAAGGGCTGATGCATGCTTGGGCCCAGCTGCAGGGGGACTGGGCTATGGTTCATCTCAGACACTTTGACAGCCCGGGCCTTTTCCCCACATAGCTCAGACTCGCCTAACTACTCCCCTGGCAACAGCTCAGTGCAGGAACCTGCGCTGAGGCCCTGCCTGCTGCATACAGAAGTACGAGGAGGAGGAGGGGAGCCGCTGGGAGAAATTAGCCAGAGACTGGCTTAACCCATCAAATGCTGGGCAGGCGTTGCCAGCCCCAGCACCCTTTGCTCAGCCCCGGCACCCTCCACGCACCCCTGGGTGCTCACTGGCCAATATCTGCAGTGCTCCTGCAGAGGGGCAGGAGCGGGTTAGACGTGCAGAGCTGCTGTGTATCCCAAATCCCGCAACCTGCTGCTTCACCATGACCCACTGCCTCGGACCTTGTCAGTCTGCAGGTCCTCATGGTGCCAGGAGGGAGCCAAAGCAGCCAGCTGGAAAAGGCCACCGGACACTGAGAGGAAAGGGCATGGCCCCTCCCCTGGTGTGGTGGGACAGGGCATCCCTCCCTGCCAGCCAAAATGAGGGCAAGGGCTGGGTGAGAGGCACAAACTTGCCCTGGATGCTCTTTCTGCATTGCAGATCAAAGGCTGGGGACGAGCTGGCCTTAGGGGTCTGCACTGAATGGCTGGAGAGAACAGGCACAAGCACCCGGCGGCTCTAAAATGCGACCCAGAAACGTTCCCACATCCCAGCCCCATATAAATCAAGGGGGAAAAAAGGGGGAGCTCCATCCCAGCCTCTGTTTTTACAGAGCATCTTTCATGTGCAGCCCCTGAGAGAGGCCTTTGCCGAGCTTGTTAAGGATGGCTCCTGCGCCAGGCAGAGAGGGGGACGCACCATATGGAGAGGAGAAAAAGAAAAGGGGACACTGAAAATGGAAAATTATGCAAAGCAGGAGGAGAGGCGCTGGCAGAAAGGGGGGAGGGAGGCATCAAGGAGGTGGGGGATGGGGAGACAGGAGGCTGGAAGGGAGCCCTGACTTGGGGAACACCATTAGCTGGCACTGGGGCTGCATGAGGAACAGAAGTTTCCTGTGACCAGGTGCAGGACAGCTCTTTGTACCCTTGGGTGCTGTCACTGGACGGCAGTTCTCCAGCCTGGCCTGAGAGGGCTGTGCCAGGGCGATGCCCAGCTGGACTTGGTGGGTGCATTCTGTTTCTGGAGTTGTGCTGCACTGGGAGACATAGAAAAATGGGGTCCGTGGTGACCTACTTCAGAGGTGTCCTGAGGACCTCTGCTACTACAGCAATGAGGTTGCAAGCAAACATTATGGTCTTCTGGACAAGAGTTTTGCCAGTCATCAACCACAAAAACCAGACTCATGTAAGAAGGTGCCAGGGCATTGTAAGAAAAGGCTCTGATCAACACCATAGCAAGGGCCCAAACTGCCCTTGGGTCTCAGCTGCCTGTGCAGTGACGGTGGATGCTTGGGTGAGTGAAAGGAGAATCCAAATTCAACTTCCAGAGCTCCTCCCTTCCCCTTGGACCCTGCAGAGTCCTGTGCTGCAGGGTGAGCTGCAGGCCCAGTATAGCTCAGGGATGCTGTGCAGGCATTTCAGTCCAGGCTTGTGTTACTGCCCAGATTGTGCTCCAACTCCAGCATCTGGCCTAACGTGGTGTTTGGAGAAATGACTCTGCTCTTCCTAATGCAGGTGTACAGCTCCTTTTCCCTATCCTGGAAACACTGGCCACCTTTGGGGAAACCACCCACCTTGTCACGGTGACAGCTTCTTTTTCCCAAAGCCACTCTGTGCCCCAAGCTTGTGGCACTCTGCTGGCTCCCTGTCATGGGCCATGACCACCTTGCACATCCTCACTGGGTGCAAATCCCCTTCTCCAGACCACCTTTCACCCAGCAAGGAAAGCCACCCATCCCCATGCTTGGTGCTTGTTGCTCTGTGACTCCTGCTTTGTCCCCTCCATGCCATTCCCATCTCCCTGTTCAGTGGTTTTTGTTCAGAGCAGCCAGTGATTTTCCTTCACTCTCCTCAGCATTGCTTGACACCCAGGAATACAAACTGCTCCTGGCTCCCACCTCTCATCTCTCTTGGCCCTGTCACAGCCTTTGATCTCACACCCGTATCTACCACACTGCTCCCTTTTCTAGCTCCTTCTCCTGTTTGTTCCATCAGGAAACCTTCCCTTGCTGAATCCCAAACAGATCTCTCCACTAAACCCATCTACTGGGGGTTACTGAGGCTTCCCTCCATTTACCACTGGTTAATTTACCATCAGCCCTATGCCCCTAAACCCTCCTTCCAGGCAGGTATGGGGCAGATCCATGTGAGGCCAGTGCACAAGAGGGGCTGCTGCAGAGGCAGGCGTGGGCCTGTGCCTGCAGACATGGGCACGCCTGCCCCGGCATACACGTGTTCCTGCCTGCACATGCCAACACCTACATGTTCCTGCCCACGTTCCCGCTGCCACATCCAAGGCTGTGGGATTTCAAGGGGAGCTCTTGTTCTCCAATGGGGCATGGGCATCATCCGTGCAGCATGGCTGCAGGTTTGGTCTTACAGTCACTAGACTAAAAAGATGCCATTTAGTTTCTTCAAGAACCATGCCCTGGAGTAAGGCTACATGTGCTGGCCAGATCCTCAGTCAAGCCCTGGAATAAGCTGTAGGCACTGAAGAGGATTCATCTAAGCAGCATACAAAGAAAAATAGCAAAAAATAAAGTTCACGGGGGCACGCGAAAAACAGAGCTTCCACCCACAGAGCAGCTGTGTGGGGCTCCGGAGACAGGCAGGCAACGTGGGAGATGTTTCAGAGCTTGCTCTCAGAATGATACATTTGCAATTGCTTCCCTTCTTCAGCCACTGGAGGTACACTGAGCTACCTGCCCTGCAGAGATACATTTCAATCTTCAGGCACAGGACTTTGTCCTGGTCTGCTTTAAGGCTGGCTGGCCCTTGTAGCAGCATGATGCAAAAATGAGATGTGCCTTTGTGGGAGAGGAAGAAAAGGGATGTACTCTACCCCTTGCTATTCTGACACAGGCAAGAAACTGCCCCTCCACTAACAAACCCAGGCAAAGGGGCTGTTTGGTGTTCTGATTCCCACCCACTAGGCATGGGTGGTGTGGGGAGAGCAGATGGGATTCAGGGTGTCCTTTGGATCAGGCTGGCCTCAGCTGCTGTGCTGGAAGCTGAACCGTTTCCAGGGAGGATACAGCAAGAACAGTGAGTCCTGCCCAAGTGACGGTCCAAAGCGCTGGCACTTCGTCCTGATTCAACCTTGCCCCAGATTCCCGCCCTTGGCTCACATCCAGGTTTCTTTCTCCTTGACCCATCTCCATCAAAAGAAGCGCTGTTATGAGTCTCTGCTCTCAGTTTCTAGTCTACAAATAGAAGCAAAGCAGCACCTGCTCCAGAGCTGAACATTTCCACTAAACCCCATTTTGATGCCTGTCCCGGCCAAAGAAATCTTTTGGGACTGTGTCACTCGTATGAGATGTTAAATATTTCAACCTCCAGCAATACAAGACACTGATACGATACTGAACTACACGATTACTGTATATCCCTGCCCTTCCACCTTGGCTGCAGAGATGCCCCGCAAGGGCTCATCTCCAGCAAATATTTCTCTGGACAGGGAGTTGGCTGCCTTGAGCACTGGGGCTGATGTGTTTATTGGGCAGCAAAGCTGGCCTTGCCATCTCTCCCAGGGAAGCTGTGCCATGGGAGCTGCTAAAACAGCATTTCATTTCCAAACAGTGCCCCAGAGACCTCTTGTGTGAAGGATTCAACAGAGCGAGGCGGGGTAGAGCAGAACAAGGAGACACAACCCCAGGCTAAAAACAAGCCAGACCCCAGGTTTGATGGACCTCACTGCTCTGCACCAGGGTTCAGGCTGGCCTGTCCCCTTGAATCAGGGCCAATCGCTCCTATGCCACCACTGATGGGGAAACAGTGAATTGGGATTTTTTTCACCTCCTTCTTCCCCCCTTTTCCCTCCCCTAACTCCTTTTCCGCATCATAAGCAAAGTCCTAATAAAGCTCCCATCCCCACTGCCAGCCCTGCACCATGCTCCCAGCAGAAAAGAGATGCAAAGCCACGCTTGGAATCTGATTCCCCGGCTTTAAACGCTGCTCTGCCAGCAAAGTGCGACTTGAAAGCTCCCCTGTCACAGTTACAAAGCTCCGAACAGCCCTTCCTCGGATAATCACGCTTATCTCCAGATTAAGAAAGAGAGACCTGCAGCTGAGGCTGGTCACATGGGCTGGGATGTGGGCAAATCTCTTTTAAACAATCCCCATATAGCTGTGACCTCCACCACAGCCCAAATACACCGTCCCTCGGTCCCACTCGAAAACCAGCTCTGGAGCCATGACAGAGCATGTGAGAGGAGACTGGGCTGGTGATGGGGGGGGCAAGGGAAAGCGGGGGGAGGAGTGAGAAAGCAGCGGAGAAGAGGAGGGTGAGAAAGACGGAAGAAGAAATAAGTAAAGGGAGGATGTGGGAGAGGAATAGGATGTGGTGGAGAGGGAGGAAAAGTGCATGAATGGAGGGGGAGGATGATGAAGGACAGGGAGGTCTCTGCTCTGCTACTCTTCCTGTTGGGGATTAGTTGTCTCTGCACTGTCCTCAGTTTAACTCTTCCCACTCTGTCCCCGGCTGGCAGCCTAGCCTGATTACGTGACTCCAGCTGTGCCAAGCAGCCTTGGCAGGGTGAGCACGTTACCTACTTTGCTGCCACAGATTCATTAAGAGGCTTTGCTTGTGTGGGAATAGTCATCCCCACGGGAAAAGGGAAAAAAACCCCTTCTGCAGATCAACCTGGTGAGGAGTTCTGACAAAGCTGTTTCCACAGCCCTGCCCAGAGTTTGGTAGCAGAATTAAGGAGAGACAGGGATGTGCAAACAGGAGAGGAGGGCACAGGGGTGGGAGGTCAGCTGGAAGGAGTCCTTAGCATGGCCACTGCACAGAGATGAGGCACCAGACAGGAAGGGAACTGCAAGCCCTTTGCAGGATGCTGGTGCCTGGTTCTTCTTTGTGACTAAAGGCCACCTTGCATCTGGGTCAGGCATGGATGACACATTCACCCTCTGCGTAAATGAAAGGTTTGAGCAACCGCAGAGCGACTTTTTCCCCAACAGCAGGTTCCCCTCTTACATCCATCTGGGATTAACACAATTGCTTTGCAATGGAGAAGCCCAAACAGCTCTGAAATGGGCACAGAGTGCTGGGGCTGCACCTCTCTGAGGATGCTCACCTTCTGCTGGCACTGCCTAGGGGTTTCCAGCCGCGGCCAGCGGCTGCAGCCCGCCGGAGGGACCGCAGTGCTGCCTCCCCGGCTGCTCATTATTCACCCTGCGCAATTAGGCACTGCTAAGTCACACAAAATTGCCTTTGTTCTCCAACTGGAAGACCTGCATTTCATGGGAATCCCTTTTTCCCTGCATATTACTGATGAGCTGCCTGCTGTACCTACTGCTAGAGTGGCAGGGAGGATTTTGGACTGGCCCTCATAGATGTCCCATGCAGGTCAATGGGGAGGTATAGCCTGGCCCTGCCTGTGTTCCTGGATTTCTCTGAGTACAAAGGAGAGCTGCTCCTGCAGCCCACTCTGTCCCACCAGGGACTTGTCAGCTCTCCTCCAGGCAGGTGGCTTTGTCGCTTCCTGGCTGCTCTACCATCTCTCCATGTCACTTCCCAGCTCCCCTCCCAGTAGCAGAGGAAAGCTCAGTGCAGCTGCAAAGTCAGTCGGGGAAGAGGCGTCAGCTCTACCCAACCCAAACCCTGCTGATGCCAACAGCCACCTTACCTTGTTCATGACCTTCCCCTTCCTCCCCAGCCAGCCCATCAGGAGTCAACCCCATGCTCTGCTGCTTGGGCCAAGCATCTCCCACCCAGGCTCCCTGCAGGACCAGCCCTGCTCCATCGTGTATCAGCTCCTGCTCTTCGCTCCTTCATTGCACCAGAGCCCAAGTAGGGAAGAGAAAGCAAAGCAAATTTGAGCCAACATGAAGCTGGGTGCTACCAAGCTCCGCAGGAGGCAAGCTGTGCTCCAGTAAACTTCTCAAAATGACCTCTGCTTCAGAGCAGCCTTGTGCCATGCAAATCCCTGCTTTTTCAGCATCTGGCAGCTGCTCAGATGGGACCACTGGGACAAAAGACATCTTGGCCCATTCAAGAGTTTCTTCCCGTTCTGCTCAAGAAATGTATGTGAGCTCTTAAGTCTTGTTGATTTAAGGGAAAGGATGCAAAATTAATTTAGACAGGAAATTAATTAGATGTGAACTGATGTTTACATCCCTACACATACAATGAATTTTTGTGTGAACCTACAGAATGCAGATGGATGGATGGATGAATGATAACAGCAGTCTAGGAATGACATTATGTGCTGGTCCATACGCTGGGGATGTAGAAAGACTTTTCTCTGCATTGGTAATTAATAACTCTATCCTGAGCAAATGTTGATAAATCCTTTATAGAGCACGTTATCTCTGTCTCTCCAACTCCTGTTCTGCATTTCCATTTGCCTGTTTCCACTGCTCCACCCCTGGCACCCACACGCTTCACTTCCCTCCCATATTTTGTAACTGGTAGCAGATTTGACTCCCTTTCTGGAGAAAGAGGCGGAGGTTTTGTTACTGGGGCTTTGTGTGAGTGATTGCATGTGTATGTGTGTACACAAAGATGGATACAAATCCATTGGAAATAAACACCTTTTAAGGGACTTGAGAGAAAGACACTCAGGGCAGAGGAGAAGAAAGAGCCTACAGACCCTCAGCCAGACAATCAGCCAAGATGAAGAGAAAGACCCAGTGAACCAAAAAAAGCCTCAGTTCTCTTTTAAACTCTCCACGATTTGCAAGGAAAGCAGCAGATCCCATCGCTGGGAAGCCGAGCTCTGGCGATGCAACCCTCACCCCTTCTCCCAGCCCCGCACAGCTCAATTACCCCAGGCTGCCAGGCTGCACTGAGCACACCCCCACCACCCCGCATCTCCCCCGCCGCCGAGACAGCTTTCACCAATGGAAGGAGTACAAATATATTCATTGGCACCTTATCAGACATGCATGCAAAACTAATTAACATGGGGAGACATGCAAGCTGCCACCCAGCCACAAATACACACCCACGAGCATGCACACACACACGCACGCATGCACAAGGCAACCCTTGTCTAGGGGGGACATTCAAAAGGCTTTGTCACTAATTTAGGCATCTGTCTCAGTCTGGTCTGGTCCTCCTGGCTAGGCTGGAGTTGTGGTTTTTTTCCCACTCTGTTTGACAATGCTGGGAACATGCCCGGAGACCCCTCATTCAAATCACCCCTTGACAATGGTCTCATTGTGTGAGCATATAGAAAAGGGAAAGGATGGGGGAGAAGATGTGGAAGGGGGGTAAGGAATTAAAATGTGAACCCAAGGAAGTGTTTACTAACACAAGCCTCGCAGCTGCCCTGTCTCTCCTCCACCCCCTTCTTCCGCCCCCGGCCGTTCCAATGGCCCAGCTTGTCCCCAGTTCGAAGTGGGCAGCAGGATGTCGGGACAGTGGAGTGGGAGCAGGGCTGCACAGAGGTGCACAGAGAGCAGGCAGACTGAAGGGATGAAGCCTCAAGGCATTCAAGTCTTTGGCAGCAGGGGAGCAGGTACAGGTTAGAGAAGACAAGATAGAGCCAGAGATGCCTTGGAGAGGATTAGGGACTTAAAATGTCCTAGGAAGGACATCTTCATGGAGGAGCAAGAGATTTATTGGTATAACCACTCCAAGGCTTTTTCAGGCAGGAACAAAAAGTGCTTAAACCTGGCCTCGTGGATTTAGAGCAAGTGAGCAGCCTCGCTGCATGGTCTGGACTGCTCTCTTTGGTGCTGCTGCCAGACACGCTACAGCACGAGAAGAAAGAGGGGGAGCAGCAGGGTGTTGGAGCTGGGGGCTCAGAGGATGGACCAGACTCCCTTCAGGACCCTGCTGTCTGCCTATTGCTAGTTATTAAATACTAAGAGAAAAAAAAAAAAATAGGGAAAAATGCCCCTATGCCCTGACCACCCCCCAGGCACGCCTGGGGAAGGAAACAACAAATGTGCAGATGGGGGTGTGCGCCCCCAGCCCCACCGCGCTTGGCTGGCCTTGGCAGGCTCCGTTCAGCTGGAAATGCCCGAGAGCCAGCAGAGCAAAGGGAACAGGAGCTGGGGAGGGGGAGAAGATGATGACAACGTTTTCCATATATGCAAATGCATCCACACAAGATACCCAGAGGGAGACAAAACAAAGAGACCTCAAAGAGGCTGGCTCTGAGACCCGCACAAAGCCAGATAGCTCTGCACACCTACGGTGTTTGCACGTGAGGACCTGTGCAATGCAAGATGCAAGGTTGCTCAGAGGTTCCCCCCAATCTGAGCAGATATCAGCCTAAAGAAAGCCTGGTGGAGGAGCCCAGTGAAAGCTGCAAAGACAAATGCCACAATCCCACATCCTCCTACACAAACAGGTGCACCTTAGGAGTACAAAACTATTCCTGTCCTTTAGCTTAGTCAGAAAAGAGAAAAGCTGTGATGCAAACCCACATGAGCTCTGCCTTGGTGGGCAGAGGTAGCTTTGCTCCTCCGACATTGCTCCTGCAGTCAGATCCAGCCCCTAGACCTCTGTGTGCTTCCCATAAGAGGAAAGCTAGGAAATTCCTGGACATTACTAAACAAGGCTAGGCAAAATGTCACACAGAAATCCAAGAATGTACATGAGGCAAAAAATTTCTTTCTCACAACCATTGCGACAAAAACAAAAGTCACCTGTGCAAACATTTCTGTTTAAAAAAAAAAGAAAACTACTGCCAGGTAAGCAAATCTGTGCTTTTTATCCAAACAAGTGGTTGTGAGCAGTTTTATTGCCACATTCCTGTGCCCCAATACACAGGGATAAGCACTCGACACACAGTGACATGCAGGGACTTGGGGACAGAGCTGTTGTTTTAATAGGGCAATGAAGACAGCAAATGAAATAAAACCCTACAGAGATCAGCTTGCAAAACTCAAGGCTGAGAAAATCTATTTGATGGTAAAAGGAAACAAGGACACTCGTGATTCTGCTCTCATTTCCATGCTGTAAATTTGGGCAGCTTTTACTGAAGGCAATTAGATCCTCACTTAGGATTTAACCTGGTGAAGCTGAGGGCAGACCTTGCTACAAGACCCATCTTCAAGCTCTTCCCCTCAACTTGCTCTGCAAGGAGCCAGCAGGAGTTGTGAGAAAACTGAGTGGAAAAGCAAAGGAATTCACAGATCGCTGCCGGTGTGGCCATTTCAAAGCCCCCTTCAGCTCTGTCTTGCCTGTTCTCTCCTTCCCCAGTGATTTGCTGCTTTCCTTATGGAGCTTTGGCTGCAGGGAACACTCAGTACCAGCCTGGCAAGCACAGAGACCCAATGGTATTTGGGCATCTCCCTCCCTTTGCCTCTAATGGGAACTGAAAACCACAGCAAACCCCCAGCACGTCCACTCCCTGCCTCTGGTGCCTGATCTTTCCTTTTCCATACTCTTAGGGTCCCAGTGGGCATCCCATGCAAGACTCTTGCAAGAAGCCCTGCAAGACCCTCTGCTATTAACACCTCTTTGTCTATTCTTTACATTTCCCTTTAAGACAGGGCTTTTCAAAGGTTTTTGCCTAACAGCATAGTTTAACACACTGAGTTTCCCAAGCAACAAGTAATAGAACTCCTCACCTACTTGTACCACACAGGTAAAGTCACCTCAGGGCTGTGATCTTAAATCCATATATGCTTTTCCCCATGGACGTTGAGAGCTGTAAATCTCAACATCTCATTAAACAGATCACTCAGAACAGATTGCCTCACAACATAACTTTTCGTCTGGCCACTACCCACGAGCAGATGATTTTACATGACATTTATTCATGCAAATTGCCGAGGCTGTAGTCTGGTTACCCAGCAAGAGCATAAAAAAATTACAGTTTAGATGCATAAATGCTGGCACCATGAGAGAAGACACGATGAGGCTGGATATACATCCCTGGGTTTCACACAGAGTGCAACAAAACTTAGAGGGAGTCCTCATCAGATGGGGGTTTATCAGGAATGTCCCCCCCAAAATGATCCAGAGGAGGCAGAGAAAGGCATGTGCAAAGCTGCAGGAGCTACAGAGAAATGAACTTCTCCTTCTGCATGTGCAGGAACCTGCCATGGGGAGAGCACACGCAACATTTTACGTCACTCACAAAGCCTACTCTGTCCAATAAAGTGGGGAAGTAAAACAAAGCATGAAATCCAGGCATAAATTAGCATCCCTCTAGCCTAGCTTTATTTGTGCTGCTGCTGCTGTGGATTAGCATCTAGCTGGCTGACAGGCTGATAGGCAGACAGAAACAGGGAGAAAAAAAAAATTAAAAAAAATCAGTAGGTGTCTTTTTTTCCCTATGGTTCCTGGGATGTCTGCCTTCAAAGTGCAGGCAGTGCTCATCCCTTTAGGACCCGAATTTTTCCATCTTCCTGTGAGAGCAATAGGCTCTGTAGGAAAGCAAATCCCCCTGAGATATTTGTGCCTGCACCCTGTGGAGCCAGCACCCGTCATCTAACGCAGCCCAGTGCGAACCCGTCACATCCTCAGCTGGCATCCCTCCGGCACCCACAGCTCCGCTCTGCAGAGAGCCACGGAGCCCCGGGAGCAGCTACGGTGTGGGGCTGGGAGACCTCGAGGATAGCACCTTGCCACAGGCACACACAGGGAGCAGATGCCTCGGGATTAGCTCTGGATCATGTTCACCATCGCTTGGGGCAGCTGCTTCCTTCACCGCTCGCAGCCACGGCTGGGTTTGGTACCTGATCCCAGATGACATGACCAGGATCTCATGCCGGCATCTCCTCTCAGTTTGTGTCAGAAATGTGTCACTGCCAGCTCCTCGGGCAGGAGGACCTGCAGAGAGCTTCCATCGGGCTGACACACAGCCTCCTGCTCCTCAGGGCTGCATGGCAAAATGAGTGGTCGTCACCAGAGACATCCCTCCTCTGGGGGCTTGGTGGCCTTGTGCCCACCCGCCCTTTCCAAGCACAGCCATGAAAACACTGCACAAAAGAGGTGCCAGTCTTGACAGTCACCACGCCACTCCCTCCCAAACCAGCCCTGGCAAAAGGGCCTTTCTGCCCTAGCAGCAGAGAGGAGCTGGGAAGCTCCTCAGTGTGGCACTTGTGCACAAACTGGAGGAACAACAGCAGTAAACTTGACTGTGGTAAAAGCAAACTGCAATGCCCACCTCCACCCTAACTGAGCCATTCAGAGCTTGGCTGGGCTCTCAGGTCACAGGAGATTTCTGGTCCTTGCCTGTCTTTTAAGGAGCCAAACACAGAGCTCAGTCTTTAGGCGATGGAAATCAAATTTTCAGCCACTTTTCAATAGTGGCCTAGAAAACACAGACTAATTCTGCACAGCCGTAAAGCAAGTCCCTCAGGAGTACAGCATGGTTCAAACTCCCCCCTGTTCCTCTGCCTGCCACCATGACTCTCACTGAGTGGGTCTGATCAGAGAATGCAGGAGTGAAAACCCCCCAAGATGCACAGAATCCCTCCTCAGCTCTCAGCCCCTCAGCCAAGTGCACTGCCCCCGCTGATCACTGGTGCCACAATCCCAGTAGATTGGTACTGCCTTTGGAGCATGGAACAGGCAAAGCCTTTCTTGCAGCAGGCATCTGTGGCCAACTCTGCTTGCTCCATACCCAAATGGGTCAACACAGGCAGGTTTTCCCCAAAGGAGGCAGAAGGGCACTCTGCAGAGCTTCGAGACAGCTGCAGCTGGAAATAGCCCAAGCAGAAGAGATGCATCAATGTTCCTCCAGCCACGCCTTCCCTGGAGTGCTTGATCCAAGTCTGGAATAAAGCACACCATCACCATCCTCAACCCACTGCACACAGCAAGACAGTCCCCTCCACATCCATGCACCCACAGAGGTATCTGTGGAAACATCCCATGGTATCAGCAGGGCGGTTTCTTTTAGGGGCTAGGAAGGAAGAAGGATGAAGAGAGTGTAGAAACCGGAGCCTTTGTTTCCCAGCACTCAGCCGTGCTGTTAATTAGGTAGCAGAGAGCAGCCACTTCCTACCACATCCTCAAGCTCTTGCAGCAATAGCAGGCACTCCTTTAGTCTCTGTCCTTTGGGGATGAGAAAGAGGCAAGGAGGCAGAAGTCAGTCAGAGCCTACAGAAATGCAACAAGCTGCAGGAAGGATCTTTCCTTTGCAAGGGAACAGGTGCCTGATGGGCTCCCCCAGCCAGCGCTTATCTATGTGAACCATTTGTTTCATCCCCAAGCTCTCAGCTTGCTCTGACACATCACCCATCCACCTGATTTCAAAATGAGTCAGATGGGTCCCAGCCTTGCACCCACTCAGAAGCCCTCTATTTCCACTCTTCTCCTCAGTGTCATGCCATCAGCAAGCACAGCCCGGGGACTGTGCAGGACCACAACTGCCTTAATAGCTTGGTACAGGTCCAGACTCACACATGCAGTTTGCCCTTCATTCTGGAGAGCTCCAGTACACTTCTGCATAAGAGGTATTAAAACTCACACTGGCAGCAGCACATTCAGACAAGCGGCCACTGGGACCAAGGCAGTATCCATGAAATGTATCACAAATGGACTGAAGGAGCACATTCCCTTGAGTCACTGGTCCAAGTGGCAAGCTGGGACATGTCTGCAGCAGCCTGGGGAGATCCTGCACAGTCCCTTGAGGACACCACAGAGACAGCATCTCCTCCTCTGGCTCTTAAGCAGAGTCTTCCACAGCGCTGCACACAGTACATGACCTCTCAGTTAAAACGAGGACCAAATAAATTTTAAAAAGCATTTTTTTTTTCTGAGTCCTGGCAGTGTGGAATTCAAATACCATTTTTCAAGCTGTTCCCAGAATGAGACAGAGGCACACATATCCACAGGCACAGCCAGTCTGCATCTGCACAGCCTTGTTCCCACCACCTTCATTAGCACATACAGAGATGTGCATCCCTCTCTTGTAGAATAGGGTGCCAGGGACCAACATCACCAATTATTACCTTCTGGACTACAGACCCCTGTGCCCAAGTCTCTCTGTGCCCAGGGCCATACAACAGTGGCTGGGACCACTCCTTAGAGTCCTCAGTATGTCTAGGGGCTTAAATGAGACCCAAGCCAGCTGCTATCCAAACCATTGTGATCCACGACACTTTGAGCTGTCAGGCTCTCTTTTACTCCCTGTTCGGGTGTTAGGCAGCATACTGCACTGTCAGCCTTGAGCTTTGAGTCTTGATCCCCAAAATTGCAGACTCATTCCAAAAACCAACTAATTGGAGTTTTTTTCACACTGATAATGCCTAAGCCCTACAAGGTCTTTGACTTGTTTCCAGAGTTTTCCCTGCACTTAAGATGTCCCTAAATACATTTCTTGTTAGCATAATTCCATTAATTTTAAGTGAGAACTGAGACTTTTAAACAGTCCTTGATTACAGTTGCTGGGGGGTTGCAACAGATACTCCAAATCCCAAGGTTTGCTCTAAAACCCCTGTGAATTATTCTAGTCCAGCCTTGCCAGCTGCTCTTCTACCCAAAAGGCACCTTCCCTTGAGAGCAGGATTGTAGAAGAAGGGAAGAAATCTGGAAAACAGCCATTTCTGGGACTACAAATGAAATCAGGAGGAACAGTACCAAAAGCCTCTTTTAGCCTTGGCCACCAGCAGCAGCTACTCGTGAAGCTCCCACCAAGTGAGAGCCAAAGGAAGAGGCACACTGATCCTGCCTTGCTAGATTTTATGCCAGGCTTGTCAGCAAGGCATGCTCAGCTTTGGCTGCCCAGGAAATGCAAACCTCTCCTTTGTGTGGTTTTCTGGACACCTCCTGCTGCCCTCCCTAAATCCCAAAGCCAGCAGCATCCCTTGCAAGGTGCACGCCATGCCAGAGGCAGCAAAGACGTGCTCCTTGCAGCCTCCTGGCCCCAGGCCTTCTGCCAACACCGTCCCAACATGGGGCACGCAGGCAAAAGAGCTGCCGGAGGAATCCACGCCAAGCGGCGCTGAGCACGACCTTTCTGCTTTACAATGGTAACCTGAATCCTAAATACTGGATTTCTAGGCACGCATTAAAGCCATGAGACAATGGAGACGGCGAGGCTGGGGCTGGCTGCAAGCCAGCTCCATGCCGGCCCCGCCAGCGCCCGATGTTTCCCATTTCCTTCTCTTTTCACCATGGCAGATAAGTGAAGTCCCCCTAAGCCAGGAGGCAGGTGCACACACAAGCTCACCCCTGACTTGGGGACTGTGCGCGGCTCACCCCCCGTAGAAGGTGGATGCCCAAGAAGACCCAGAAAGGTGGTTGCTTTCCTCTCTCCCTCTCTCTCATGTGAGCATTGCTTCTCCTTTAATTGGTTTCATTCATGGCGACCCTTTGCTAAATGTAATTATGCCAGGCTCTCTCCATCTGTCTGCGTTCAGGAAGAGCCATCGCTCTCACTGTTTTTATCTTCAGTCTTTATTTCTGCATTAATCCCTGCTCTGCAGCTCACATGTACAACAATGTCCAGGACCTCCTGAGGACATCCAGGCACATAATGAAGAGCAGGATTTGTCCCTGGGTCTCTCCTCGCTGGAGGACATTTTTTCACAGGGAAAGCCCCATACCTCAGTCACTCTGTAACATCTACATCTCTCAGTGATACCTGCACAAGCCAGTCCTTTTGCAGACACTCAAGAGTTGTCTGTGAGCCCAGGCAAGAGGAGATGGCTTGATTTTGTCTGCATCACAGAGATGTCTCTGCCCTGTCTTCCCAAGCCTGGTACATAAAGGTAGGAAGATGTCTGCTTAGGTTGACATGGACTGCTTTTCACATGGAGACAGCATTCAGTTCCAAACTACCAGGCTCATTTTCCTTTCCAGGAATGCAGACAGGGTGAACATGGCTGAGCACAGGGATTAACAAACCCCAGCTCTGCAAGGGCAGCTCATAGCTGCATAGCTGAGGCTGCAAAGCACCCAACACACCCAGAAGGATTTCATCCCTTGGGATTCATTACCCAAGGTCCTTACACCTTCCACAGCCAGGGTAGGTAGATCTTGGTGGAAAACACAATGCTAAAGGAGCTGCTGGTTTATCAAGAGACCAAACTCAGTGACACAGACCCTGGGCAACCAAGCACCATCTGGTGACCGCCGGCTCCCGACACAATAGCCCACGTTGGCATGTTTATGATAGAGACTAGAAGCAGATTCCCATTATCCCCATCAGATCCCGTGATGTGGTTTCAGGAGAAGGACCATGAGAAGCAGATGGGATGGCAGAAGAGAAAAGAACGCAGTGAGACAGACAGACAGGAGAGATTTATATGAAGCTAAAGCGCATACCCATAAACATGGGATAAGTAAATAGCATGTAAGTATGAAATTAAATGCAGGGAATCCATGGCATCCAGTAATCAGTCAAATATCTCCTTCACCTCTTTTTCAGTTTATCATCGGCATTTTAAAATGAGATATTTATGCCAATAAGTAAGCCAGTTGTATATTGTAACCCTGCAAATATTGGCTTGGATCTGAGAGATTTGTCCCGACAGACAATTCATTTTTACAGTTATTTTTGGACTCCCGGCTTTCGTGGAACACCGGCTCTCTGTGTTGGATTTTATGCCCCTGAAATGTATTTACAATGCATGGCATCTGTATTGTGCATTACACACTTAAATCATTGCGTTTCATTCATCGCTTGTAAAAAAAAATATTGCAATATCCTGAAGCTCTGAATACTCAAATTCAAAATATAACTGCTGCATTTTCAGAGTAATGCTATAAAATAATGTTGTATTTTTAGATAAAGGAGGGAAAATTGATCATGAGGAACATGGATTCCCAAGATCTGGGAAGAAGGGGAGTTTGGATTTCACACCACGATAAATGGGAAAAAAATAAAACTAAAAGCTGAAAACCCCACAAAGGTTTATTTTCTAAACAAGAACATAGAAACATTTTGTCACTTAAACAAAGGGAGGAGGGCGGGGGAGGCTCCGCATCCTTGGCTTGCTCTCTGCAATGGACAAATACTATCAGAAACAAAAAGCATGGCATAGTTAGCAGGAGCTCAGTGCTTTAGAATTAATGGTATGTATTTAAGTTCCTTTTAGGGGAAGCCTTCTGCAATTGGGGGGGAAAAAAAATTCTTGGTTTTAAAGGCTTCTGTCATTGTTGCCCACAAGCAGAAGAGAAAGGCGCTTTCTTTGTCATCTGGGGGTTTATGGCAACACCTTAATATGTCCTTTTCATAGGTGAAGCAAGGCGCACAAAGCAGCCGCGTGCCAACGCGTCCCCCCCGCCACCAGCAAAATAAATAAATGGAGGAACGCGGGGACGGCGGCCGTCGTAATCCCTCGGCAAAGAGGCAGCGAGGATGGTCTGGCGGGGTAAATATCGCACGTCTCCTGCCAAACCCCGCGTGGGCTATTGTCCCGCCACCCCTTTTAGATGTCATTAAGGATTTTTCGCATACAACCAAACGAGCGGAGGGGATGAACGCACTCGCTTCTTCCCCACCAGTTGGAGAAGCCATGACGAGGCGGCTGGGAGCAGGCGCAGGAAAAACACAGGGCAAATTAGGAAGTATGTTAATTCAGTTAATATCACAGAGGGGCTGGCGGGCGGTGGGGGGGAGGTGTGCGCGCAGATTTTCCGCCCGAGGAAGGAGGTGGCAGAGAAAGAACTGGGGCATGCCAGCTCCCGTTATTGTTCTGCCTTCATCGGTAATTAGCAAGATAAGGAGGGGACGGCGTGAGGGAGGCAGCGTGGCGAGGACAAGGCAGCGCTGCACCCCACCTCATGCCCATGCGGCCATCTTACAGGCGGCGCTCGCCTCCCGCAAAATGGCCGCCGGGGCCCACGCTGCCTCAGGCCCTCAGCTGGCCCATCCCAGTGGGCTCCCCTCCGCCAGCCCCGAGGCAGTGGGCACCCGGGAGCAGTGGCAGCCAGTAAAGGGGAGTCCCAGGAGAAAAGGAGTTGCCATGGTGGACCAGAGTGCGCTGGCGAGCGGCCATCTTAGCCCTGGCCCTGCTCACGGTGCCAAGGCGCTGGGCACGCGGCACTCCCACAGCTCTTTCCCCAGCTCTCCTGACTGGAACAATCTTGGTACACTTCTCTTTCACCAGGCAGCACATGGCGGGGCCCTGCTCGTGGCCACAGAGGTGGCTGTGCCCTTGCCATGGCTTTACCATTGGACACAAGTGGGCCTATCCCCACACAGGCATCCGCCTGCCTCACTATGTCCCGGTGAGCTCTGAAGGCTGCCAGGGACTGGCCCTGGAAGACATGCCCTGGACAGATAGAGTATTCTGAGAGCTACAAGGCAAGATGCCACCTGTCCAGCCATCAGAGAGTGAGTTATGGGCAAATTATGCCTTTCTCCTGGCTAAAACAAAATAAATCCCAAATCAAAACTGCAGAGATATCAGTAAAGAAGACGTGAGATTCCTAAACCTTAATTTAACACAAATTTAAAACAAGGGCAGTTATAAAATGCATGGTTACACAAATGACACAGACAAAGCTACAGACACATTTCTCACTCCATGGGAGCTTTACAGTGGGCACACCAGCGTTTCTCAGTTCTCCAAATGAGCCACACCAAATACCAACCAAGGAACCCTCATCTCTGGTCTCCGGCTGCCCTCAGGACAAGACCAGCAATTACTGACACTAAAGCAGTATTTGTGAAGCATTTCATGTGTCTTTAGCTATGATGGGACTATTTCACACGGTGCAATAGGCACACAACGCACGTTGAAAATTCGGCATCTGCTCCAATACTCTGTGGAGAACTAGAGGTTGATTGCAACCGCATGCAGGCAGGGCCATGTTATACATCTCAGCTAGACAGTGAAACATAAGGGATGGCAGGCTAGCTGCTCCGCTCCAGGGTTGTCTACACGGAAAACCACACCATTATAATGACAGCACTATAGGTCAACTGCTGCTGCTCCTCGCCACGCTGGTGCACATCTCCACTCTTAAACTGGCTTTCTCCAGTTTAGCTTAAACTGCTTCCAGCGTGACATCACTGGTATGCAGGAGAGTCCTGCCTTCTGCTGAAGTAAATACCCACGGAGGTTGTACGCATACAACTCCTAGCTTTAAAATCCGCCCCCCAACCCTACGTCTGTAGCTAGACCTGCCCTTCGGCTAACCTTTCTGTACTCCGCACACTCCTGGGCTGTTCACAGTGCCCGTGAAACACTATTACACCCTGCTTCCCTTGGGTGCTAATCCTGCTTGTCAACCCAAAGGCAGAAGCAGACGGTGGCTTGGCATTTTGATTACGTTGTGATCTGTTTGAACCTTCCAGACTCTTTTGATGTCTGTGCAAATTTGAAAGGGGGAGCCTTCATCCCCCACAACGAAACTCTGCTATCGCATGGTGAACCATCTCGGGACTCCTATGTCCATAGCCATTGCTAGATTTGAAGCGGGGAGGGGAGTTGTAGTTCCTCCAGGAAGAGTCTGAATTTCAGACTAACCAGTTCTGGCCCTGAGCAGAGAACACTGCGGGGACAGTGTGTTGCTCTTCAAACAAATGCATGCGTAGGGGAGTGTGCGCATGCACAGAGACACCAGATTTATACAAATAGATGCATTCATAGGAAAATGCAAATAGCATCCTCTTCCATCCCAGGCTCCCTTCGAGCTCCTGACATCCCAAGGTTTCAGAGGAGTACAACGGAGCCTCAGATCAAACATTAGCCCTGCGGGGGTTCCCTCAGGGAAGCAGCCATGCACTGGGGTCTTCTCCCCGCTTCCATGTGAGGTTTCCCGACCCGGTCTTCCGTGGGTGCTCAGTTCTGACACACGTACGACACACGCGCGCGCAAGCAGAGCCTTGCTAAAAGGAGCTCTGGGAATTGAGCTCCACTTCCTCTTTCTCCTGAATCAATTGTCATAAACCAGCTTTTGTTTTATTTTTAACAAAACGACAGAAATAATCTCCACACGCAGCGCTTGCCACTCCCACGGCCCTGTCCTTCAACAGAACAAGGTGTCCAGGGCCCCCGAGGACATGAGCACAGGGAGACAGCACGGTAAGAAAGACCAGGAGAGGCTGCTTTCTGGGCATCCCCTGCTCCTCTCTTGAGCCCATTGCTTGGCAGGCGGAGAGGTGATGGGATGGGAAGGGGACTGGATGGTGGGCAAGTCCCTTCCAACCTCACCAACCCAACCTCCAGCTCTTCCTTTCATCCCCTACCCACTGAAGTACCCACTTTCAACCTGCATTTTACCTTGCACTCAGTTTCTTCGGTGCCAGCAAGAGGTGACTCCTGCAGCACCATTGCAGCAATCAATGGGCTGATGTGCAACCTGTGACAGCCCGAGCTCTGCCTGCCTGTGGCAAACCCTGTCTCCAGCATGGCCAAGGACTCATCTCTCCTCCTCCTCCTCCCATTCCACATACCCAGGTTCAGGACTCAGACCCATATGGAGACATTTCTTGATGAAACCTATCAGTGGGTGAGTGGCAGCTGAGCAGGTACTGAGCAAGACATGGGGCCAGACAGCAGCCAGGGGGGAAGGCAGCGGGTGGAGGGAACGTGCCTCGGGAGGAATACTCACAAAGGGCTGCTTTCATTAATAAAACATTCCCCCCTCGGTTGCCTTTTGATTTGGGTGTAAGAATTAACCCCATCTGCCCAACAGCACGCTACCTACCAAGTCATCTCTGCTGAGGAAGGCCGTCTGACGTGTCTGCTCAATTGCCTCGCTTCCCACTGCCTGCACTCCTTGGCAGCCCAGACCCCTCCAAACAGCTCACCAGCCTTGCTGGGTCTGCCCTATGGAAGAGATCCTCTTCCCACAACATAGATTAGACCCAGTGAAAATAGGCTTAGTGAAAATACCATTTCACTATTAATGCCACCCAACCGACCTCCCCCAGCTTCACACTCTCTCACACCCAGAAAGATTATAACAAATCCTGGTCACCTTTTGCCCCTGCTAACTGCTGCTCCAGTCTTTGCACCACATGCCCTCTGCCACGAGCAGAGAGCTGGGCACAGGGAGTACTTATATATATACACACACATCTATCTAGTCAGCACTGGAGGTGTTCAGCTGCACAACACACATCTCCCTGCACAGCATCTCGCCTTGTCACAACACCCCAACCCATCCCTCTCTGCTGTAATTGCAGTGCCTGGTCCTTGGGCATCAGCAGAAAGTTGCAGCAAATCCTGCGTTGGTTAAAGCACAATCTGTCCATTCAAAATTGGTGGGGGGTCACTTTTAAATCACTGAGACATTTCTATTCCCTTTCTGTTTAAAGTAAAACCGAGATGCAGAGATGCCTTCGAACCGACAGCCCCTTCATTTTTCCAGAGGTGTGTTTTAATGAGTGACTCGCCTTCCAAAAAGGGGCCGGCAAAGGGGAAGGACGGCAGATTCTCCACACAAATTCAATAGCTGGTAGGTTGCCATGGGCTAAAGCATTTCTTTGCACACATGAAGGGAAGGGACTCCAGAGCACTAAGGGTTTTGCCTCCCATGAGTTATAGCTCTACCCTTCAAGAGCGGAATAAATGCTTTATCCCATTGCAGCCTGCGATGTATTCTACATAGATGGATTGATTTCCCCTATTGTTCTTAATAAATCCTGGCGCATGAAGAAACTCACTGCACAGCCATTTTTCCTGCCTTGTTCTAACTTGCAGAAGTAATAAGGGTCAGATGTGACTGCAGTGGGAAGCAAAGGCCATACGCAAGGCAGTGCTCTGCTGGATGCAGTGGGTGTGCTTGCAGGGGCTTGGTGGGTGCAGGCAAGAAGCTCCCTTTTCCCTGTTTATTCCCCCTTTGAGTCGAAGCTGAGGAAAAGGGGAACCATGGCTGGGTACTGCAGCACTGGCGTGGCTCTGACAGGAGCAGACGCTCAAGATGAGCCTGCACAAGCCTCCCAGACCTGCACAGGGAAAGACAAGGCTCTGGCCCTCTCTGACTCAAGCTCTCAATTGTGAGAGATAAATACATATATTGTATTGTCTGATAAATACAGGGCTGAGCACTGCACCACTGTAGAGCCTTCCCAAGCACACCCAGCTCTCCGTCGTGCCCTGTCCATCAGACCTGTCCCTGCCCACGTCCCAGCTGAGAGAAGTCCACACCACCAACACAGGGACTTCTCTATTTTTTCTGTTTGTTTGGGTTTTTTTTAAAATCAAAATGCCAAACCAACACCCTCTCAATGACTCTCAGTGGCACAGCTCAGACCCCTAGATAGCTGTTAAAAGGTTCTCTCCCTCCCTACCATCTTTTCTACCCACAAGGTCGACACCCATCCTCTTTTACTGCTCCAGGAGGGTGTTTGCTGGACACAGCTTCGCCAGTGTCCAGCAAGGAGGCACTGCTGGGCTCCAAGAAGCAAGTGGCCCTGCACAATCCTGCCTTGGCCACCTGCCTCTACCTCCATCCAGGCTCTCTGGATTATCGCTGCTGGTCTTCTCTAGCAGCAGCTAACAACTGGCTCTGTTTCAAAAGCCTGGCTGGGAATTTGGCTGTGGGAGGGAGGGAGGGATCAGGTAAAAGAGCTGGTCTCCCACACATGAGTTGGACTCGATCCTTCAGCACGACATCCAGCGACTCACCTCTCCTTGCACAGGTGGAGACGTCCCAGCCCTTCCCAAGGCATCCCACTCCACGAACTCTCAGTCATGTCTGATTAAGGAAAAGAGAATTTGTCTCAATTAGAAAGAGGTTCCCATATGCATGGACGGATGTCAAGTAATTACCGCATGTCACTCACGTTTGGAAAAGAGACCTTAAATTTGGGGCCGTGCAAACTTGCACACACAATTGCAAGTGAGTTACAGACCTTGGCATGCTCCAGAGCATACGTTGTGCAGATGCTTCCAAGCCCATCCCTCAGCTGAAATACACCCAGCCACATGAAATACAGCCAGACACGACCCCGTTCTCTAATAAGGAAATAAAGCCGAGTGGACCTGCATTGCCAGAGCCCAGACAGCAACACTGTCTCTTTAATTTTCTCCCTGGCTATCTCATCCTTTGCACAAACTCCTTCCTCCCCGTGGCTTCTTCCAGCCTGGTGGGCAAAGTGGGAAAACATCATTAGGGAGGAAAAATAATTTAGTTTGTTAATCAGTATCCAGTGGTGGGAAACAAGAAAGACAGAGAGCTGGGCTGGCGGTTAGGGCTTAGGAAGGGCCAGCACAAAGCCCACCATTCATGACATCTGGGGCTGGGATTCTCATTGAATTAAACAGACACAAAGAGCAGAGGCATTTCATGCTCTCTTCACAAGAATTATCATATCTCCCTGGCACTAGGAAACCTTCAGCACGGGAGAGGGGGAGAGAGAGAGAGAGGGGAAAGCGGGCAGGCTGGGTAGAAATATGGGGCAGGGTAGAAGAGGCTTTGTTCCAGGGTTGGATTTATGGATGGGATGCGGCGCGTTGCTTTGCAGGGAGAGACAGGGCCCTGGCGCGCTGGGTCTAATAAGAATCAGCAAATGTGAAACAGGGGGCCCCTGTGTACCATGAAGCAGGGAAACCCACGTTTGACAAGCCAACAGAATAACCGCTCGCGTCTCAAGGCTGTGGAAGGATGCTGACGTTCCTACGAGATGTGTCGTCTTGTGTGTGTGTCAGCGAGGAGGGGGAGAAGGGGAGAGGCGAGGAGTATAAACAAGAGACCAGGCAGCATCGTTCAGTCATGAAAATTAATTAGCTGATGTGCAAACCATGGCTGCCTCTTCCCACTGCCCTGCAAGCATTCCCCCATAAAGCTATGGTGTGTGCGGAGCCTGTGACTGGGAATGACAGGGGCAGATTAGGCAGCTCCTTGGGACACAAGCCTGGCAGCAAGAAACCCACAGCCCATGCAGAAAAGGTGAGGAGGGGATGATTAGTGTCCTTGGGGAAGGGGCAGAGCCCAGGGACCAGAAGAAAGAGAAACGGGAGAGACCGGGCACCAAGCTGAGACCAGGAATCATGTTTCTGCTGCAGCATAAATTGGGGTGGATCTCAAAACCCAGCTATTAAAAAACCAGGGGCTGGTGGACAGCAAAACCATTTAGGGTTTAGATCACAAACTCTCTGGGGCAGGACCTGTCATTTCCTGCAGGCTCACACCATGGAGGCCTGTCCTACTTGGTCTCTGGGCATTACCAGAAGATCTACTTTAAATACTAATTGCTCCATGATCAAGACCTGTGAGCTGCTGGGAGGCTCCCTACAGCATTACCTGTGGGAAGAGGGGATAGATCTCTGACCTCACATCCCCCGGGTAATTTGACCCTGTGCACTTGTGCCACAAGCAAATATTACTACCCAGTGATGAAGATGAGCAATTCCTGACCAACTTCACATATCCCATCCCCAAGCTTCCAGATCCTACTATAATATCATGCTTATTCTTTGGCTGGAACAACCACAGGAGAATAAGGGTGCCAGGGAAAAGGAAAAAAAATGGAATGAAGGGATGCAGAAAGTGATCGGTAGGGAAAAAATAGAGAAGACTCTCTGACATGGGATGTGCACAGAGAACACAGAACATGCTGGAAACAAAGGGATACAGGGAGAGAGAGGCTGGGATGGGCATCTCGGCAGACATGTAGGTAAAAGTTGAAAAGGAAGCACTAATTAGCACCCAGACCATCACTTTCCATTAATAGCTTGTCACCGTTTCCTTGATGTTGCTGAGAGCAGGGAAGTTGGTATGTGTGATGCTTACCTGTCTCTATCTCATTAACAGAAGTGAGGGTGAGAACAGATGTTTATTGCCTGCATTCAGATAGACAGGCCCTTTGCTGAACTGAGAGGCAGGAGAGAGGGGGAAAGTTATGAAAGAGATGCTCATGAAACACAAGCCAAACCCAAACAATGGAAACCCAAACACAGGACATTTAGATACCTGTGCCGATCCAGAAACAGCCCCAGGCAGGCATCAGGTTCCAGGAATTCTGGAAACACAAAATTGCTCGGTCAAATAATTATAACCCAGGGCATATACATTGCCAGCTGAGGGAGAGTGCTCTGGTATCGGCACAAGGTATGTGCAAGGGGCTGTGACTGCATTATACCTCGGAAAGTAAAACAAAGGGCTGCTTACTTTCCAGACTGATTTGCTCAAGGTGTCCATTCCACTCAAAAACAGACAGCCAAGCATCCTACTGAGAGCCAGAATGGAGATACCCACCAGTAAACAAAGGAAAAAAAGAAAACAAAAAAGTGCTATTTCAAGCAAAGACAAATATGCTTTGCGTAAAATCACCTTTGGAGTAATTCTTCCAGCAGCTAAAAAAGAGATTATCCTTTCTGTGTAAAACACAAAGGCCTCTCCTTTCCCTCCAACATGTGGAATGGCTCCTGACAGTGACATGGGAAAGAGGGAGTGTGCAAGGCAAGGCAAGACAAGGCAGGGACGCCAATCAGCAAGTACCTGCGAGCTGGTAGCACACGTCTGCTGGTGCGATGACGGGAGCGTGCGTGTGTGTGCACATTCCTAGGGACACCCTCGCTTCCACCAGCACATAAATTCACTACACAAGCCAAAGGTTCCTCAAGAGCAGGAGCCCAAACCTCCTTAGGAGGGAATGAGGGAAAACCAAAGGCAAAGAAAACATCAAGGCAGGGACTGAAGGAAAAAAGGCTTCCCCCCTCTCAGCTTGGAGATATCTTCTTGGCCATTTAACTCAAATCAAGTGTAGGCTCTGTTGACTACCCCACCTATTCAAACAAACACTTTCAATAGTCTGATAGGTCTTTTCTGCTCTACAGCTTCTCTACCCCTGTGTTTGACATCCCCAGCCAATGCAGTTAATACCACATGCAGAAATACTGCCCTGAAGAGCCCTCGCTTAGATTGTGTGGTCAAGCACTTCAAAGTTAGGAAGTGTCCAATTTATGGCTGTCCATGCAACCTTAATTCCACCTCGCTGTGCAGCCACTCTGGACAGGAAAAGAGGGACTGAGCTAAAAATAGGCTGTGACCGTGTCGTCAGCCTCGTAAGGGCATGGGCAGGGAGCGGCTGAATTAACGCCTCATGGTCAAAATGAAATCAGGTACCCCCTGACTTGCCAGCACTCGCTTTGGTGCCTTCAACCATGTACATTTTTAATATACAGAAATCACGTGCATTCTAAACATACAGAAAAATGCATTATTTATAGCTAATAAATAATAGATTGTTTATATAAGCAAAAAGAAAAACAATTGTAGGCAAGTGTAACAAATTCCCTTTCCTCCACCCCGCACCCATCCCTGCTTCATCCTGTGCGGGCAGAGAGATTTCAAGCCCCAAGCCTCGGCACAGATTTCTGCCACTATGCAATACAGGACTAATGTTATCTGGCAGCGGCAGAAGGCAGCTCTCCCAGGGCTGGCAGAGAAGGGGACTGCTGGGGCTGGCAGTGCCCAGGACAGTGCACCCACACACCCTGCATGTTTTCCTCCTGGCACCAGAACACGGAGGAGTTTTCTCCCAGGAGAAGGGTCTGTGCTGGAAGGATATGACCTAAAGGTGGAAAGGGGTGATGGAGCTGGATGTGAACACCCTCCCACGTTCCCTGGCTGGTCCAGAGCTCTGCAATAAAGTGGTGGGAGTCCATGGTTTCACCCTGGTCCTCATCTGTTATTATTATTCCAGGGAAACAATAAATTTTCATTCCCCCCCCCCCATCAAGATGCAAGCGAAGGGAAATCGCGATTCTGAACAATTCATAATTCAGCTAAACCTGAAAGGAATTTAAGGGACAAAGAATAGGCATTTCTCGACTCGAAGAGCTTCCCCCAGACGAATTTCAAGGGCCCACAGCAAACAATGGGAGTGTCAGAGGTTCTCAAAAAGAAAAAAAAGTTCAAGAATCTTTACAATAAAAAGTGTTAGGCAACACAGAGGTCAGAGCCAGCTCCTCCTATAATAAATAGCACGACTACCCTACATTAACTATAGGAGACATTTTAATGCAGTGCCTCAGCTTCGTGCTAATTATACTTTTTCACCATATTTTGAACCTAGGAAAAAATGTCATCAGTTAATTATAACAGATGAGGGAGTGTGAAGACTTCCTCAATAAATAATGCCTTGATATCTCATATCCAACAAGCTGCGTGCTCTGCTCTGAAGGTGCCCAGAAATATGTCCTCTCAGGAAATATATTAAGAACTGATGGTCCCATAAGCTGGCTTTGTTTCCAAGCCTTGATTTTCAGCCCAATAATTAAGTGATTTTTATGGATTGGGGAGAGTAAAGGTTGTGGGACTGCTGGAATGGTGCCAGAGAGAGTCAATGTTTAAAAATAAATAAATTCCTAAATCAAAATGAGATACAAGAGACCTCAAAAAATTCCCCCCATGGCTGCACAGGTGAGCACACAGACACGATTTGATTTCTGGACTCATGTCCCATCCTTCCTGCATTTGTGGCATCTCCATGGGAGTCTGGCATGCACTGAAAAAGCCTGGTTTTAATGAAACCAGGCCACTGCTGCCAGCATGCCACCGGGAGCCAGCCACTGCTGTCCAAGGAGGAAGGGCACTGTGCCCTGCTGCTGTGCCACCCTGGCGCTGCCCCCGGCTGCACCCATCCCTGCCGAGGCTGCAGGGCGTCCTGGTCCTTACAAGGTTCCTCAACTAAACCATCTTTCTTTCAGCTCCCTTCTCCACCTAGCACCCCTCACTTCCCCCTCTGAAGAGCCGGGATTTGGCGTGGGAAAGATGTCTTTGGGCTTTTCACAAATCCAGTATCCCCTTGAACCAAAACCAATTAGCCTGGCCCAAGGTCCTGCCATTGAAGGACTGTCCCTTCTTTTCAAACCCCCGCGGGCTCAATTGCTCTAAGGAGCCTGGATGTGAATGAGCAAAGCCCGCTTAAAGTGGTACTTAAGGCCAGACCAGGGTGAAGGAAAAGAGAAAGCCTCTATAGGAACAGCAAGCTGAGTTTCCAAGAGACAGCTAACTGCCGGAGATTGTGTTCTTTTGCTCCCCCCATTTTCTTTTTTTTACCCCCACTCCTCAGCTTTCGAGGCAAATGCTCCTAACCAAACCTGAGCCCCTGAATAAGTATTAGAAAACACGAAAGCCAGAACCTCGTCCTGACTCCTTGCGGGATCCTGGCTGTGGGCAGTGTGATGGCCCAGCCTCGCATGCAAGCTCTGGTCACAAACATGTGCACTCAGAGGGACAGAGGGATGGTGAGAATCCCAAGATGATGTTTTTCCAGTTTGGGTCCTGGCAAACACCTTTCCAAGGTGACCAGGCTTTTGGGCACAAAACACCAAAATCCCCAACCTGGACAGGGTGACACCCTGCACCATGTGCTGGGGAAGCCAGCGTGGGCAGCCAAATGTCCATCTTATGCTGCTGGCCCCTGGGGAAATCCAGAAACTCAGGGTGACTGAGGGGCTGCGGTGTGGAGGGGCGATACGCGGCACCCACAACATGAACGGTGTGTGTGCACCGCCACGTGCCAGGCACCTCAGCGCTGGCAGATGCCAAATCAGCACCTTCCCTCCACCCAGACACGAGAGCGTTTCCAGCAGGCGGCCGTGATCCCTCCCTGGGGTACAAGCAGCGCCCATCCATGGCCACAGGTTGGATGGACTCGCCAAGCTCCTGGGCTCTGCCCTTCCTCCAGCGGCACGGACAAAGGCAGGGCACAGCAGCAGGTAAAGGGAGGCACCCTCTGTTTGCATCAAGGGTGTAGGGAGGGCATGGGAGCCAAGACAGACAAAAGAAATGTCTGAGCCCAGCCTCAAGAGTGGAACTCGCCATTGCCAGCCAGTTCCATAAAAATGCCCATTGATGGGATTTCATCCATAACCAAGCGTGCATGCTCACACAGCCTGGCTCCCAGGGGAGCTCCTTCAAACAGCAGGGCCTGAACAGCCCCTTCTCCACCTCACCCCGAGCCTTGGTGAGTTTGGCTTCCCCCGGTATTTGGTATAAACCCCCTTCATCTCGTGCACCAAGCCAAACCCACTGCATGGCGGACAAGTATTAGGAAAAGGTGGGAAATCATGAGCTGGAGCACGCGATCTCCCAGAGCATTATTTCCCTGGGGTAAAACCCACAAACTGTATTTTCCATTTATCCCCCAATGGCACATGCTGATTCTTCTGTTTCTGTCTCCCTCTGCCCATCCCCAGCTCTGCCTGAAGAACAAAGACATCACAACCCAGCTCCAGGAACCTCACCCACATTCGGCCTACGCTGCATCCTATCTCCACCAGGAGAGTCCCACTGAGAAGAGAAAGAACCAGGAATGCCGGGACTTGGACTCCCATCTCAGCACGTCTGAAAAAGACGCCTTCCCTTCTGGGTTTTGCCTACACAGGGGCAAAGATCCATCCAAACCAACAGCTACCCTAACAGGGCAAAAAAGCAAAGCCACAAAGGGAACAGTGTCCAGCCAAAATCCACCCCTGGCCCAAGGACAGACCCTTGGGGACCTCTATTCCAATATGGCACTTAAAAAAAAAAAAAAAAAAAGACAGAAAGCAGAGACCTGTGGGTGGCTGCCAGGGGCTCTCTAGATGCAGCAGGTATGTCACAAGCAGAGATTTGCTGGGGGGCTTCATCCACAGCCTCACCCCCCACCCACGTATGCATGAGCTGGGGATTCTCATACCGCTGTCCCCCATCACTCACTGCCACCTCCCTTGTTAATTGAGGGGGTGCTACCTTCACACCTCCTCGAGACACCCATAGGTTCATGCCAACAATGGGGGCAAAAACAAAGCATTAAAGCACCAGAAAAAATTCAACCGCAATTTCTCCTGGACATTAAAGGGCAAATCGCTCAGTCCCTGTCTCAGTCCCCTTCAGGGGAACTGCTCTGGGGTAATGTACCAAGTACATGGCCTGAAAAAATACCTGAAAAATCAGCTCAGGAGAGGTGATTTTGTGGAGAAAAAAAAAAACAAATTGTAAAAGTCAAGAGTGGTTTCTGACCAGCTGATTGAATAGCAAGGTGAAATAGCTTGCATCAATCCTTTGTAAGAGTTCTCATGTAGACACGGATTTCCACACTTCCATTTTATTTCATAAAATTATATATATATATGTATTTATATATACACACACAAAGACATTTATTATATGTGTGTATATTTTTTTTTTTCCTCAGATCCTCTTTTTATATTTTCACCTTTTGCAATTACAAAAGCCAGGGACAGAAATACCTCCTGGGTTCTGCCAGTGCAGAACACTCCCACCAAACAGATTTTCTCTAACATGCTGGTTGAATGATTCCTCCTGAATTACATTCATTAGGAATTTGAATGTTTCTTTCCTCCATCCCCCATCAAATCATTACTCCGGAATAAATGCATTCATCAACCACCTTGCTCAGTTCCCTCCTGCTTTGTTCAGTCTAGTTTTAAAGCATCTCCACTGAAACCGTTTGCACCTGACTCGATGCTAGCGCACGAAAGGGGGGAAAAAATAAATAGGAGAAGAATTGAGCGCCACTCACAATATTGTGAAAATAATTGGAAAATTATTTCTTAAAAATAGCCAACATAATAAAGGAGGGAAAGGACTACATTCCTTCCTCCCCACCTCCGATCTCTTCCACAATTTCTGGGATTGCATCGAGTATACATATTCCAGATGGGCTGGAGAGAAGGAGGTTGGTTCTTAATGACACGTCTTTCGCTGCCTTTGGAATGAATGATTCATTCGGATCTTGCCGAGACTCGGTGCCACAGTTGAGTTACATTTCTAGAAAATCCGTATCTTTAATTCTGGCGCTGCGTGTGGGACCCAGCAAATCATGGAATTACTGCTGTAACTTCGGATTAGTAACGCTTTCTAAATGATAGTCTAATTCCAGGCCTTCATGCTTTTCAGCGTTCACACTCACACAGCCTTTTCCCTGGGAGGCTTCCTGCGGAATTAGTGCTGGCGTCTTCGTCTTTCTCTGCCCTTTTTAATTTCTCCAATGACTTCTCATTAGAATATATAATAACAGCTCCTCAGAACTTTTCTTTCTCCCGGTATAGCCAAATTCAGGCTGAGATCCTTTTTCCTTACTGTGGTTATGGCGGTGCTTTGCTGGCCCTGGAAGGGTGCACAGGCAGATTTAGCTTTGCGGGCCTACGTGGCATCTGACGCCATTACCCCGTGCAAGGGAAGGTGGAGAACCTGCCTGCGAGGCGCGGGGGGCTCCCACCTCTCGCCGCCCCCGCACGCCGCTGGGCACGGGCGCCTCGGCCCTGCGGAGCTCCCCTCTCCCTCGGCTAGGGATGCCCACTGCGGGGGAGAGAGAGGACGGGGCAGGGTACCCGCCGAGTAGTGGGTACGCGGCAGCGTCTTTCCCAGCCCTCCTCATCTCCCGCAGCATCTCCTGGGGGGCAGAGAGGCGGCTAACAGCCCACTCGCAACCCCTGCCACGGGAAGGTTTCTCTCTGCAGCCTTCCCGGAGCTGTCACGACCCGTGTGGGTTGGCGGCAGCGCGGGGATCGTCCCTGCGGGATGCGAGCGGCCAGCGCCGGGCGAGGGGCCGGTGGCGATGCTCCCAGCCTGCCCCAGGGGGCCGGGGGGCCCGGGGGACCCCGGTCCCGGCCAGGGGCGCTCGCCCCACGCCAGCTGGGAAAACGTGCTGGGGAGGCTCGGCGGAGAGCACGGTGCTTTGTGTCGCCATGGGAACGGAATGCAGATGTGCCAATTGCTTTTCTTTTCTTTTCTTTCTTTCTTTTTCCACCTTTTTTTTTTTTTTTTTTTTTTTATTATTTGCCAGACATTGTAATACATATTATGTTTCAACTTCTGGGGATTGCAGCGGAGGTGAGGGAGGCTTTGTGCCTTGCCAAGCGCTCGGCTCCCAAAGAAGCCTCAGGGCCGAGCGGCTGCACGCTGGAGGGGTGCACCCAGCAGCGAGACCCCTTCCCTGGGCATCCCCCCGCAGCTGCGGACAAAAGCAACAGCCACCACGCAAGAAAAGTGATCACATTCTCACCAACTTGACCTTCCAAAGGGAGGCCAGGATCAAATCCATAGCCGAAAAAATAGAGCAAGAGAGAGAGAGAAGGAAAGATAGCCAAAAGCTGGGGGGGTTCGTGATCTGACCCGTAGGCTGGGACGGGGGCAGGATTTATTTGGGGAGGGCGCTCGCTCTCAGCATCCCCCCAGAGCCGCGACACCCCGCAGCCTAGGAGTGAATTTCCAAGTGCGTTTATCCGATAATTAAACCCCGGATTTATTTGGGAAAGGAAGAACTGGAGCAGGGCTCGCCTTCCTGTCCCCGTCCCTCCCGCCAGCTGCCGCGGAGCCCCGGGCTGTCCGGGGCGGCCCGACGGGGAGGTCGCGGAACCACAGCCCTTACCTGGAGCCCCCAGGGCGGCGAGTCGGGCCGTCTCTGCACTGCCGGTCCTGGTGCGGCCGCTTCCCCTGGGCGAGCAGGTCTGGAAGTCATTTCTACTTTCGGTTATCTAGCTTTATGATGGCTCCACAACACTCATACAGCTAGATAACCAAAGACAGAAACATCCCTCCGTCGGGGATGCCGGCCATCCGTCCGTCCGTCCGTCGTCCGCTCCAAGGTGCGGGCACGGCCGGGGCAGGGCGGCCAGGAGCTGCCACCGGGAACCACACACACATAAAAAAAAAAAAAAAAAAAAATTAAAAAAAATGGAAAAAAAAAAAAGAAAAAAAAAATAAAAGAGAGAGAGAGAGAGAAAAAAAAAATATAAATGCGAAGCGGAGAAGATGAGCCGGGGCAGAGCCACGGGCGCACGGCGAGCTGCCGCGGGGGCTCGGAGCCGAACCGCGCCGTACCGAAACAGGTCGGACTGTGCCGAGCCGAGGCGGGCCGGGCCGGGCCGGGGGCGCAGGGCTGGGCTGCGGGGCCGATGCGAGGCGCTCGGTGCCCAGCCCGCCGGCCCGGCCCGGCGAGCGGCACTCGCGCTCCCGCCCCGCTGCCCAACTTCTACTCCCCTCGCATGGTAATCGCCCCCTTTGGGAAGTGACGTCACGCAGCGCCCAGCCAATCCCCGGACCCTCATTTAAATCAGCGCCCCCTTTCCCGCGCTTTCCAGCCCGGGATGGGTTTTGCAGCGGGCCGGGCCGGGCTGGGACGGGACGGGACGGGACGGGACGGGATGGGACGGGATCGGGTAGGATGGGATGGGACGGGACGGGACGGGATCGGGTGGGATGGGATGGGACGGAATGGGATGGGATGGGACGGGATTGGGACGGGATGGGACTGCTGGGCTCGGCACCGGCCGGCACCGGCCCCTCCGCCGCACCCCGCTACCGGCCGCCTCCTCTCACCCTGCCCCGGCCTGTGGCGAGGGCTGCGCCACGGGTCGCTCAACTCCCCTGCCTCCTCTCCGCTTCCTCCCGCCCCGACGTGCCCTGGCAGCACCTCCACTGGGCTGGGGGAGAGGCGGACAGCACCCCTCCACAGCCCTGCACCAGCAACTAACCTCCCTTCCCCTCTCCTCGGCACTCCTCTCTCCTTTTCTCCTCTTTCTCTTTCCCCTCTCTTCCTTTTTCCTCTCCCCATCCCCTCTCCCCTTCACTCTCTCCCTTTCCCTGGCCTTTCCTTTCTCCCCTCTTTCCTTTCCATCCATTTTCTTTTCGTATTCCCGACTCTTTCTCCCATTTTTCCCTCTCCTTGCCATGCACCCCCCCATGCAGCGTGCCTCTCTCACACCTTCTCCTCCCCCAGCAATGCCCTTCCCGTCCGGCCTCCGCACCTGGGGGCTGCCGAAACACCCTTTCTCCGCAGCCACACGCGGAGCCCGCCCGTCCCGAGACGTGCCTCAGGGACGCACCCGCGACCCCCTACAGATCCTCTCTGCTCCCCGTTTCCCCACAGTTTTAATTATTTCCCCTCCAGGTTCTGCTATTTCCTGCAGAGATTCTTAACGTGATGTGCGTGTAGCGGCGAATCCGGCACATACAAATAATAACAGCAACAATAATCAGACTAGAATGCCAGGAGGTAAATATGATTATCTGGAGTGCTTAACTGACCTGCTCCTCACTAAAAATAAAAAATAAATTAAAAAAAAATAAATTGTAATCCCTTGCCGCTTCTGAACATCGCCTTTCTTTAAATCCCAGACGAGGGTAAAATGTGACCTGCTACAAAACGAGGGATCCGCGAAATGAAGCGATCTCGGCGGGAGCAGCCGCGGCAGAGCGCTGCCTGCCGGTCCCGCCGCCTCCGGCTCCCGGCGAGCTCCGCTCGGATTATTTATTTCACCCTCTCTTCGCCCTCCCCCTCCCCGCCATCCCTTTAAAAAAAAATTAAAATTAAATAAATAAAATCTACGAGATCTATCAGGCTAAAAGCTAAAGGACGAGGGCTGCCAGCCCTTTGCCAGCCGGCGCTGCTCCCGGCGCCCAGGCGAGCCCGGCCACCCCTGCTTGGCTCCCGGGAACTGCCGGTTCCCTCTCGCCTCCTGCCTAACGAGAAACGGGCCCAGGGGTGCTCTGGCCTCCCCGAGGGGGCTGGAGAAGGTGGGAAGAAATATTTTCTCCTTCCCCAGCCCCTCGGTGTCTTCCCCGCGGCCCGGAGCCGCTCGGGAGGGGATTTGGCCGGCGTTTATTTTAATCTACCCTGGAGACAGGGGGGGAAGAATTGCCATGAATGGGATCTCCTTAATTTTACGGCCTTTTTCTCCTAATTTATCGGTTTCGCTGTTAGGGTGGTCGCTGCTGGAATGCTGGCGGCTGGGGCTGAGGAAGTCGCCCGTCCGCCCCGCTGCCTCGGAGGGCAGCCCGGGGGTGCGGGGACGGTGGCACCGAGTGGGCACGAGGGGCTCTCCTGACCCAGGGACCGGCCTCGCTTTACCCCCACGGGGGAGGCCCGGTTACTCACCGCGGGGCCCCGGTGGCGGGGAGAACCTTGGGGCTCCGCCGACCGCTCTCCCCGTTCCCGAGGCCGTTTCGGCGGCGATGCGGCCCCGCTCCAGCCCCGTTGTCCCTGCGGCAGCGGCGAGGGGGCCCAGACGGGCAGAGGCAGCCCCGCTAAGCCGCAGCACTGCCTGGCTGCCGCCTTGCGAGGTCTCCCGCCCGCCGTGCCGAGCACCCGGGCCGCCGTGTCGCTCAGGAGAGGATGCCGCGGGTAAACCACCGCACCTCGCTGGGGCTGGAGACGGGATCGCCTCTCTCTGACGGTCAAAGGAGGTAATTTTCTTGGCAGAAATATATACGATATTATTTTTCTTCCCTGCTCCTTTTCGGCAATGCGTTGCTCTGTTCGGAGCTCTCGCCTTGACCCTTTCTGTACAGGCAGAGCCCCAGTAAGTGGGAGAGAATATCTTGCGCTTGGGGTATTTTTGTTTGTTTTTAGGTTTTGGGTATTGTGGATTTAAAAAAAAAAAATTGGTTATTTTGGGGTTTTTTGGGGGGTGGAGGGAGGTTAAGAGTTGTTTGGGCTTTCTTTTTGGAGCAATTTTAGCAGGATGCATACAAAATGGCTCCTTGGCACAGCGCAAAGCATCAGAGAGAAGCCTGGGGAGGGATCGGCGGGGCTGCCCTGGCTCCTGAGCTCCGGTGGCATCTCCCGGAGCCAGCTCGGTTCCTGCTCCCCTGGGCAGCCCGCGGGGGCCGCGGGACTCTCCTTCATCTGCCCGAGAGAAACCAAACCACGGCGGCGGGCGGCCCGACGGGACGGGGAAGGACGGCGGTGCCGGAGTGGCTCTGGCCATGGTGCTGCACCGGTGCCGGTCCTGCGGACCTTCCGCCCCAGCCGCGGGCAGGACGGCCCCGCTGCCCGCTCCCTCCTCGGGTGACCCCAGGCGAGGCGGGTGGCCCCGCTGGCCGCACCTCGGAAGAGCCCGGTCACCAGGCCGCCCCTGAATTATTTAACGTGATCGCCCAGGAACGAGTCCGCTGCCTTCCCCTCTTCTACGTCCTGCACGTCTGACGTCACTTTTCTTTAATTAGGAGAAGTTATTTTTAGCCAACCTGGAGTAACCCCCCACGCCTCGCAGCCTCGAGCTACATCTTCTCCTAAATGTTTTTTGGGGTTGGTTTTATTTATTTAAAAAAAATAATATTTTTTTTTTTCCCCTCACTTTCGGGGCTTGGCAAAGAAGCGGCAGCTCCCGACGGGCTTGAAGGAAACGCGTCGCTTTGTTTAGTAATTAAAAGCTGCCTCTGAGCAAGCCCCGGCGCCGAAAAGGCAAAGCGGCGGCATCTCACCCCCGGCTCCTCTTTTCTCTCCGGCCGTCGGGGCCGGGACCCAGGCGGGGACCGGCCCGGACCTTCCTCGCTTGGCGGGGCGAGGTGCTGCCCGTCCGGGGGCCGGGGGTGGAGGCACGTCGAAGGGATCCAGCCAGGTGCAGACTTTCAGGCCACCTGCACTGCTATGATTCGGGTTTCCTTAAGGCTGAGGCCTAAAATGTGTTTCACTTCCAGGGTGATACAAGGGGGAAAAAAAACCAAAGCAAAACAAAACACAAAAACCAAATGACAAACCCCGAGGAAATAAGCGTTCTCGGGAAGGCAGTGAGCCAAAAAGGAAAAATGAATGGGGTGGGGGGGGGGGGGGGGGGGAGAAGCAAAAAAGAAAATTAAAAAATGAGGATAAAAACAGAAAGAAAAAGAAAATTGTAATAAACAAGGATGAAATAAAATAAAAATGCTCTTTTTTTCTTTTTTTTTCTTTTTTTTTTCTTTTTTTTTTTTTTAAGCAAAGAAAATGCATACAGCAAATGAAAAATGAAATAAATCCTCCAGCACCAGAAGCCGGTGGCAGATCAGGGCACAAGCAGCGGTAGCCCCGTTGCTGGTCCTCAGGGGTAAATCCGAGCAGGGGAGCAGGACGCCCTGATGTCCTCCCCCTCACCCCTATAAACAGGCCCAGCAGCAGCCCCCGCTGCACCGGGAGGATGAACTTCCTCGGGAGCCCGGGATTTCTCCCGCGGCCTAAAGCCTGGGTGTCCCGGAAGGTTCGGCCTCATCCGTGCGTTTTGGCCGGTGCCGCTTCTCCGACCGGCGGGAGGGGAGGTTTTGGGGAAACTCGTCAGCCCCCAGCAGCGCTCGGCCCCGGCTCCCAGCCGTCCCGTCGGGGCTCAGCCCGCCCCGGCCCCTTTCCCGGACTGCAACGTCCCGGGCATCCAGGGGGAAGCTGCCGGAGCAAAAGCGTCCCCGGCAGCAAAAGGTCCCCTGTGTTTCCCACTCGTGCTCCGCCAAGGGTGAGCCGGGGCCAGGGAGCGGCGCGGGGCGGTCCCGGTCCCGCTTGGTGCCGGCACCTGGAGGCGACCAACTTCCCGGCGGGGATCGGCCCAACTTCGTATCCCCCCTCCCTCTCTCCCTGCCTCCCTCCTCCCCTCCGGCAGCCGGTGTGTTCCCCCCGGAGGAGACCGTCCCCCCGCACCCTCCCGCCTCCCCGGGGCCGCCCCGCCGAGGCGGCGATGCCCGGCCGCGACACTCACTCTGCTGCCGTGCGGAGGGCAGGACGGTGGTCCCCGGGAGAAGCGGACGGCGGGGCCATTCCCCTCCGTGGGGTGGGCGGAGGGGCGGGCAGGGCTGTCCCCGGCCGAGCAGTGCCCCCCGCAGCCCCCAGCCCCGGGCGCGGGCCGGCGCGGGCGGCGGAGGCGGCTCTGCCCCGGCTCCGTGCGTCTTCCCGGCTGCTGCCGGTGCCGGCTCTGGTCGCTGGCCGGGAGCTGCCGCCGCCGGCAGGCTCTGCCCGCACTGACGTCAGCCCGGCAGCCGCCTATTCACTCCAACCATGGCGGAGAGGAGGAGGAGGAGGGAGAGGGGGAGGGGAGGAGGCGGTGGGAGGGAGGGGGAGAGGAGGAGGACGGGAGGAAGGCGGCGGTGGCGGCGGGGGCTGGTGGCTGGCAGGCTCCGCCGAGCAGAAAGCGCAGCCCCTCCGCCTCACCCCTTAATTACCCCCCGAGGACGGGGCTGCGCGGAGGAGGGGGGCCGTGTACCCCCCTTTCCCCCTGGTGAGCCTCGCTGCCTCCCGCTCCCCCGGGGCCGCCGTCGCTCACCTGGCCGCCCCACCGGGCACCCCACTCTTCCCCTGCGCCCGGAAAGCGCTTCTCCGGGGGAGAGCAGAGCCAGCTCCCCGCCACACCCCGCCACCCGAGTCTCCTCTTGGTGGTGCCCCCCATCTCTTGAGGAACGGACCTCGTGGCGGAGGACAGGGAAAGGGCCGCGGCCGCCCCTAACCTTCCCCTGGCCCGGGCAGCTCCCACCGTGCCCCGGCCGCCTTCCCGGCCCCGCACCGCTGTCCAAATGCTGAAAGGACCCGTGACTGCCCGGTCCGGCCCGGCACGGCCCGGCCCGCCTGCGGCCGTCGGGCAGAGCCGAGGCACAGGCTGCCCCCGGGCCGCGTCCCCGGCCCTGGAAAGGGAGTCCCTCCTGGAGCTGTACCGGGCCGGGCCGTGCCTTCCCCGACGGACAGGCCGAGCCCGGAGCCCGATTCGTCCCGACAGCCGCATCGCAGCGCCCGGGGGCCACAGCGAGCTGGAAGCGGGGCGCGGGCACGCAGGTACCGCCGGCGCGTCCCCTCCCTCTCCCCTCCGTCTCTATCTTCCTCATCGTCTTTACAGAATCACACACATACTGCACCGCCTGCAGCCTCTGCTGTAAGGCTCAAAAAGCCCTCCCCAAAAACCCACAACCCCCCGCACCCCCACCCCTCCTGGCACACCTTTACTTCGCTTCTGACCTCTCCTCTTCCTTCCTGCGTTTAACCTGGCTCCTAATTTTTATCTCCGATTCACTCCTCTGATGCCCCGGAGCGGCTCTGGGGAGTCTCTCGCCGCCCCGATGAATACACAGGGATCCCCAGACAGGTTTTCTATGTAGGAAAAAATAAACCGATCGAGCCCGAGAGATCTGCAACAGCCAAACACGCCGCCTCGCCTTTACATTCGTGTTTTTAAATTCCCCCGTTATTTTCCTTTTTTGCATCTGCAAGTTGCCACGAAAGGAAATACAACCCCAAATGCCACGGCCAGCAGAAATCGGAGCTCGTTGCCAAATTCCGTAGTATTTTATTTTAAAAGCAATTGGCACCATTAATTTTTTTTTTTTTAAAAAAAAACACGTCTTCTCCTCTTCCCGGGGAGTGTAAGAAATCCTTTTGCTCACCCAGAGTCGAAAACCTAATGGCATTGTCGTTAAACACGAAAAGGAGAATATTAAGAAATTGCAACACTCCCTCCCGAGCGCTCCCCCCCTCCTAGTTTATTTGCCCTAATAATTAATTCACAAGAGCTTAACTTCGGTGTAACCCCGGCGGTCTTTTCATTAAAAAATCCCCGCGTTTCCTATTGAATTAGCTCTGCTCCATTGTCGCTGAAATGAAGACGCCAAACCAACTTTTACCCTGAGCATTTTCTCACCAGCCCAAAGAAAAGTCTCTCTCCTTTTTCTTTTCTCTGTTTTTTTTTTCTTTCTTTATTTTTCTTTTTTTTCTTTTTTTTTCTTTTTTTTTCTTTTTTTTTTTTTTTTTAATTCAAGCACCCAGGCGATGGACGTGTCCTGCAATTTAACTACTTTCAAATTCTTTGTTCGGGTCCCACCGGGGCTCTATTGTCACCCTATTGAGAGAGCTTATTGCCAAGTCAAGCCTGAGCGAATTGAGACACGCACGGGAGGAGCCCCGGGGGCTGGGAGCGGGATCCGTGGGCTGCTCGGCCCGGGGGGACCCCGACCCAGCCCCGAGGGAGCGGGCACGGAGCGGGGCAGGGGCTGCTGGCAGCCCCCGGCCCGGGATAACCGGCACCGATTCCACAGGAGCCGCAGCCGCCAAAGCAGCCCCGGCCCCGCAGAGCCCGGTGGTTGTGACGGGGCAGCCCCGAGAACGGGGATCCCCGGGATCGGGCTCCTTTGAACCCTCAAAACATCCCCTGCAGCAGCGCCCTGGCTCAGGTACCACCGCTGCGGGCAGGAGAGGGACTTACCTCGGATGCCCGCGGTGCCGCCAGCTTCCCTCCTTCGCCGGTTCTCCCTTAATCCCGAAAAGGAGGGTCCTCCTCTACTCTTATCCCACCCCCGACCCCTCCACCTCGGAGCCGGCTCCCGCCTGTCTCCCGCCGCCCTCTTCAGCGCTCACTTCGGGAGCTCCGGGGCTCGGTTCCCGAGCAGGGAAAGAGCGGGATGTTGGGATTATTTTCTTTGCTCTTTTCCTTCCCTCTCTCCCGACTCCTCCCCAGCCTGGAAAAGGGGTTGCGAGATGGAATAGGGGGGTACGAGCTTCACGGGAGGGTTATTTGAGGAGAAAAAAAAGCTGAAAGAGCAGTGCTGGGCACGGATTCCCACGTAAGCCCGTACGTCACCTATAAAAATTGCCCGTTTCTCCCGTTTCTTGGTTCCGGGGGGGCAGCTGAGACATCTCTACCTGTGGAGGGAGGGGGTGAAACCCTATTAAAACCGGAACCCCGTTAAAAACGTCCTGCTCCAGCTGGGAGGAGAAAGCAGAACCGGGGGATGCTGGAAGGCAGGGGCCGCCTCTCTGCATCATCACCCTCTGCCCCGTGGTGATGTTTGGCCGCCCCCTGCTCCCCCAAAACACCCATCTGGAGCCCTTCTCAGCCTCTCGATGCCGGTGAGAGAAGGAGGTTCACAGGATTCCACGGCGATGGCAGAGGGAGGGCCGCGGCGGGGACAGGGGTACGCTGCGGCCATCACTTCCCCCTCTTCGCCGCGGTCCTCCTGTTGTGACCAACGGCGTCTCCGCCGTGTCCCGGGGGAAGAGGAAGCCCTTGACCCCTGGCCCCAGGGGCAACGGGGTTAAACAAAGTCCCACCGCCCCATTATCCGACAGACAGCACTGAGCTCCCGGCGGGGAGCGGGGTCTCCAAGAAGCTGGCGAGAAGTCGCAGCTCCCACCTCCGGTACCGGACCCCGACGGGGCGCACCTGGATGGGGATGCTTCTCTGACAGACAGACATAAAACCCAAAAACTTAGGGAATGAAAAAAACCCTATACACACCCCATTCCGACTTATACATTGCATCCAGCTCTGCTAAAACGGCGGGTTTTTGAGGTTATTTCGGGTTGTTCACAGCGGTGATTTTTATTTTTTTTTATAGTGGTGCCGTGCCTTGCCGACCCTTCCTGCCCGCACTTGGGTGAGGCACACGCAGCCCCAGCCCGGTCCTGCCTGCGGACAAGGCAGTGGAGCTCGTTGTCATCAACCCTCTCCAGAGCACTGCCGCGAGAAACATTGAGAGCAGAATTTATTTTTTCTATTTATGCTTTGCAGAGAGGAGAAATTTTTTTGATGGGGCGGTTTGGATTTTTTAGAATTTAATTTTTTGAAAACACTATAAAAATAAGGGGATAAAAGACGCCAAATATGAGAAATCGGCGTTAAAGCAATGCATCGGAGGGGTGAAAAGTACGCCCCGGTCCTTTCCTAGAGCCACTCCGGAGCCGGGGGTCCCTAAACCGCTCTTCCCTTCACTCCAGGGCAACTCGTGGCTCTTCCATCCCGGCGAGAGCACCCGCGGTTTTGGAGCATCTCTTCCCTCCGGCTCCGCACCCCGCGCCCCGCCAGGCTCCCGCAGAAAGATCAGGGAACCTCAAGTCCCCGGTATGGAGGCGGCCGAGGACGGGCAACCCCCGCGGCTCCCGGCAGGCTCCGGCCAAACGGTGCCTCCCGCTGCTGGGTGAAAGGGGGTGAAGCACAACCCCCACACCGAATCTCAAGCTGGAGGCAGCGGGGACTTTAGGGGGCACCGAGAGGCTGTGAAACGCATTCCAAGCTACAGAACCCTGCATCGCGCTCTTGGTGTGTGCGCGTTCCTCACATCCCACACCGCTCCCGAGCTGGCTCTGCCTTTTCGGAGAGCGGAGGGCAGCGGTTCCTCACCCTCCATCCCGCCGATCCCGCATCCCCAAGGGGAGGGGGATGAGGAGCTGGAGCTCTGGAAAAGAGGCGCAGCCGGGCTTTGGAGCTCCGCAGGGGCCGGCAGGGGCGAAGGGGAGCCACGGTGCCCGCTGCCCCTGCCCGGTGCCGCACGTGAAGCGGGGAATGGGACGGGACCCGAGTGGTGTCCGCGCCCCGACGGCCCCGCGGGGCCTGACCCGGCCCGGCCCGGCCCGGCCCGGCCCGGCCCGGCCCACAGCGGCGGGGCCGCAGCGCCACCTGGCGGCTCGGCACGGCCCGGCCCGGCCCGGCCCGGCAATGGCAGCGCGGGGCTGGGCTCTGCCGGGAGCCACCGGCCCGGCCAGAACAGCTCCTGCGGCGTCCGGGGAGCCTGCACCCACCTGTCAGCACCTTGGCACCTCCTATTCCCCGTCCTTGTCAACCTACATCCCATCCCCTGCATCCCCTGCATCCCCTGCATCCACCTGCCCTGCACTATTTGCTGCACCTGTGACCTTTCCCCGGCACCCTGCATCCCGTTCTTAGCATCCTACATCCGCACCTTGCACTTTACACCCTAGCACCCTAATTTCTAGCACCCTGCATTCCCTGCCCTGCACTCTACATCCCACTCCCTGCACCTGGGGCCTTTTCCCTGTACCCTACATGCCCATCCCTGCACCCCACATCCTACAGTCCATTTTTTGCAACCTACATTTTGTCCTGCACCCTACATCCCATTCCTTGCACCCTACATGCCCTGCATTCCATCCCTGCATATGTGGCCTTTTCCCTGCTTGCAACCTGCATCTCATTCCTCACACCCAGCACCCATTCCTAGCACCCCACTCCTTGGGCCTGTGGCCTTTTCTCTGCACCCTACATCCCATTCTCTGTACCCTGCACCCCATTCCATGCACCCTATTCCCTTCACCCTACATCCATTCCTTGCACTCTGCATCCCGCTCCTCGCACCCTCCAGCCGATTATCCCGCACCCGGTGCTCATGTTCGGCTCTGTACCCACTGCTCCATCCCCAACCTATCCGTGAGCTTTGGGGCTTTCGGGGTGACAAGATGCGTGCTCGCCCCACCAACCTGAGCGTCCCAGCCCGCTCGCACGCAGCCGCTCCCCGCGCCCCGCCTTCTTCCTCGGGCCAGTTAAACTCAGGAGCAAAAGGCGCACCGTGAGCGCGGTGAACGCGGTACCGGGGCCGCGGCAGCCCCGCAGCTGCGGCACAGGAGCAAAACAGCGAGCGCCAGCGTAGCGCTCACAGCGCGACCGCGGCAGGACTCGAACCTGCAATCTTCTGATCCGAAGTCAGACGCCTTATCCATTAGGCCACGCGGCCACCTCCACTCCGGCTGTCCCGCGTGCCTTACTGAGGGAATCCCGGAGGGCCGTACCATGCGCGGAAGGGGGCGGGACGGGACGGGACGTCAGCGCGGCCGGAAGCTCCCCCGGGCGCCCCGGTTTGGATCTGCCCGGCGGGCCAGGCCCCGGCGGCGCTTGCGGGGACCAGGTGGGAGCCGGGGTGAATTTGGGGGGAAACAGCTGTATGGGGAGGCACGGCTTCATGGGGGCACCGCTTTATGGGGGAAAACATCTCTACGGGGTAAAACATCTGGATGGGGACACAGCTGTGTGGGGGCACGGCTGTACGAGGAGTGCGTGACTGTGCGGGGCAGTGCGTGCATGGCGGGGGCGGCGCTCGGTGCTGGGCTCACCCCTCGCCTTTTCTCCCCGCGCAGCTCCAGCCGCCCGTGCCGGGGCACATCCCGGAGCGGGGGGACAATGAGCCGCGTGTGCTGGCTGCGCTCGGCGAGGGGCTGCAGCCCCCAGCCCCGCCGGTGCTCGGCCAGCTCCTCGGCCAGCCGCCCGCTGCCGCAGGAGCCGAGGCAGGAGCCGGCCGCGGGCCAGCGGCGCATGAACCCCCTCAACATCCAGATGCTGTCCAGGACCCTCCACGAGCAGATCTTCCGGGGGGCCCAGGTGCGCTACTCGGCCGAAGAGGTCCGGCGGAGCGTGCAGCACCTGCGGCGCCACGACCTGTGGGGCAAGGAGACCTCCACGCTGCCCGACGTGGAGCTGCAGCTGCCCCGCATGTACGGGGACAACATCGACGAGCACTTTCGCCTCCTGGCGCAGAAGCAGAGCTTGCCCTACCTGGAGGCGGCCAACGAGCTGCTGCGCTGCGAGCTGCCCCCAATGCCCGAGCAGTGGGCCTGGAAGCTGGGCTGGACGCGCTACGGCCCCGACGGGCAAGCGGAGCCTGTGGACTTCCCCGAGGAGCGGGCGCTGGTGTTTGATGTGGAGGTGTGCGTGGCCGATGGGCACTGCCCCACGCTGGCCGTGGCCGTCTCCCCGCACGCCTGGTGAGATGCAGTGCCGGCAGCGATGCTGGGGTCACAGCAGGGCTGGGGAGGGCACGGTTTTGAGAGGATGGGGATGGTGCTGTGCAGAGCCTCTTCCTGCAATCTGCTGCTGGCTCGCAGGGAAGACACGACAAGGCCCCAGAGTGCGGCTCTGGGATGTGGGATGTGTGTCGTGCTTAGTAAGCACAGCACTCTCCGGGGTTGGTCACCTCCCTGCCACGGGTGGGGTCCTGCTCAGCACCCCATGGCACTGCGGGTGCTTTGTGACAGCCGCGGGTGCCGCGTGTCCCTCGCAGGTACTCGTGGTGCAGCAGGCGGCTCCTGGAGCAGCGTTACTCCTGGTCCAGCCACCTCACCCTGGCCGACCTCATTCCTATGGAAAGCCCAGCAGGTGCCAGCTGTGCCAGCAAACAGGACTGGATGGAGAGAGTAGTGGTGGGACACAACGTAGCCTTCGACCGGGCGTTCATCAAGGAGCAGTACCTTATCCAGGTAATTCACCGAGCCTTGGCTTTGTACTGGCAGCTACAATTTCCTACCCAGATAATCATTTGCGTTGGCTCTTGAGGGTTATTTTGACAGATGCTGTTCTGCACAGGTGTCCCAGGTTTGTACTTGCTTTGTCCTGCAGAACAGGTTGAGGCTGGATCCCTTTAGAGGAAGATATTCTTGCAACCTATGGGGCTGCTGGAGGCTGCAGGGTGGCAGCTGGGGATGTGGCAGGAGCCTTTGAGCAGCTAACAGCCTGCATTGGGGATGGTTTTGGCTTTCAAAAAGGGAGTGTTGGAGGGAAAGTTTCCCTTAACAAAAGCAGACTGAGCAGAGAACTTACAACTCTTCCAGCATACCCCAGACCCTCTCTTATCTTGCACTGTGTTGTGTCCCAGGGCTCCAAGATGCGTTTCCTGGACACCATGAGCATGCACATGGCCATCTCAGGGCTGACAGGCTTCCAGCGCAGCCTCTGGATGGCTGCCAAGCACGGCAAGAGGAAGGGGTTGCAGCAGGTCAAGGAGCACATGAAGAAAATGCGCAGCAAGGCAGAGGGGCCAGCGGTGAGTGAGGGAGCTGAGCTGCAGGCAGTGCTCTGGGTGCTCCTGTGACAGGGCCTTTTGCTCCTGTACTGGCACAGTGGGAGCTGTTGGAGCAGCTCCACTGAGTGAAGCTCTCCCAGCCCATTTCAGATAAGGCGGCCTTGGTTTGAGCTGGAGCAGCAGCATCCTTTACTCCTCCTGATCTTGGCTGCAGCTGGCTGTTCTCCCACACTGTCTGACCCCCCTGTTGTCCACAGATCACCTCGTGGGACTGGGTGCATGTCAGCAGCATCAACAACCTGGCCGATGTGCACGCGCTCTACGTCGGGGGGGAGCCGCTGGAGAAGGAGGCACGGGAGCTCTTTCTGAAGGGCACCATGGCTGACGTCAGGAGTAACTTCCAGGTGCAGGAGGCCATCCCACCATCCTGACAGGCAGCAAGAACTGGAGAAGGGAGCAGGGTGGTAGTAGCTGCTGGGGTAGTTTCCGTTTTGCTGCCCTTTCTTGCAGCACTGGGTGTGCATGGGGCTGTGACCTGCTCTGTGCTCCTGCAGCCCTGATGCCTTGCCCTGTGCTGGCAGAAGGGTGGCTGCTTTGCCTGCTCTCACCTGCTGCTGTCCCCAGGACCTGATGTCATACTGTGCCCGTGATGTCCAGGCCACCCATGAGGTGTTTCAAGAGCAGCTGCCACTGTTTATGGAGAGGTGAGAGCTGCCAGGCTCTGGCTGGTTTTGGCTGTGGGGGTGTGGGCTTGGTGGGCAGTGGGGAGGGTCTCTCTGGGCATGAGATGTAGCTTCTCTTGTTCTTAGGGTGTCCTGAAGCTCTTTTCAGGGGGGACTTCAGACTCCTCCCATGTAGGTGAGCAGGAATAAACAGCAGCACAGTGGCTGAGGGACGTGAGCAGGCTTCCTGAGGCAGTTGGAAGCGATACATTTTTGGGGTCATTGCACAGGGTAGGCAGAAGATACAGGGATCATTATGGTTTAGGGGAAGAGCCCTGAGCTTTGTGTGAGGCTGGGAAACTCTAGATATATGTTCATATCTGTTGTAGTCTGGTGCTTCCAGGGCCAGTCTGCTCTGGCAGATATCTAATTCCTTGCTGCTTTGGGGTCCAGGTGCCCCCACCCTGTAACATTTGCAGGGATGCTGGAGATGGGAGTGTCCTACCTGCCAGTCAATGGGAATTGGAAGAGGTACCTGAACGATGCTCAGGGTATTTATGAGGAGCTGCAGAAGGAGATGAAGAAGTCCCTGATGAACCTGGCCAATGATGCCTGCCAGCTGTTACACAAGCACAGGTACCATGGGATAGGGTTGCAGGAGGGAGCTCGGGCACCAGGTGGTGTATGGGGGGCTGTGGGTGGGTGTGAGGAACAGCAGCAAAGCTGTGGTGTGACAATGGTGTGTCATCAGGTACAAGGATGACCCTTGGCTCTGGGATCTCGAATGGGACACACAGGAGTTTAAGCAAAAGAAGAAGCCAGGGAAGAAGAAGAAAGGTCAGGATGGGAACAGCCAAGTCTCCCCAGCAGCAATGGATGCAGAAGAGTCAGCACAGGAGTTGCAGGAGGGTGAGCACAGGTGATCCCTGGGGATGAGGGATGTTCCAGGGCTGCCTTCCCAGGCGTGCCCCGACAAAGGGACAAGGTTTGTTGGTGCTGCAGGGTGCATCATTGCTGGCCCGTGTCCCGTGCTGCTGCATGTGGTGGGGAATGGTTTGATGTCCCTGTCCCAGAAGGGTGGCACAGAGAGCCCTTTGCAAACCAGTTTCCCTTGCCCCACCAGACCCTGGTCCCCCCAGTGAGGAGGAAGAGCTGAAAGTCTCTGCAAGCCAGCTCTGTCTGGAGCGCCTGAAGGAGACGGTCACGCTGCAACCCAAGAGACTCCAGCACCTGCCGGGCCACCCGGGGTGAGTTGGGGAGCCTGTGTGTCCCCAGGGCTTTCCCTGCACTTTCTGACCCATCCCTGCTGCTCCCCAGCTGGTACCGCAAGCTGTGCCCACGCCTGGAGGAGGAGGGGTGGGTGCCTGGCCCCAGCCTCATCAGCCTGCAGATGAGGGTGACCCCAAAGCTGATGCGCCTGGCCTGGGACGGCTTCCCCCTCCATTACTCGGAAAAGCATGGCTGGGGATACCTGGTGCCAGGGCGGCAGGACAATTTGCCAGCAGCCCCTGTAGAGACCGATGGCCCCTCCTGCCCACACAGGTGAGGCACACACAGGATGTAATGGGGTGCTGGGCTGGGAGCTCATGGGGTATTTGGGAGCTCCCCGGCACTCTGCCCAGGCACTGCCCCAGGGCCTTGGGCCCCGCTGTGGCTGCGTCAGCCCTGCCCTCTCCTCTGCCAGGGTGATTGAGAACCTGTACAGGAAGCACTGCCTGGAGAAGGGCAAGGAACAGCCCCCGGGGCTGGAAGTGGCTGTAGAGGATGAGCTGTTGGTGATGGACAGCAGCACGCTGTGGAAGAAGGTGAAGAAAGGGACGGAGGGTTCCCTGGTGGGAGGGAGGTGTGGGGCTGTGTGCACACAGTAATCAGCCCTGTGTGCAGCTCCAGGGGCTGTGAGTAAGAAATTCCCTTTAATAAGGGTTACTGGAGGATTGGTGTTTGATCTGGCTTCCCCATGGTCCCTCTCTACTGCAGGTGGAGGAGCTGAGCCGGATTGAGGTGGATCCAGAGGAGAAAATGAGCAAAGCAGACCAGAGCCTGGTGCTGGTAAGGGGGGGGGTTTCCTGTGAAATGGGGTGGTGGGTTGGTCTCTCTTTCCTTGATTTCCCCCTCCTGCCATGCCTGAAAATGTTCCTGGCATTGACTCTGCTGGTCACAGGAGGAGATGGAAGAGCTGAGGCTGGCAGAGAGGCGGAGCCAGCCCTCATTCCACCATGGCAATGGTCCCTACAATGATGTCAACATCCCTGGGTGCTGGTTCTTCAAGCTGCCTCACAAGGCAAGTTGGGGCTCCTGGGGCTCTTCCTGTCCCCACAGTGCTGCTGGGACCCACATGATCTCATCCCATGGGGTTGCGTGGGGGAAATCCATCTCTGTAGCTGGGACAGGGGGATGCAGAGAGCTTTGCTGATGTGGAGTGGTGGCTTGCTGAGCCCTGACACCACTTTTGCTGCTAAAGGATGGGAACAGTAACAACGTGGGAAGCCCTTTTGCCAAGGATTTCCTGCCCCAGATGGAGGACGGCACCCTGCGGGCTGCTGTGGGCCGCACCCACGGGACAAGAGCCCTCGAGATTAACAAAATGATCTCGTTTTGGAGGAACGCTCACAAGCGGATCAGGTGAGCAGCTGCTTTCATGGTGACCCGCTGTGGACGGAGGCTGTGATGAGACAGGGGAGTTTGTGCATCTCACCTGCCGTGTGTCCCCTCAGTTCCCAGATGGTGGTGTGGCTGAAGAAGGGGGAGCTGCCTCGTGTGGTGACCAGGTACGGTACCCAAATCTGGACTGTTCCCTTTACCCTGTGCCAGGAGGTCTCCTGCAGGGTGATGCTCATCCTTGCTTTTGTCCCAGGCATCCTGACTATAATGAGGAGGACAATTACGGAGCCATCCTGCCACAGGTGGTGACCGCAGGCACTGTCACCCGCCGGGCGGTGGAGCCCACCTGGCTGACAGCCAGCAACGCCCGGGTATGGCCACGCTTGGATCCTCAAGGGAATGTTTTGGGCGTCCCTCTGTTTTGGACTGATGAGAGCTGCTTGGATTGGAATAGGAGTTGGATATGGATGCTGGGGTTTGGGGTAGCAGGGCCAGAGCTGGGGTTCTCTTGGTGATGTGGTTTCATGTGGGAGAAAGGAAGGCAGAGGCTCTGTAGCTTCAGGATGTGGTGAAAGGGGAAGAAAACACCAACGTACCAGTTTCTGACTTTTCTCAAGCTCCCCTTCTTTTCTGCTGGAGTAACCGAGTGGGTGATGCTCCACATGCGTTAAACCTGGTTTTGACATTGCAAACAAAACTCAGGGGCACAGGGGGTGCTGTTCCAGCACTGTGGCTGCGGGAGGAAGGCTGCTCCCGTGCCATGGAGGAGGAGAGGGGTGTGCTCACCTGGGCATCGTGTCCTACAGGCCGACCGGGTGGGCAGCGAGCTGAAAGCCATGGTCCAGGTGCCACCTGGTTACTCCCTGGTGGGAGCAGACGTGGATTCCCAGGAGCTCTGGATCGCCGCTGTGCTCGGCGAGGCGCAGTTTGCCGGCATGCACGGTGAGCCGTGGCTGCTCCGCGGGGGAGCGGCTTTGCTGGAGCGGGGTGTGATCCCCGTGATGCTCATCCTGCTCCCGTTTGGTGTCCAACCTCTGCTCTCCTCCCACAGGCTGCACGGCCTTCGGCTGGATGACTCTCCAGGGCAAGAAGAGCAACGCCACGGACCTGCACAGCAAGACGGCCGCCACTGTGGGCATCAGCCGGGAGCACGCCAAGGTCTTCAACTACGGGCGCATCTACGGGGCGGGGCAGCCCTTTGCCGAGCGGCTGCTGATGCAGTTCAACCACCGGCTGACCCAGCAGCAGGCGCGGGAGAAGGCCCAGCAGATGTACGCCGTCACCAAGGGCATCCGCAGGTGGGTGCTGCCCGGGCACAGCGCGGACAGGGCTGCCCGTGGTGCTCCGCAGGAGCTGTGTTACTCGCTCTCCCCTCCAGGTTTCATCTCTCTGAGGAGGGGGAGTGGCTGGTGACGAAGCTGGACCTGGCTGTGGACAGGGCTGAGGATGGGTCGGTGTCAGGCCAGGATGTCCAGCGGCTCCAGAGAGAAGCCATTAAAAGGTGAGATAGTCTTATCCTGCACGGCTCTGTGGCATCGGGGCGTGAGGCAGAGAGGGCTGCAGCCTGATGGGCAGTGGGCGGAGAAGGGAGATGGGTCTGGATAGTCTTGGTCTGCCCTTCCTGCTTCTCCAGGGCCAAGGAGGTTTGATTTGGGGACTGTCAGCCTCGGCTGCTTTCCCAGTGAACAGGCAGCAGAGTCTCATCCTGCTGCCCCAAACCAGGAGGGAGTGTTTGAGGGTCTCAAATGGGGACCTGGCAGCCCCCTCCCACTCTTCCAGCAAACCTCCCTTCTGCCCCACAGGTCCCGGAATGGGAAGAAGTGGAACGTGGTGGAGCAAAGAGTGTGGGCTGGAGGCACTGAGTCTGAGATGTTCAACAAGCTGGAAAGCATTGCCTTATCCCCCTCCCCACAGACCCCAGTGCTGGGCTGTCACATCAGCAGGGCCCTGGAGCCTGACATGGTCAAGGGGGAGGTAAGGATACAGCTCTGGGCTGCTGAGATTTTGGCATTTGTTTATCTATTCTGAAATGGGTACCTGATGTTCAGCCCCTCTTAGATCACTGGAGGCCCACTAGGATCTTGTAGCCATTCAGGAAACCCATTGTGCCTTTATCTTCATGCCATCAAAAGCCCAACCACCCTGAGTTTAACAGATTTCTCCCAGGAGAGTACCTGTACAGGTTCCATGCCCTTGACTGCAATGGTCTCTTACTGTCCATCTCTTTCCTTTCACCAGTTTGTGACCAGCAGAGTGAACTGGGTGGTGCAGAGCTCAGCTGTTGACTACCTGCACCTCATGCTGGTTGCCATGAAGTGGCTGTTTGAGGAGTTTGACATCAACGGGCGCTTCTGCATCAGCATCCACGACGAGGTGCGGTACCTGGTCCAGCACCAGGATCGCTACCGGGCAGCCCTGGCCCTGCAGATCACCAACCTCCTCACAAGGTGAGATGTGATGGCTCTGGTGTCTCCTGGGGAGGAACAGCAGTGACTCTGGAGTGGGACATGCAAGCCAAGGCGCTGGGGTTAGCTTTGCCTACAGTAAGCTGGTGCAGAGCAGTTTTCTTCAGCTCAGGGCAAATTAGCAGCACTGGAGGCTGCAGCTCCTTCATGTGTGACTCAGGTGGCTATAAATGGCTTTGATTTCCAGGGATAATGTACTGGCAAGAGGGGGGATATCATCAGCTTTTGTACCTGCAGGGATGGGGCCAGTCACTGCAAGGGAAAATCCCATATCTGCTCTGCCTGCCAGGGAGGATTAGCCAGCAGTGAGGGGCTGGATTCTTCCCTTTTCCCAAGGAGGCTCCGTTACTTCCAAGGAGGCACCATTACTGTTCTTCCCATGCCCACTTTAGCAAAACTTGACCCTCCTGCTCTCCAGGACTTAGAAAGTACCTTGTCCCCACCTGCTGAGTGGTGTGGGTACATAATACCCTGTGAGGGGTGGCTGGCCAGTGTTTGGTAAATTGGAACTGGGTGTGACAAGGCCAAGGGTGATGTCCAGCACTGTCCCACCTGCTTTCTTGTCCTCCAGGTGTATGTTTGCCTACAAACTGGGCCTCCAGGATCTGCCCCAGTCAGTGGCTTTCTTCAGTGCGGTGGATATTGACCAGTGCTTGAGGAAAGAGGTGACCATGAACTGTGTGACGCCATCAAATCCCATGGGGATGGAGAAGTACGGCATCCCTCAAGGTGAGCGTGCAAGCTGCCCCTGTTACCTCCTCTGCATGAGTCTTCCCAGCTTAAGCAGAGCACTAGACCTAAGCAGTCATTCCCTGAGGGCTTCTCTGTTCAGCTGAGGCACCTCATGAGCCCCTTGATTCCTGACACATCATCTGAGCTACAGGGCAACCACCGTGCTGGAGCCTGCTTCTCTTCCCTCAGTCCTCGAGCACTTTGTGCTGCTGCTTTCCAAATATTTGTGACTGTGATGTGCCAGGCCTGGCTCTGTTCTCCCATGCTTTGTTTGCTTTGTGCTCCTTGGAGGAGCCCTCCTGTGCACTTCTAACACAAACCAAATTTAATTTCTTCTTCTCTGAAAGGAGGCATCTCAACAACCTTGTCTATATTGCCCTGCAGACCCAAAACTTTTCCATCTTTCATTCCTTTCCCTCCTTCTGTACTCCCTTATCAAGCACAGCTCTGTTCAAAGAACTGCTCTGGCATTGCTGGGTGCTTCCTCAGCAGTCCCAAGGCCTCAAGGCATCTCTATCTGCACTCAATGTAACCCTCCAATTGCTGCAAACATTTAACTCATGGCTGGGAAAGCAGCTCCTCCTCATTGTTAAGCAGCTCTTTCCCAGATAAGGGAAGAACCTGCCCTCAGATTTGTTGTCTCAGTCACTGCACACATCAGATGCTCCACCCCTAAGTAGCCTTTATTAGGACTCTTACAGGAAAAGGGTGCTTTCAGAAACAGAAACTGCTCTGTAGGCAAAAAAGGCACTTTTCACCAAGAACAGGGCAAATTAAACAAGTGCATCACAGTTGGGGTCAGCAAAAACATAACAGCAAAACCATGCAAAACCAGCCTGGGCAGAGGGAGCTGTGGCCTCTCACTGCTCAGGAGATGCACACAGCAGATTCAACTCCAAGGCAGAACAGCTCATGTTCCCAGCTCCCTACTGCTGCTGGTTTCTGCATTCTCACCACCACCCAAAACAAGTTTGAATAAATTTAGAGCTTTCTGTGCTAGATGCTCTGAACTAAAGCAAATCCCAACCATCACTCTTACATTGCACAGTCTGAGTGTACTGCAGGGAACTGACTGTCCCCTTGTCTTCCAGGGGAAGCACTGGATATATATCAGATAATTGAAATAACCAAAGGTTCGCTGGAGAAGCAATGATGACACCAGAGTGCCAGGACAATTGTCCAGACCGCATACCAAAGCCTCCCTGTCCTTTCAGAAGCAGATCTTTTGGCAGGGACTGATCCCAGTCGCTCCCTTTCCATTTTGCTGTAAGAAGGGATGTTCCTGGGAAAGATTTTTGTAGCAGCACATCCAAGTAGCAGAGGCACTTCTGACGGCAGCAGCCAGCTGTAAAAGCTCAGACAGAGGCCAGAGTTGCTCCCGTGGACACAAAGGAAGAAGACATAAGTATTTGACAAGAGAAGCAATAAACCATCATCTCCATGTCTGCAGCCTCCAAGACCAAGGCAAGTCCACCGTGGAACAGGCACTGTGAGAGGAGGCAGTGGCAGCAACCCCCGTTTATTTTTTTCTCTGTCTCTTCTTTTTGGGTTCCTGGCTCTCATCAGTCTGCTCCGCTGTGCTGCTCTGGAGAGGGGAGGGAGAGAGCAGCAGTAGCATGATTGTTTTTGTGTGAGTAGTCTAAGGAATGTTTACTTAGAGTGAGAAGCCAGCTGTGCAGAACAGGATTTAGCTCTTTTTTCCTCACTAACAAAATGACCTGAATATGGGATTCCTGTCAGCCACTGAGACTTTCCCCAGGGGCCACCCCCTCCCCAGTTCATGCTGGAACTTAGACCACGGGCTGCCAGTGGCACAGAACAGGGACTCTGTCCTGGGTTTTGGCTCATTGAAACACTCAGGAAAATATGAACAGAAGCACCAATAAAAACCTGGACAATCAGCAGAGTAAATTGTTTATTTTTCTTAGCCCTGCCTTCAGCAGCACTGTGTAGTAGAGATGGGTCTGAGGAGAATGATGTATTGCAGAATTTACACTACCAGGTCTTTATCTACAAAAAACTGCACACAAAACCACTTTGCATCGTGCTGCACAGGTCTGATCCTGGCCAACAGTTTCACTTCCCCAAGACCAGGGACACAGAGCTGGTGCATGAAAATAAAGGATGCTCAAGGCAGAGGGCTGGGGTGAAGGGGGTGTTCTGAGAGAAACTGTTCTAACCTCACACATTCCTGCACAACTCACAAATACAGCTGGCTTCTAAAGAGGAGAAAGCCTATCAGTAAAAGCAGCTAAATGAATTCTGACCTGGTCGTTGTGTGGCTCGTTCTCAGCATCCTCCAAGCTCCGCTCCTGCAGGGCGCTGTCCAGCACGGACGCGTTGATGCGGAAATCCCGGGAGGTGCTTAACTTCATGTACTGCATCAGGTTCACCTGCAGCAACCAAGGGGAAACCAGGCAGGGAAAACACTAAGCCATGAGCATCTTCAGTTTAGGTTTGCTATCCTGTCTAATCCCTTGCACAGCACTGAGACAGAGTCCATTACAGTAAGAACACAGGACTGAAGCACCTGCCCCTGTGCACTCCAGGGACCCATTTACATTTTCCTAAAAGCCGAGTGATTGCCAGCTACTCTCACTCATGTGACATGTACAATGTACATGTACAATGTGATACATTTCAGGACAGACTGGGGGAGAGTGAGGAAAGCTGGCACAAGGTGTGCATGTTCCTGCACCACCAGGAACCACAAGTCACAGGCAGGACTGATGGCACAGGCTGGTATCAATGGGGCAACAATTCAGCAGTGTTGGGCCAGGAGCATGGGGAAGAGCTGAAAGGTCCTTACACCCTCCTAATTTGAGCATTAAGAGAGACTTTAACAACAGCCTACCACCATGCCATTGATCCCACTGTTCCACCAGGTTCAGGTCACAGAAGATCCCTGCTTTACATTACCTTTGACTTCTTGGAGAGGTGGATAAGGAACTTCTCATATTGCTCAATTGCAAAAATCAGGTTTGGGATTGGCTTGGTCTCCCGAAGCACCTTGGCCTGAAATGTGAGAGGAGTGAGATGGGTCAGATTTGGAAGGGCACAATGGCACTGTAGCATGACACAAAGACCACCACATTCCTAGTTCAGAAAAGAGTCTTCAGTCTTCATGCTCTGTACCAGTCCTGCCCCACCCAACAAGCCTTGCCAGCTTTGTCACTGGTTTTAAATTGACTCCCAGGATAGTTCTGCAGTGAGGCTCTCTTGTGCATTGTTTTGTGCTCTGCCTGCAGTCCACAGCCCTGATATCCCTGTCAGCAGCTCCTCTGCTCCAGCTCTCCCAAGGCATCACAAGCACAGGCCATCCAAGCAAGGAGCACCCTGACATTTCACCACATTGTTGTCCTGCCTATTTAGCACCACTGGTGTTTGTTCCCCATGGTGACAGCAGCATTTCAGCCCATTTCAATACACTCAGGGAAGAGCTAGGAAGATCATACTTGTGGCTTTTAAACCCTTAACATCACAGGAATGTCTGGGACAGCTGATGAGACAGAGGAAATGCTGTCTGGGAGCACAAACAAAGGACATCAAGGACCAGGAACCTGCCAGCCTAGCTCCCAAACAAATAATCCAATCATTTTCAACTGCTTTACTTTAGTGGAATCCATTCCTTCCTTCATCTTTAAAGGTACTGATAAAATTAAGAAACACTTAAAGAGGATGTAGTATCAGTTCCAATAAATTAGCCCATATCTGTAATTTCATATCTTATCCCAAATGGTAAAAATATCAAACAAGGCAGAATATCCAGATTGACCTTCGTTTAATGTTCATGAGATTTTAAGCTGTATTTAGCAGACGGCATTTCTGTTGTGGTTTTTTGTTGTTGTATTTTGTTTGTACATTTTTAGACTTCTCTCTGAAGTTACAGTAGATTAAATTTGATTTTTACTTAAAGGCCCAAATGACAAATTGTCTGGTGATCTGTAAGAAGCCACCAGGTACCACAAGCCTTGAGGTATATGATCCTGCAACTACAGCCCGCCCGTATTCACTCTAATGGAGTGAATCAGTCTTACCATTACTGTGGAGACTGCAGCAGCATCATCCTCTTTCTTCTTCTTTTTCTTCTCTTCTACAAAGCTTAAGCTCTCACTGTGGATGTTCTGAAGAAGGATGCCAAAAGATGTGTCATTAAAGGGTAAGCAGGGAAGAAAGGCCAGCCAAGAAAGGCCTGAGAAGTCCTTGCTCTAGCCAGCTAACAGCTTTACCAGCTAGATAACACAAAGGTAGTGATACAAGGGTGGAATTAGGTGTGATCTCAAAAAAAAAAAAAACCAAGAAAGAAACTAATTTCATAATTTATACATTCAGAAATGTGCATGTTTGAGAAGTCCCCAGCAGTGATAGCTCTGCATACCACGGCACCTGTCCCAATATGTTGTACAATTCCTGTGGTCCTCACACAAGTACCCAGTTCCTCTCCAGGCAAATAAATCCCAGCTCCAGCACTGCAGTCTTTGGCACCCACATTACTTCACACTGTGATTACTGCAGTGTTGTTGACCTTTATTTGCCATTGTGGTTAACAGCAGTATTAATCTCATCCAAAAAACCCCACATGAACAGAGGGGAAAAAAGCCCAGCTAAAACCCAGCTCCTTCCTTGCTCAAGCAGAAATCAGTATGCTCAGTCCCGATGGTGCTGAAATGTCTTACACTATATTTGACAAAGTAAAGCTTGAACTGTAAGAAACTCAGGTCATGTCAAGAAGATTAATAATCCCCAAGGGTGCCTGTGTACTGAAGCTGATACACCACTCAGCATCAGATAGACTGGCTGTGATTCTGCCAGTTAATTTAGGCCTCACCTGCACGTAAGTAATGAATGAGTAACACTGTGGGGTCAGATGGGAACCTGAGAGCTTCACCTGTAAAGGAGCAGAGAGAGAGGCTGGTGTTACTTCTAACTCAAGGCAATGAGCCATTTCCCCAGAAATTTGCTCTCACTCACCAGCTTTTCCAGTCTTCCTGGAATCGTATTTGAGCTGCTGCGGCAAGCCTGGATATACTGCAAGGAAAACATGAGTTTCTTCCATGTGTGCTGTTCCCATCCTGTATCCAGGTGGAGCTCAAAGCAGCTCATACAATGGCACAGTGGGAAGGGAAGGATTTGCACAGCTATCCTCCCCAGTGGCTTGTTATATCCCAAATGCCATGTCTGCATTCCAGAGCTGTGAGAGGAGAGCTCTGGGGCAGCCACCACCTCATCTCAAAGGAGCTCCACAGGCCTGTGTTTCATGGCCCAGTTCCCCCAGATCCTGCTTCAGGGAATGGGAGTGAGTGGCAAGGGCAGGGCTGGTGAGCACTGTGAGAACACTGAGTGCTCTTCATTGTGCACACAGTTGTGTAGAGGAACCCACGGCACACACTGGAAACAGCAACTCCAAGCCATGCAAAGCCAAATTCAGCTGGAGGGAAGCTTTCCTTTTATCTCCACTGGTACAACTATCACTGCTCAGAAAGGTCACAAAATTGAGGGCATGAAAGCCAACAGAACAAGGGCTCAATTCCTGCAAGAGATCAACAGCCCAGTCCAGAGCGCAGCTGCTGCCAGGGGTCACCATGAGCTTGCTGCAGCAGATGGGGAGAAGGTTTTTAGCTCAGAGGCAGCTCACTGTCAGCAGAGCACACTCACATGTCTGATGAGGGAGGTGAGAATTCCATATGTCTTGCTGAGGCTTCTCAGCAGTGTGTCCACACAGCTCCCTGATGGGAGTGCAGTCTGCACCAGCTCATGATAGACTGTCAGGAGAGTTCCCATCTGCAGAATTACACCTTTCTCCAGAGCCTGAGTTTGGTTTGATGCCTGAGAGGAGTCTTCTGAAAGAAAAAGATGAATATCTGGTGAATATTTATCTAATTAATCTAGTTGTGCGAGTGGGAAGCACAAAAGACCATCTTTGTGTCTGATGCATAGAGCCCCAGTGGGACAATGGGAAAATAATCACTGGAGAGATTTTGTGACAACTCTTATCTTTGTTCATGTGGAACCAGCTCAAGGGAGAGTTTAACCTGACCTCAGATGATGCTATCTCAAAAATCCTCAAATATCTTTTTGCTCTCTGTCTGTATCTGTTTTTGACAAAGGTGTAACAGTAAGAACTGGACCACTTTCATTACCTGATGTGCCTGATCCCAGGCTGGTGAGTTTCTTGATAAGCCAATCCACCTCTTCAAGGACCTTATCCACCTGACCCAGAACCAGCAGCTGAGACAGAAACCAATAACAAAACAGGCTTTTGGAGGAGTTTGGCACAACGGGAACCTGCAATCTGGTCCAAGCACAGTAGCCCTGGACACTGCAGGTGTCACACACACACTGCTGTGACTCACACACACAGTGGGGGCTGCAGTCTTGGCATTCACTACAGCAAAATGGCACCGACCCTCCACTTCTATGTCCTGGGCAGAGGAGAGAAAACAAATTCTGGTGGGTAAAATTTGAACTGCTGTCACATAGTTTGCACGAGAGATGCACTCAATTCTGACAGCACTATGTGATGAAGAGCTCAGCTGCTCCTGCATCATACCTGATCTATATCTCCCAGGCAGGCATGGATGTCTTGTGCAAGCTCCCGCAGGAGACCGACAGGGCTCTTGTAGAGAACGTGGACACTGAAGAGCAGAGACAGCAAACCTTTGCAGCAAGAAATATCCTCTGTGGGGAAAAGAAAGTGACACAGTGCCAGGTGCAGAGCTTGCCTAGCTACTTAGGAACATCAGACATCAGTGAGGGAAAGTCTCAGATTCAGTATGCATTTAACAGTAGGTGAAGATCCTATCAAAATACCCCAGCTACAAAAGCAGGGTTTAAAACATCAGCAGATAATAGTGCAAGGGGAACTAATTCCCACTGGAGCTGTTGAGTCATAGAAAAATGGTGACCAAAAGCACTGAGGAAGTGCAATACAAACCCTGGCAAGAGTACTGTCTTTCCAGAGTATAAATCCTGATTTGAGCCTAAATAACAAAGGAGAAAAGTCAAGTATGTGAGTGGCTTCCTTTCCTTCAGAAATGCTAATAGTTTTAGAGATGGACTTCCCTCTCTGATACTCATAATCACAATGTCTGTGGCCACAGAATGGGACCTGAATGTAGCTTGACACAGAGGTAAAACTAGGATAGAGCATGTAAGGGTCTAATATCAGACCTGACACATCACATGTAAACATGCTCCTTAAAGCTTACTTACCAAGAGCATTTTCTTTGCAAACTTTGACCGTCCAAGTCAGGAACTGAAGGAACTATTTAAGAGGAGAAAAGAAATCATGACTTTGAAACAGAATTCAAAACACAAAACTACTACTACTACTACTAAAAATTCAAGTCAATGAATCACAGCAGAGGAAGATGAGTAGAGAACCCAGCTGTGCTATGTGAAGTTCCACAAAGGACACTTAGCCTACTAACAAGTCAAAAGCCAAGACCCAGGACAGGGTAATGGCTATGCATTCCCTTGGACAGAGTAGCAGCTCCATTTAATTTAAGGTAAATGATGACTCCAGACTTCTGGCACAGTTAGTGCAGTTCCTAGCTTGTAAAATTGGGGCACTTTAGAAAATGACTCCTTGCATGGAAGGAATTAGGCACTCAGCCATTTTGGACTGGACACAAGTCTGCTGGCCTTTTTTGCCTCTACTCCCATGTGGAGGCCACACCACAACTACGCTGTATTAGGAGTCCCTGCTCAGGCAAACAAATCTTTCAGGTGCCCAAAGGCAGGATCAGAATGTGCAGGAGTGGGATGGCAGAAAAACTTCCTCTTAAGTGTCCTTGCAGGTGTGTGACAGGAGAGCCCTTCACAGTGTAACAGAACTGTCCCTTTGACCTGGTGTGGTCTGTGGGAGGACGCAGGACACACATGTCAGAACCCACAGATCCCAACCCCATCTGATAATCTCCTTGCCCATGGCTGTGACACCAGCCACCACATGAAGGCTGAGGAGTACCTGCTGTGAGGCTGGATCCAGGAGCTTGGACAATGTGGAGAGAACGGTGATGAGTGACTGCGTTTCCTTGGCATTGAAGTCGTCTTCAGCACTGCTGAGCTGGTTCACCAGGGACCTCTGGTTAGGGGAAGGAAAACACTCCCTGAGTGTGAATATGTGTTGCATAAGCAAATAACCAGAAGCTGCAAACAGATAAAAGGATCAGCGGCAAGGAGAATGACAAGAGTACAAAAACAGGACTCTTCTCAAGAACAAGTGCTGATTTTTGATAGGAGTGCTTACATATGGTCAGTGTGACTTTTAGAATACTCAGGTAAGTTCATGCTGCACTGAAGAACCTAGAGTTCTGTAAATACACATGCATGTCCACTTAGCTCTGTAGGACACCCTGAAGAAGCTCTCCTTAGAGATCAGAAACTTTCTTGAACTGCTAGTGAATCAGTGCCACAGTTGCTATCACATACTCAACCCTGTGGTCAAGCAACAGAGAGCTAGCAGTGTTTCCTGCCAGAATCCCAAATGCTTTGGAACACTTGCAGCACACAGTGGTACTCACCTGAAACTGTCGGATCTGGAAGGCAGCTTTCTCTGTGACATTAATATCCGTTTCTTCTGCGTCACCATCAGTAATATCTGGCAGAGACAGAGAGGTGCAGAAAAAAAGCTAAATGCCAAGAGCAGAATACAGGATTTATTTCTAAAAGTGGGAAAGACTGCTCACAGCTAGAGGAGGAATACAGACTGCAGAACCACAGTGAGCCGAAAAACACGTTAAAGGCAAACTTCAAACAGATGAATGCTGTGTCAGACCCCAACTATCCTCTGCTGACAGACTGAGAGCTCTATGAAGGCAGGTAAAATATACCTTGTCTCCAGTGTAAAAATCTATGCTACCAAGCCCACCTTGTGACTGAAAGACAAGAACCAGACCCATCTCACCCTAGTTATGGATAAAGGGTTCTGGGTCCCACACATGGGATGGAACCTGGAGGGCAGAAACCAGAGCAGAACTGTACTATGTGCCTACCCAGGGCTTGCAGAAACTGGGGGATCCTGGCAGAGTACAGCTGCTGCACCGTGTTGAAGATCCGCAGCAAACCTTCCAAGCACAGAAGTGAAATACTTTTGCCCTTCTTTTTCCCTGATTCTTCAACAACGGTGGGAATTGAAGTGTACCTCCAAAGCAGAACCCTGTGGAATGGGAGATGAGATTTACTCCAGTAAAGCTGGCTGCACAGGGAAAGAACTAGATTCTACTCTTAGGATCGTATTTTTAATATAACTAAACTGGAAGGTCTTTTACCTATAAGGGTGGGGGAAGAGACCTTTTTTATGAAGATTTTATTTCGATGTCAGCAAAACAGCTACTGCATTCTTCCTGCACAGATAAATAATTTAATTCTTCCCAGGTGCCAAGGGACCTTCCAATCCCATTTCAAGTCCATCTTTACACACTCATTTCTTCCACCCAGCTTTCCCTCTTTCTCAGACTACCCAGACCACTGGTGTCAAATTCACCAGTGACAAAAAGAGTTTTTCTCATGGCAGGTTAGGTCTGTGGAATGTCAGAATTCACTACAGGGCTCTCTATAAATAAAATCAGAAAGGTAAAGGCAGGCAAAGCAAAGTAAAAAGCCATGAGGAAAGCAAAATTGTTTGGCCCAAAGAAAACTTTTCTATTTGTAGGCAAACATCTTTTTCCTGCTTCCCTAACCCCACTTCTTCCCTTTTTTGTTCCCTCTCCTTTCTTCTCATTAGTTCTGTTGCATGCACAGATGATCTTATTCTGTTTCAATGTCCAATCACGCAAAACATGTAGCTCACATGTAGTCCTAATGACTGCAACAAAAATGGCCTCTATTATTTGGGGTGAGACACAAAACCAGCATTATGCATGGCAGGGGTAATTTGCATTTTGTGCTCTCTGCTGACTGGGCTCTGAAAAGACCCCATGCAGATATGACCTAGATTCCAAAAGACATTTACATGGTTCACATTCTTGGATTTCCAAAGGATTAGATGTGTGAATGTCTTCAAGCATCTTGCAGAAGTCCTAAACAAATGCTTTCTAAAGCTTATGTCCCTCATACATCTGTTTTGTTCTGTAGCTCAAAGTGAATTTTAACTTTGCTGGATTCCAGAGGTCTCAAGAATCCAGCCTGTAATCATCTTACTTTCTCTGTGACAATGAGTGATAAACAAGAAGTGAGAAAGAAGCTGAAAATGTTTGCTGGCATTTGGTTCTTCCAGGCCAAGGTATTAAAGCTTCATCACTCACTATGGCCCAGAAACTGCAGCGCCTCCACTGGATTTCTCAGGAGCACAGAAAGGCAGTGACCTCAACCCAGCGACAACAACACTTGAAACTGTTACGGACTGCATTCTTCTTTCAAAACCCTACCTGAGAATCAAAATCCCCAAAACGCACTGCTGATGTCTCCACATGCCACACTGACTCACTGTGTGATTTTGCAGAGGTTCTGGAACATCTTCTCCGGATTTTGTCCGTCTGGTCCGTCCGTTTGTCCTGTCTCCTCCAGCTGCTGCACCTTCTGCAGAGCGACGCTGACAGCGTAGCGCAGGAACTCCGTGCTGGAGCGCAGCACAGCCAGGCTCTCCTCGTGGCTTTGGGCATTGTCCCTGCAGGACCACAACTGTCAGAGAACTGGGGATGTGCAGAGGAAGCTTAGGGATGGCCTAGGAAATCCAAAACTTAATATGCATTTGCAAATAAAATCTTTGGCTCAACTGAGGGTGGAAAAGACTCTGTTTTGGTAGCTTGTAATGAAAACTCAGAGGATAAGAGTTGCACCAGCCTTTCCAAGCACACTAACACATGGCTTAAATTGATGTCTGGCTCTGCTCCACAGAGGAGTGGACACCTTCTCACCTGAAGAGAGCTGTGAGCAGAGTAGATACAAAACCCATGGACAGGAAGCTCCGTGCAGTTTTGTTGCTCAAGGCAGATTTGTTCTTTCCAGCTTTCTCCCTCAGGATTTCAGAGAGTTTGTTGTAACATGTAAACAGGCCTAGGACATCCTCAAACTTGTTCTTACTGCAATAAAATAGTGGAAAGCATTAATGGAGAAAATGCATTCTTAGGAGTTTCCTATTTGAAGCTTCAGCTGCTAAACTGCACAATGATGCTGCCTAAACGATGAAACCTATTACATCTCCCTGCCTCCCTAACAATGTATACCTCACCCAATCCTCCTCAACCTGATCTTCTACAAAATGTCAGATCCCATCTCCCTCAACACATGACATTCCAAAGGAAAACACTCCCCAAGGCTCTGTGAGTGGCTGTGCCATGAGGCACTCATGCTCAATCACTGTTTCTGTGCTGGCACTACCATCCTGTGCCTGCAACGAGGCTGTAGTCCAAAGAGCTGGGCAAATAACAGCACAGCTAGTGCTAGAGGGTAAGATTTAATGTTTTACCTGAAATTCCCGATGTTGAAATTGTACTCAATCAGAACCTCACAAATTCCCATCACCTGAATGGCATAGATGTTATTTTTCACACCGACGCCAGAAGACAGTGAAAAATCTGCTGATTTATCCTGAGAGATAAAGGAAACAAGTGAAAAATCTTTTCAAAACCTGACAAGAACTCGGCCTCTTCTCCCACTGAGTCAAACTGAAAATCTGATTTACCAGTTCAAAGTCTTCCAACTCGCTCTTGATCATTCGTCGTGTGACAGATTCTAACATTTCTTCAAAGTTTTGCTCAAATCCCACACCCTCCTCCTCCTCCTCCTCCTCCTCATCTTCAGCTCCTTGGCACTGACGCGCGGTGCTCTTGTACCAGGCGAGGCAGTGCTGGATGCAGCAGAGCAGGTGGGCCTGGAGGAAGCAGCCACACAGTCACACCCAGCCTCTGAGCTGGAGGTCACTGCCAGGAGTGGACATGGGCCAGACTGTGATGGTGGGATGCAAAGAGCTGTAGCTGCCTTTGTGACTGCCTTGAGTCTTGAGGATATGCCTCATTCAAATTGAGGGGATCAGTAATCTCACACACGGCTACCCAGTTCCAGCTTCAGATGTGGCTCTCTGCCTGAGCTTTTCTAAATGGGATGTTAACTCCCACTACTCCCTTCACCCAACCACCTCAAGTACTGAAGGAGATGGAAAGGGAATTTCCAAAGGGACTCTCGCTCTAGTTGACGTGTCTGCGCCCTTCCTGGGTGTGCTGCTGCACACAAGCTTCCTTAGGGGAAAACAAAATGATTAATTTGAATTTGTTCTCTTGGAAATCCAAGACATCATTGAGGTTTCATCTCCAAGAATTTCAAAGGAGCAAAATCAAAGGACAAATTCTTCCCTCTGCTACACACACACATGCTGCACAACTATTTTATGTGGAATTCAGTTAAAGGAGGGAAAAAACCCCACAGGGTGAACTCAATAGAGGATAACAGAAGAACACTATTCCTAAAGCATTTTTCACACAGGTCCCCATAACCACTGTGCTTCGGGAACTCTAATAAATAGCCCGAGGCAGGGGTGAGATGCCCAGCTCTGGTGCCATTAAAAGAATTGCTCCAGGCTAGAAGAGGCTGAAGAAGCACAAGATATTCAGCTCATGTAGGAGGACAACTAAAATGCTAGTAACAGATGGGCTTGCAGCTGTGGCCAACCAATATAGCTCTTACCAGTGGTTCTTGCAGAAAGATTTGATCTCCTTGAGCCATAATACATCCCTCCAGTTTGAGTGGAGGCAGGAGGTCTGGCTGGGGCAAGTAATATTGCTTTATCTGTCACAGAAAACAAGAAATAAAAATAACCAGTTACTTGGTAACTGAGCCTCTTAGGATGTTTGAAAACAGAGCACAATAATCTTTGTACCCCATTCTGGAGAGCAAAACCTGACACTGTGATAAGAGGAATGTACAAGTACATGAGCCACATCATCTGCTCTACTGGTGATTAAAATCCCTTCTTGAGTTGCTCCTGTACCTCAGCCAGGACGCGTCAGTGCCCTAAAACGAGATTAGCTGACCACTTGCTGTTGTGTTGCCTCAACAAGTACCATCACTTGCACCCCACCTGCAGTGTGACCCCTCCTTTAAACAGTGAGGATCAATAGCTGCTGCTGCTATAGAAAGTTATAGATACATAATGATGCTATAAAATTTTACACCTTGACACCAACTTACTATTAAGTGCCCTCTGTTACCCAAAAGCTGTCTTGGCTCTGTTCATGCTCTTTTCTCAGACCCTATACTGTCATGGGAAAGCTGGAATTAGTCAGCATGAACTCTTTGGATGATTAAAGGGAAGAAAATTACTTGTCTCAAAGAAAGCACAGCCTGTCAATGGATTGAGGAAATGTGATTGTCTTGTTGCCATGAGCAACACTGCTGGGGGATGAGTTAATCCTCCCAGATCCTACATGGACTTGGGTATTCTCCCGATGGGAGGACAGCAACAATAATTACTGTGTCAGCACATATCCTTGGGGAGCTATGGGAAGGTAACTGCTGTGCACTGCTAAGGAACAGGGAGAGCACAAAGAACTTCTCTGGGCTCACACTTTCCACAGCACCTAAGAGCTGAAGGGCTGGAAAGAGCTCCAAGAGATCCTTCCTCTTCCACCCTATGGCAGGAAATGAACCCATTTCCAGACGTTTACCTAGACTGCTCTCTCAGAGCAGCAGGGGTTTGGACGCCTCTTTAGTGAAGTGTCACAGCACTCAAACATGTTTCCAGTGTGAGGGAGAACAATTTCCCCAACAGTTAACCTGAATTGTTTGCCACAGTGGTTGAAGTGCAGAATTCTAGAGTCCCTGCAGCCCCACCACGGAGCAGGACTTTACCTGGGACAACAGTGTTTCCATTATAGAGCTGGACAGCTGGGAGTTCCTGCGAAGGACATCATAAAAACCCTGGAGACAGGAAGGAAGGACAAGTTGGCTGACACAGCAGAGAAAATGAACCACAGGCACAATAAGTTGGTGTCATAAGATAGCAACGACACTTTGGCACCACAAGGAACCATGAGGAAGTAACAATGTGCTCAGTGTAAAACTCCATACCTGGCAAAGCAAAGGCACCACAGAAAGAAGGTATGAATCAGAAAAAGTACGAATTTCCTCACAGGGGCCCTCTCACAAGCTGTATCTCCCTAGCAGCGGTGGCATCAAGCCCAGAGTGACTTTCACTGCTATTTAACACTAGCACAAGATCCAACTTCAAGCTGTGAAACCCTGCTTCAAAGGCAAAACAAGCCAGTGGGGAAACTGTAGGAGGCAACAAATCCTGCAGACTGAGAAAACTCAGTGGATGGATAAAGCAAGCCCAAGTTTTCTAACAACAGTGACACATATATCCAGAACTTGCAGCTCATCAAACGTCAATCCAACCCAAGACAAAAAGGAAAAACATCTCTCTGACCTGTACAGGTTTTTTGTTCCTCAAGGTGGTACCCTATGGTTATAACACAACCTAAGATATGCACCCAAAAATGGCTCTTTACAACAGGCCCATCACAACAGACCTAAGAACAGCCAAGCTTTTATAGAAACTTGGAAAGGAAGAGGAGAAAAGACAGATCCCTAATGCAGTCTCTAAGGAAGTTTCTCCATACTCTCCAGACAGGGCTTCCTTTGGAGCCCATAATTAACTCTCAACAGCTCCACATCTACCCAATGCCTGTTATATCACTCCTCCTCACAGGGCATACTTCCCATTCCCTAGGCCCTACCACAGCAAGAGAGACTTTGACATATTTTTGGTCTTAAACAATGCCTGAGCTGAAGAAGATACATCAACGTGTCTTTGGGTTTATAAGGTCAAAAAATACAGCAGCAGAAGGAATGGAAATATGTTACATATGTCCCATGAAGAACAAAACTGAGCTGAAGGGCCGTTTTTCACAACATGATTGTTATTTACCTGAGGCCAGAGAAGAATCAGACCACAGAAGAGCTTGTAGCTGTTTAAGAGATGGAAGAAACTGTGTTTACCTCATATAACATGAGTCGAACGTCTGCTTGCTGGCTCAAACATCGCCTCAGGCTGCCCAGGATTTCTAGGCAGAAGGCCTCATTAGCTGCAGAATTATAGCAGGCATGAACATCTGCCTGGACCTGAGAAGGAACATTAGTCACGTTATACTGGTTACAATATCACAACTCAGGAGCAAAGTGGTAAAGGTCTGGCCCCTGAACAATCACTGATACAGTCCTTGTGCTGCCAGGCTCCTCATCATTGCCATGGAGCAGTGGGAATGCTCCCCAGAACACTGGTGCTGTAAGACAGAATGACTCTGAGAAGCAACACCTCTAGGCCAGCTTCTCTTTGCACATTGCACTTCCTAAAGCTTTCCTTACAGGAAGGGAATCTTTACTGGATGTCCAGGACTAATCATTACTAAAGCTGTATTTCCATTCTGGGGGAACACTTCTCTTTGGAGTTGTTTCAAACAGGGCATATTAGACACCTGACTGGCTCACATGTCCACACAGGGGCTGCAGAACAGCACTTACCTGAGTGGCACCAATGGCCTGGCTGCTCTGGGAAGAGGACAAGCTGCCCAGAACCTTAAAATTTCTTAACAGGAGCAAAAAGCCAGCGACTGCAGCTTTACGAGCATCGAGCTGCCTGGGAATTGGGACAGGAGAGAGGGTTACAGCACATAAAGTATCAACTCAGCAATGAAAAAAGGGCCACAAATACAGAGTGACTGGGCCCTGTACAACTGTATTTCCCAAAAGGGCAGTACAGTCCCAAACAGTCAAGAGCTGGGCAGTTTGCTGTAAACTCCCCTATTCTACAGTCTCACAACATTCAATCTTTCTGTCCTTACAACGTTTGCACTCAGGGAGAGCCCAGGCCAAGACCCAAGTATTAAATATTCCTTGAAAGCTGGGAGAGTGTCACAGACCTCAGAGCTGGAAAATTCCTAATAAAAACCTGGTGTTGTGCTTTGCTCACAGAAATGCCAAGTCTTTCCCAAGACCAAGTCCCTTGCTTTGAAAAATAATCCTAAATTTTGAATTCTATATTCACAACCAGGTAGCCACTGGCCAACAAAATCCAGTCTACAATCACAGCAGGATCGTTTGCTCAAAGCATGACCAAGACAACACCTTGTAAGGGATAAGAGGGCAGCTCAACATTCTGATCAGTGGTTCCTTCCAGACCCTCCCTGGATGTATTCAGCTGTGCTAGACACATGTTGAAATTGGTTTTAATTTTGCCTATGTATTTGGAGTTCCCAACAGCTTTCTGAACCTGCAAAGCCCATTCATTCAGATGGGGGTTGGGATTTGTGTCTCAGTTCAGTGGAGCTGTGACTTTTCCACAATTCCAGGCTATAGGGAGAGGAGATGTCACTATTTAGTTATGGGAAGAACACTGTAAGAAGATACTTAACAAAAATAAAAAATACTTCTGCTCCAAAACCATAAAGGAGTTGTAGATTTTTTTTCAAAGAAAAATTCCTCCCCAGCTTACCTGGAAAAGATAGCTTTTTGGAGAACAAGTATCAGGGAGTCCCTCACTGACATGCTGACTTTGAGCAGAGGCTGGAAAGGAAAATAACCTTTGGAGAGAAAAGCACTAAGGCATGCCAAGCCCTTGGGGCATATGAGCTCATCTTCCTCAGGCCCATCTGGTCCTGCATTTCCAGTACTGTCGTCAGTACAGTAGGAAGACCAAAACATTTTAAAATAGACAAGAAAACCCATAGAGCTGTGGCAGTGAGACACCTTAGCAGGTTAGTGAGGACACAGTGCAAGGGTTTAGGAAAATAACTGTTATCCCCAGGTTGGAAAAAGCAGGTGAAAGTTAAAACACCAGGGCAATATCTCAGCCCAGGCAAAGAGGAATACTGTCATGGAGCTAGGAAGGAGAAAAATCAACGTGACAGCTACAGCTGTTCAGCTAAACACTGTAGACTTAGTTTTTTACAGGGGGCAGCATCTGGGCATCTTCCAGATGAAAGGTCAGCACACAGCAGCGTTGGTGCCATGCCAGACCACACCATATGCTTTTTGCCAGAGGGCCCATGCAAATCCATGCTTGAAGAACAGTTCCATGCTACACCAAGCAGCCCACAGCAGAGAACGAAGGCTTTTTTCATGAGGAGGGTTATTAGATCATGCATATAATTGTGGCCCAGAGCTGTCACTGGAACTAAACTAGCAAGGAGATCCACAGAGAAATGCAAAGCTTTACCTGCACTGCCCGGAGGAGCCCTTGCACTGTGTCAATGGGCAGAAAGGACAAATTGTCAAAGGTCTCTGTGACTTTGGAGGATGAAGTCTGAAGCACGAGAGGAGCAGACACAACAATATTGGACAGCAAGTCTGAAAAGTAAAAGGACAAAAAGAACAGCTGATGAAAAGGGGCCAGAAAAGCCTGAGCAGAAGATGTCTACAGAGCTAACAATTACAGACTAATCAAAGACCTTCCAAGACACAGAGAGGTCATGACAAAATGAGCATTGACAAACTGAGTCTATTGCAGGCACCAAGTGTTAAAAGTGTTCCCAGCCCAGCTGAAGGGCCTCACCCCACCAGAGGGCACTGAGGTGTAAGGGAAGAGGCTGCAGCACTGACATCCCAGCAGCCCCAGTAGCTCCCAAGGACAAGGAGAAGGCAAGGCTGGGAACGTGGAATATGCAACTGACTGATGATTCTGACTTTCTGTGCATCAGCTCTTCCATGGCAACTGCCCGCGAAGACTTTTCACCCGTGATGAATACAAGGCAATCTGATGCAGCTGATACCTCGGTCACAGAAGGAACAACTGATTTTCTTGGCTTCACGTCACTTCAGCAGGAGTTTCAGAAACCAAATCACATCCTGGGCTGCATCAAAAGCAGCTTGGCCAGTAGGTTGAGGAAGGGAATTCTCCCCCTCCACTCTACTCTGGTGAGAGCCAGTAGGACAGAGACCTGTTGGAGAAGGTCCAGAGGGGCACAAAAATGCTCAGAGGGCTGGAGCACCTCTGCTATTGAGATGGGCTGAGAGAGTTGGGGTTGGTCAGTCTGGAGAAGCAAAATCTTTGGGGAGACCTTGTTGTAGCCTTCTGGTACTCAAATGGGGTTTATAAGGTGGGGACAGACTTTTTATCAGTAACTATTGTGATAAGAATAGAGCTAATAGTTTTAAACTAAAAGAAGGTAGATTCAGAGTCGATATAAAGAAGAAATTTTTTACAGTGAGAGTGGTAAAACACTGGTTGCTCAGAGAGTTGGTGGCTGCCCCATCCCTGAAAACATTCAAGGTCAGGTTGGATGGGGCTCTGAGCATCTTGGTCTAGAAGATCTCCATGCTCATTCCAAGGCAGTGGACTAGATGACCTTCAAAGGCCCCATCCAAACCAAACCCAATTCTGTGATTCTATAGTATCTTTTGAGCAGCTATGTTGTGACTGTCCATGGAGCAGAGCACATTTCTCTCTCTCTTTTCTATTACCTATGAAGTGGCTGACAGGCGATGCAGCTTTTGTGAGGACTCTGTTCAGGACCTGCTCAAGAATGTCACTTCTGATGGGCTCATGAACCTGAATGAGGAAAAACAATAAATAAAAATCAAAACTTTTAAGATATTTCTGTATTTCACAGCCCAGGCCTTGTACGGTATATAGCAAATCCAGATCTGACAGGTAAGCAAGGATGGTCACTAGAAGCCTCCTTTCAGCTAAGTCCATACAGATGGATTCAGATTTCAGATCCCAGGACAATCAGAACCAGCACATCAAGGCACACACAGTACACTCAGAACATAATGGTTCCAATCATCTATGGGATGAAAATTTACCAGTTTGGTGAAGATGAATGGATTTCAATCCCACCTTGTCAGATTTTATTTGTACCTCTGAATTTCTCTACCTTCTCTACCTCTGCAGTTTCTTGGAAACTATAATAGGGATTACACAAGTATCATGACAGCTGGAACAGATTAGAATTAGATCTTCATGAGGATGACTCTTCCAGCTGGAAAAGGTCAAATAGGAGACAAAATCTAGTATTGTTTGCAAAACACTCACAAGCCTAACAGGCAAGGTTTTGACACTGTTTACCAGGAGAGAATAAGAACAGAGTTGTTCTCCCCCCACCAAAATAAAACTTCTCCAAAACCTGCATTACCTTAAACGTTTCCAGCAGGATACTTGCTCCCAGTCTGCAGGCCTGCTGGGCTGGCATTTTTGAAAGGCCATAACTGTTATCAGCAGCTTTTCCTCCAAAGGGCTTTTTTGGTTCATAGGATTCCATTAGGCTGAAGCCAAGATCCACCAGGCCCTGAGTAACATGGTCCCAGCCAAATGCACTGAGGAAAACATTAAATAGAGAAGGAAATAAACAACTTAGTCACAGGGAAGTTTAGATTAGAGCAGAGGTAAAATCTTCTGCAGTCATTCCAGGGTCCAGAGCAGCAAGTCAGTCCAGTGTCCAGAGAGACACTAGATAACAGCAGGGAAGATGACAGCCCTCACAACCCTGTGAATGTCCTTAGGCTGAGGGACAAGAGCTCATCTCTGCTCATCTCTGCAGTCCTGGTTCTTCATCAGAATTTGTTTCCAGCCCAAAGGTTTCCTCACCATTGGGAATGATGTGCCCTCAGGTCTGACCTGAACATAACAGCAGGCTACAATTGGGATGCACAAGTACCCTACTGATGTCAAGATCTTCAAGTTGGAGAAAAAAGAGAGGAAATGTGTCCCATCAATCTAAAGGACAACTGGTGACAAACCAGAGCTATCCCACAGGATGTTTAAAACACTAACCAGTGAACCAGATTAAACAGTGAACCTATTCCTCATCCTTGATCAGAACACAAACTACAGCCAGCAGCATGACTCATACTGCAGATTAAGCCCTGATCAGTTTAGTCCTTTGTACCACCAGACCCTGAGATTTGAGGTAGGAGCAGATTTATACAGCCGCATGTTGTTGGGATTTTTTTTTAATTCGCTAATATAAAACTGGGATAAAACCTTTGGATTTTGACACTGATCCCCGCCGGCACATGGTCAGAAGTATTTAGCATCCCAGAGTGTTTTAACAAAGCTGAAACTCTCCCCACTCCTAAAGCCCATTGAAAGTTCTGCAGCACGTGGCAGCAACTCACCTATTTTTCACCACTTCCAGAATGACAGCAGTTATATCATGTTGTTGAGGAAACAAATCCTGCAGAAACTTGGAGGCTTGAAGGAACTGCAGGTCCTTGCAGCTTCTTGTGATTGATGTTTTTAAGAAATCAAATATCTGGAACATAAAATCATTAAGTGTGAGGAAATGATCTTTGAAATGGGACCTGTATAGTCTTGGGTATGTTCCAGTAAGAGCACCAGCCAGCACCAGACACAAGTTCCACTACAGCCTGCCAAAAACCTTAACTCACTTCTTTGTCAGGACAAATACACCAGTCCTATTAAGTGCCTCAAGGAGGGTGACTTGCTGCCAGATGCTCTTCATGTGGCCATCACAGAGCCAAAACATTCAAAAAATAAGACTGTTTTTCTTCTCATCCTACAATACCAACCCACAGGAATCACTGCTCTGGAAAACTGTGATATTGCTCTGGGGTCTTTTACAGTGTTCAGTAAAGTACAGCATACCAATGATCTAATTGCCTACCCACAAGCATCCTGAAACCATTTTAAGCCTAATTCTCATGTGACTCTGACCTAAACATGCTTCCTTTCCTTTACAGGGATTGCAGAGTGCATCCCCATGGAAGCTTTCTGCATGCTTATCAAGCACATACCTGCTCTTGCAGTCTGTGTTTTACAGCAACTGACAGCAGAAGAGCCACACTGAAGGGACACAGGGCTCTACCAGGGTCCTTCTGTTGCTCAGCCTAGGAGATAGCAAGGAGCACTGAGAAAACTTGTTATCTTCAACTGAAACACCCTGGAAGTTCAGGAAGCCATCAGGCACATGTCTCTTCAAACATATCACAGCACTCACTAAAGAGAACATGACTGCAGTCATAAAAATTATTAAATCCCTTGTCCAGACAATAAATGAAGTTTTTAAACCCTGCTTCAATATCTTCAGGAACAGTGGCTGCTCCATCTTTGCCATACCTTCAGATGTCTAATTAGCTCCTCACCCAGGTCCTGGTCCAGGTTGATGACAGAAACAATGTGGAGAATAACGGTGCCTTCCACGTGGCGCAGCTGGTCCAGGGGCATTGTGGCCACCTCAAGGTCCACTGACCTGTAAGTTTTACCAGAAAATAACAAGCCATTCAAAGCCAGAAATCATTCCTTATGGATCAGGAAGGATGTTCTTGTACAAGGTTTAACTGTTCAAATTCAAGGAGCCCTGGACAGGACCAGTGTGACTACAAACACACAAGCAGTAAAGAAAGGGTGTGACAGAGCAAGAACTTACTGTGGAACCCTCTGTTCTTCCTTCTGTCTCTTATCCAGCTGATTGAAAAAACTGATGATTCCTTCCAGAACAGTCTTCTTACTGCCCTGCAAGGCAGGACATTGCATTAAGCCATTGCAGGGCCTGCAGTATCCCAGAGAACAATACTCAATTCCCACATCGATCACAAATCTCAGGGTATCCTTCATTTCCCTCCATAAATTGCTAAGGCAGGTGAGCGCTCCTGGCTCATTTTCAGACTTCCAGTCTTCATATTTCTTTTGCCTGAACTTATTTCTTTTGACTGCCTTATTGAATAGCTGGAAGAAACTCAAGCTCTCAGGTATTCTGATTGTCTTTTTTTTTTTTAAATTGGTATTAATTAGAAAGGATCCTTTATGTTTTAATCAATTGAGAAGGCTTTCAAACTCCTAACCTTAAATCTAACAATACATTTTGGCTAGTGGACCCAAATGACCCTCTATAACACATATATAGCTTGTCTTTGGATCATTTTGGCATTGACTTGGTCACAAATAAAGTAAGGAAAAGAGCCAGATCACTCTGTCAGAGGGCAGAGATGTCCCTGGCAGACTCTGCTCTGGAGAAGAGCACAGGAGATGACACATTCCCAGTACAGGTCAGACTACAGCCCAGTAGACAATCACAGTGCATGAGCTATTATTGTAGCATGCAGATCATCAGAGAATGAGCAAAACTACACTGAAAAAAAACCAATCCTCTCCATTGTCTGCTTGGTCTGTGCTCATCCCTTATTTCCCAAAGGTTTGCTTATTTTCCCACAAGGAAGACCAAGATCTCTGAGCAGTCAGCGTCTTCAGGCTAGAGGGAGTTAGAGGAAACAAAACCTAATGATGTTCTGTTGTGTCCCTACAGTGTGGTTTGGGAACAATCAGAATCCCTCCCAAAATCCAGCTCCCCTGAGCTTTTACCTTTGCAGAAAGCAGCAGTAGCTGATAGACCAGAGGGGGAATTTCCTGCAGGTCTAATTTGGAGAACATCCTAAGGACCTTTTCCACCACAAACTGCAGCTCCTCTCCTGATAGTGGAATATCCCTGTTGAATTAAAGATTTTTTTATTTTTTATTTGCCAAGGCTCACTCACACATGGAATAAAAACCATGATGCCATGCCCAGATGTGTTTTGCATCCAAATGGATCTGGTGTGGATGCTCATTTACCAACCATCCATGCTTTGCCTGATATGGTCAGACTTCCTATTTGTGCTTGCCCCAAACTGCTTGTGAAATAGGACACAGACAGGACCACAGCACAAGTCAATGTTGAGGAGAAAAATAATTACCTGAACATGTTGGCAAGATGTATTACACACCGAGGATCCCACCTGGTAAAACAAAGATATGTTGGAAGACTGAGAGCAAGCCGGATTATCATTTAGCTCTTCCCTCCTACACAATTATTCAATGTCACCATTTCCTTGTTACATTCTGATACTAAAATTAGAAGCCAGATTTCCATCAGAAATCATCAGCACCCATCTAACCACCCACATTTTCATAGTTCTGAACTGCCCCAGCCCCTTTAATAACAAACGCCAGAAAAGGAAAACAAGCACTTCCTGAGACCAGTTCATGGAACAGTCTCACAAGATCTGGGAACAGGCAGCTTCCTTTCCTTCCCAGCCAGAGAAGACACTGTCAGAGGGCACAGATTCAAGGATGACAGGACACAGAGCTCATGGTGATGCCTTTTTCCAAGCACAATGTGAAACACAGTGTTTTGCCATGTAACCAAGACTTGCCAGACATACATACTTGCTGGAGCAGAGGGTATTTATCAGCTGTTTCTTAAACTCTTCCCCATTCAGTTCACCTGAAAAAGCGAAAGTCTTAGGAGCTGATTCCAGAGGAAAGGAGGACAAGCTGCAGAGAAGGAGCTGATGGGGTTACCTTTCCCATAAGCCAGGTTCTCCTTTGAACTGGCCAGTGCTGTGAGAACAGTGGAAAACAGCTCCAAGGATTTCCCATTGGTCAGGCTGCCCCCTTTAATAACATCCACAAACAGGTTGGCAAGCTCTGCTAACGCGTGGCCTGGCAGCTGGCGGGCCTGGGAGAACATACAACAGGAGAGAGCCTGAGGCACTACACAGAATTCCACATATACACCCAAACTGTCACCAAAACCCAGCAGAAGACAGAATTTCTTACAGGAAAATGCTCCCTTCAAAGGAAAATTCAGCCCTGAGATCTGTTTTGTACTGTTCTCTACAGAACAGAGCAATAAATTGAGATTATGTGACTATAGGTTTAGAATTTTGAGCCTAAGAGTAAATATCTAGAGATAATCAAATTCACACACAGAGCCAACTCAAAACCAGCTAACTTAGTCTAGGGAAGATCCATGGAAAGGATACAACTAATTTTCCTCAGTGCCTTAGTGAAGTATCTCAATTTACATATCAAGCTATACTCAGCAGAGCCCAGGAAAGGCAGCCCAAAGGAGCTTTACCTCCAGCATCAGCAGTCCTATGATTTCAGACACCTTGCCCAAGTGCAGATCCCCTGACTCCACTAGTGGGACGCAGTGCTTGTAAACCTGGAGTCTCCTGAGAACACCGCTTCTCTGGGAACAGGGGGAGCCTTACAGCAAGCAAACAGAGGGACAGAAGAACGTGGGAAAAAGTTATGCAAGTAACAACATGTTGCTAAACTTCAGGAAATCGGCCGGGACAAACTGTCACCTGGCTGAAACTTCCTGTTTTACCTGACAAAATAAATAAAAAAACCCCAGAGAACAGGGAATGAGATACTTGGATAAAGTAGCCGGCCATCCTGTTATCACATCGTGTGGTTCGCTCAACCTGCTGCCTGAGATCAGGAAGTGTCAAAATCTTGAGAAGAACCAGCTTGGCAAGTAGCTCTCATCTGGCCAGCTCAGTCCTACTGCAAGGTACCCAATGGCTCTCAGAAGTAAGTCGCACTAACCACGGGCTCATCACAACTCCAGTCCACTTTGCTACCTGCCCGTGTGTTTTTGATGTCGTGTTTCCCCGTGACCGCCCTGACGAGCGGGTTTCTCACCAAAAGTGACACCTCCTTGTGCCGCTGAGCTCGGGCCGCACCCACCAGGGCCGCATCCCCCGAGCGCAGCTCACACAGCACCCACCTCTGAAGATCCCTCTCAGCAAAGCCGCCGTCTCCCTGCCCTTCAGGGCCTGCCTGGTCACCATGTCGCCCAGCTGCAAGAGAAGGGGACGCTGTGAGCCGCCGCCCGCCCGCCCGCCCGCGGCGCGTCCCGGCTGTCCGCCCGGCCCGCGGGCAGCGCGCACCTCGCCCTCCGCCAGGCTCTGCAGGCCCCCCTGCAGCCGCTCGGGGCCCTCCTCGGCCGCCAGCGACAGGATCCGCTGGGCCATGGGGCCGCGGGGCCGCCCGGGACCGCCCGGGACCGCCGGGCCGCAGCTCCGAACCCCGAAATTCCCGCCCGGAAGCGCCCGCGCGTCACCCGGGGAACAGCTCCCGCCCCCGGCGCGCGCTTCCCGCCGCCCGTGGGGCCGCGGGTTCGAGTCCCGCAGGGGCGGGCAGCGGGCAGCGTCATTGAATCGCGGAGCGGTCACCGGCTCCAGCCTCCCTGCTCGAGCAGGGTCGTCCGAGAGCACATAGCACAGGATTGCAATGGCTCTGGAGTATCTCCAGTGAGGGAAACCCCGCAGCCTCTCTGGGCAGGCTGTGCCGGTGCTGCACAGTGGAAAAGTGAATGGAGTGGGCTGCGGGCACGGGGGGTGCGGGCACGGGGGGTACCGCGGCAATTGGCACAAAGCGCTCATTCAGGGCCACCCCGCATCAGCAGCGAGTGCCACCCACGTGCGGTTCAGATACATTCGAGTAAACCCCTTAATTCCGGGGGACGTGAGGGGTGGCCTTTAGCGTACCAGGAGGTGTAGCCCGCCTGTAAGCAGCGGGATTTGGCCAAAGGATCCGGTGCCAGCACAGCGTGGGAGCTTTCGCAAGCCCCGTGCTCACGTGGAGCGGGAGCCGATGCTGCCGAGCGAGGGGAGCGGGTTTCACATGGGGCTGTGGGGAGGGGGATAACCAGACCTGGAAGAGAGATGCACTTTGGGCTCTGTCACAGTACATCAGGGTGGGTCCGCCTTGAGATCGGTCGCCCAGGACAAAACACTCATTTCGTGATGCCAGGGCTTGTACGTGTGCCTGCAAAACTATTTCACGTGTGCTGACCACGTTGGCCAGGATGCCCAGATGGCCCAGGGATCACAGGTTCTCTCTGGCACCCCAATAGAGCATTTTTGGGTCTAGTTGGGAATCCCCATGCTGATGATGTACCCCCATTACGCACTACCTTGCACTGAGTTGCGCACAAAGCTCCAGCGAGCTGTAGGAGGGAGCTGAGCCTTGCACCAGGGCTGGTGTGGAAAGGGGATGGGAGGGTCGGGGGTCTCCTCTGAAGAGCAGTGCACAGTGCCTCTGGCCACAGGGCCATTGCTCGGGGCTTTGGCACAGGTCCGAATTTTCCCTCAGCTGCACCCCTGCCTTTCATCTGGAGTCTCGTGCCTTCCTCCTCCTCCCTCCCTCACATCGGGGTCTCAGCTCTGCTTGCAGGACAGCCCGTTTTGTGTGGAAAACAAATCCGTAAATCCCAGAGGCATTACAAAACATGCCTTGTGTAAGCCCCTTCAGCCCTGCTCTGGTGCTTAGCCCAGCCCTGCCACCTCCCCAAAATCCCCATGATGGTAAGAGCCTGGCCAAGCTCCTCTCATGGGCTTGAGCACTGCTCCATCCTCACCACTCTTCACTCAGCTCCCACAGCCCTTGACCTGAAGAATTAAGGCTGCAAGGGTTCCCCTGCCCTATGTAGCTTCAGCATGCTGGGGATTCCCAGAAAACCCATTTTGCCATCTTGCTGTCCACCCACATGCAGACTCACCTTTGTTTCTCCCACATCCCGGGGCTCCCCTCCCTTGTGGGTCTGTGGCATCTCCCTGGGGGTGGAATAGGTTCCAGTTCCCAGGGTATTGTAGGAATTTTGCCTGTATTTTTTTTTTTTTTTCTTTCTTTTTTAAAGCTAAAAGGGGCCTTGTACGCATGCTGGTTTGGGAGGCCACACAGGGGAGGAATTGGAGATGGGTCTCTGCCACAGACCCATCCCTGCAGCCGGACCCTGCCCACATGGCCAAATTCACAGCAGGACCTTGCCAGGGTTTTTGGGGCAGAAGCTGGGGAAGAGACCTGTCCTGCTCACCCCGGGGAGCAGGCTGGGATGGCAGGCTGCCCACCACCTGCCTCTGCCCCTGCCCCGTGCTAATGAGCGAGTTACACAACAAGGAGCTTTTATACTTTGTTAATCGGGTCCAGCATCCAGCCCGCCTCTCCACGCACGCTCCGGCTGGCGGTGGAGCCCCAGCTCCCTCCTTGCCTCTCCTCAGCTGCCTTTTGTAATGTTTTAATGGGGTTTCTTTCCTGGGCCGGGCTGACTTAATTACAAAGCTGCAGTGAGTTGATGCCTTGTGACGGTCTAATCCCAACCCGGTGACTCTACAAAGCTTTCGCCCGGCTTCCTTGCTGCTGCACTCCGGCCTTGCCATCCCTGCATCCGTCTCGGCTCTGTGCGCTGACCTTCTGAGGACAGTTCAGCTTTTCCTCTTCCTGGTGAGTATCCAGGACATTTCTCAACTGAAAGAACTGCATTGAAGACCATCATCCAGCCCTCACTCAATCTGGCACCTCCAGAGCTAGAATTGGTTTTAGTGCCTGGAACAAGGGGATGTCTATCCCATTCCCAGGAGGTGGAAGGGAAGAGGATGCTCCTGGAGAATGGCTGAGCTGGAGCCAAGCATCCCTCACACAGCCTGGGCTCAGAACTGGTGCTGGAGCCATGCAGGGGGAGATGCTGGAAGCAGGATGAAGGCAGCCCTCCTCCTCATGGATGGGAACAAGGCGTTTCACCCAGACTGCATTGGAAAGATGCTGAGGGGTTTATAGTCCAGCCTTGCAGTTGGTGCAGCAGTGAGACATGAGAGTTTGGGAAATACTTTGGGGATAAGTATTTATTTTGGTAATATTATTTATTTTGGTAGTAGAAATAAAAGGATGAGCTGGCTTCCTGGCCAAAGTTGGATGCTCACCTCTGCCCATGTGAAGGTGGTCTGAGAGAGAACAGTCCTGGGTAAGCGCAGGCTGAGATGCCCCCAGCCCAAAGAGGAAAGGTATAATGAGAAAAACATGTGAAGGCATCAGATGATCAATACACAGATTTTTAAGCTGCTTTTGCAAACATCCCTGGTGTTTCTCCAGGCTGCTCAGCCTCCTCGGGAAGGGAGAGATGCAGGCAGTAGGTGATGGAGCTGAGGGGGGTTGGGGGTGTTCTCTGGACACCAACTTCTGTCCCCATCTGTGCAAGACAGGCAGGGAATGGTGCATAAGGGGGGGGACTGTGGAGACCCTTTGGATCCACACTGATTCCTCCTTCCCTCTGCCAGTGTCCTGCTGCCAACAGAAGACAGAGGACAACATGTCTGCAGTGGTGAGTACTGTCCTGACACTGCCCCATCCTCTGGCCTCTGACCATGACCCCTTGCAGTGCTGGGGTGGCGTGCACAGGGTGTACCTTAGTCCATGCTGCACACAGCCCATCCCTATCCCACTGCCCCATTTGGGTGCATGTGTGGAGTCTCTCCCCTTCCCCATAGCTCCCAAGCAGACTTGCAGTGGGGCAGGGAGCTGGGGCGCTGTCTGGGGAGCCCCCACATGCTCTCCTCCCCCTCAGACGGGCACGTTCCGGATTGTGTCGGAGGAGGAGCAGGCCCTGCGCAGCAAGCTGGAGCGCCTCACCACCAAGGACCACGGCCCCGTCTTTGGGAGGTGTGAGAAGATCCCCCCACACACCCTGCAGAAGGTGAGGCGGCTGTGGGGAACAGGGGGAGGTGCAGCCCGAGCTCCTTCTCCTCAGGGGCCAGAGGAGACCCTCAACTGTCTCTTGCATTGGTGGGGATGCACTTCCCAAATTGTCTCCAAGCTGGGGACTTGAGTGACCCTGTCCTCCCTGTGCCGGGATGCTGCAAGGAATTTTTCTGTCCTCCCCCGGTTTTTGGGTGCCTCCATGATCCCCGGGGTGTTTTAGAATGTGTGTGTGGCGTCACTGGGTCCCCTCTCTGCTCCCCCAGGCAAAGGATGAGCTGAATGAGACGGAGGAGAAGAGGGAGGTGGCGGTGAAGGCGCTGCGGGAGCTGGTGCAGGAGCGGGCGGGTGGCGAGGACGTTTGCCAGAAGGTGGCCGAGAAGGTGCAGGAGAAGGACGACTCCTTCTTGCTCCGCTTCATCCGGGCTCGCAAGTTCGACGTCCACAGAGCCTACGACCTGCTGAAAGGTGGGGAGGGGCCCTGGGCTGTGATGCTGGGTGAGGATGAGGGTACACAGCCCCCAGCAGCTCCCAGTCCTGTGCTGGTGCCTGCTAGCCCAGAGTGGGCGGTGCTGGAGGAGCAGGACCCTGGCATAGGAAGAGAATGAAGAGAGGGGATAAATAGAAAAAGTCAGGGTTTGAAGAGAGGGGATAAATAGGCAAAAGTCAGGGTTGAAGGGTTTGAAAAGAGTTGGGATGGGGAAGGAAACAAATGAAGGTGACACCAGCCATTCTGCAGCACCAGGACAATCCCATTCATTGCAAATTTACCCAAAGAAAACAGAAGAAACACTGACATTTGGTGATGGTTTTGTTTGTGCAGCAAACCCATCTGGCTTGGGCTGCATCCCTTGAGACCCCCATGCCCTATACATGCCCTACACTCCCCCCTCTGCACCCCTGTAAGGAGGCAGTTCTACACCCTCCCGATGCTTCTGTGCATGGTGCCTGGGGGGCTGTGCACCCCTGGGACACCTCTAGGTCTGGGGACAGATTGGGGTGCTTGTGGCACCCTCTCCTCACACTGAGAGTGACCCATAGGGATGGAGGAGGAGCAGAAGGGCAACCCAGAGGGTGGCTGCTGACTGGAGCCTGCCTGGCTCCAGCTCTGCCCTTCTTTGTGTCAGCTTAGGGGATAATGAGTTGTAATTATCAGTGCTGGCTCTCAGACGAGCTCTTTTGTTTGCCTGCATTTTCCCAGGATGAAATTCCTTATTTTTGCCTGTAGAATGCCAAGAGAGGGTAGATGGGGGTTTTCACCCAAACAGGGATGAAGTGGAGAAGGGAAAAGAGGGGAGAAATTACTTTATCTACTTGTTGAGGTGTTGGAGAGAAAGCAGGTGTGGGAAGCTCTGGGCAAGGGGAGGGATAACACCGAGCATGCTGGGGCTGGTCTGCTGCTGAGCTTCTTTTTCACTCTTTGCTGGAGGAGACCTGACCTCTGTGGGCCACAGGCAGAACTTTCCACAGCTCTCAGCTTAGCACTGACATCTCACCATCACCAGCCCATCTCTGGCAGCTCTCCCAGCTTCCTGAGGTTGGGCGAGCAGCCAGTTTTCCCAATTTTTGCCTCTCTCCAGGCTATGTGAACTTCCGCCAGCAGTACCCCGAGCTCTTTGACAACCTGAGCCCCGAGGCCGTGCGCAGCACCATCGAGGCCGGCTACCCCGGTATCCTGGCCAGCAGGGACAAGTACGGGCGGGTGGTGATGCTCTTCAATATCGAGAACTGGGATTACGAGGAGATCACCTTTGATGAGGTGAGCCCAGCTCAGGGGTTGCTCCCACAGCAGAGCAGTCCTGCTTTTGGGCTCGTCCCGCTCGGCACAACTGAGCACAGCATCCTGACACACACACATACGCATCCCTCCAGCCTTACAGGTGGAAGCAAATGTGAAGCCCTTTGAATTTATCCTTTGAGGGAGCCTGGGAGACCATGGTCCACCACCACCAAGATGCATGCCAAATTCAGGGTGTGCATCCCCCCAGTCCATGTAACATAGGCTGAAGAAAGGCACCACACCATTAAATCAAGGGCAGAGGAGGAAACTGAGGCATAGGGCATGGAAAGGGCTTCTTGGCAAAGAGGTCTCCAGGCATGTAACTCAGAGCTTCTCCCAGTTTAATTTTCTGCTCAGCTCTGAATCTGGTCTCAGTGTATCACTGATCCAATCTGATGCTCACGACTTGAAAAGAGAATGTGGTTACCCCCTCCCTGCTCTGAAATCAGGGAGCTGGCTGTGACAAGTGGGCTGGAATCCAACAAACGCTGGATAATACTCCGTGGGACTCTTCCTGGGTACCCCTTAGGCTCTATGGGAGGTGAGACCTCATGCAAGACCCTGCTGTCTCTCCTCTCCCTTAGATCCTTCGTGCCTATTGTATTATCTTGGAGAAGCTGCTGGAGAATGAAGAGACCCAGATCAATGGGTTCTGCATCATTGAGAACTTCAAGGGCTTCACCATGCAGCAGGCATCAGGGATCAAGCCCTCTGAGCTCAAGAAGATGGTGGACATGCTGCAGGTGAGGTGGCAGAGTCTGCAGTGGCAGAGGGGACCCCGGGGAAGTAGGGAGCTCAGAGAAGGGAGGTGGCAGGGCTAGCAGGGTTTGGGATTGTCACCATGCTGGAATAATGAGAAAGCATCACAGAGAGGCTGTTCCCCATCACCCTCTCCCTGCCTTGCCAGCTAATTGGCTTAATCCTGCAAAATTTTCCCCACCCCATCTCCCTGCCTTCTCAAATGCCTGAGCAGAAGCAGTACCACCACTCCTAGAAGCATCCTAGGGTGTGGCCTGGAGGTCTTACCTCAGGAGCCTCTCAGCCCAGCCTGGTCCAGGCTGGATGGAGACTCACAGGCACTCCAGGATTTCTGCCCTTGGACCAAATGCCAAAGACACTCGGCTCTTCCCAGGGGAGGTCCTTCTCTTGGAGTGGGAGCAGTGAGCTATCTGTGAGGTTCTTCAGCTCCCTGGTGCTCCTGAGGCTGGGATGGTTGATTCTCTGAGTCAGAACTGAAAGGGGCCATCAAATAGAGAAGGGGACATGGAGCAAGCAGAGCTGTGGCAGTGCTGGTGTATCCACTGCTGCCTGCTCAGATCTGGGTGGATGGCACCATCTGCAACTATGTCTGGGTTTGGGATCCTAGGACTCCTTCCCAGCACGGTTCAAGGCCGTCCACTTCATCCACCAGCCCTGGTACTTCACCACCACCTACAATGTGGTCAAACCGTTCCTGAAGAGCAAACTGCTGGAGAGGGTGAGTGTGGGAAAGGGACCTGCAGGCTCAAAGGCATGTCCTTGGGTGAAATGGAGCAGCTGGAAGAGCTGCCCTGGCCCTCTGCTGAGGCTCACTCCCATCTCCCCCCAGGTCTTTGTGCACGGCGAAGAGCTGGAATCCTTCTACCAGGAGATCGACGCTGACATCCTGCCAGCAGACTTTGGTGGCAACCTGCCCAAGTACGACGGCAAAGCAACCGCAGAGAAGCTCTTTGGGCCCCGCATCGAGTCTGAGGACACGGCTCTGTAAAGCCTGCTGCCCTTCCCTGTACCACAGCACCAGAGGTGGCTCTCTGACCCCTGCCACCTCCCTCCTGTAGCATTGGTTGAGTGACTGCTCGTGCTGAGGCGCTGCTCCACGCCTGTCCCTCCTGTCCCCACTTCAGGCAGCAGAGTTGGATTGTCCCTCCCAGGCACAGCATCCTTCCCTCCGGAGCTGGGGGAGAAAGGAAGCCACCAGCCCTCTCCCACAGCATTTCCTGGAGCTGCGAGGGGAGGACAGGAGAGTGTCTGCTCTGGGAAGGGAGGGCTAGAGTGAGGGGGAAATAAAGTGTTTAACAGCAGAACTCTGCAGTCCCTCATGGTGAGGAACAGGGGCACAGCTTTTTGAGAACTGGCTGCATTGCTAGTTCTAAGGAGACCAGGAGTGCCAGCAGGAGACCCCATCCCCTCATCATTGACTACACTTTGGCACCAGGACCAAGGAACTGCCCATGTCCGTCCTCCCTGCATTCCAGATCAAGTCCCTTTCTTGCCCAGGAAAGGACCCCCAATTCTTCATTATCTGCTCTAACCAGGGAAAACAGATGCAAACAAAAACCCAGCCAGGGTTCCAGGTGGAGATGTCTCTGCCTAATTCCTGCTTGGGCAGGGAGGAGAACAGAAGATGCAGTAGCCATTGAGACTAGGAGATGGATTTCAATCACAGAGCAATTGAAAGACAAGCAGAATGTACCCTCCTAAATCCTTCCAAAGCCTCAGCACAGTTGTTTCTCCTAGCACTGCACTGTGAAAGGGAGCTCAGTTGGGGAAGCCCCACCAAAAGTCACCATGGAGGGCAAAGGATGGTACCTGTGCAGCAAACAGGCTGCATCTGGCACTGATTACACCTTGCTCAGGTGAGGAGGAGGGAGGCATAAGTAGCTATCTCAGGTAAGGGAGTCTGTTCTGGTTCATGAACCAGGCATCTCCTCCAAAAGCCAATTGGACACCCATTCCCAGACCCTTGGCCAGCAGCAGGGCTCAGAGAGGAGCAAGTTCCTGGTCTCTGCTTAGTTACCTTCTCCCTGAGCCTGGTCCCACAGTGTGTCCTGTTCCCCCTCCCAGCTCCACATGGGTCCTTTTCATCAGCCAGGTCAGCCCCCCACCCGAAGCTGGCTGAGGTGTAGGGTGCTGACAAGAGCCACATTCATCAGGGCACTGGCTCAGGCTCAAACCAAACAGGACATCAGCTCTGAAGCCACAGGGAGGATGGGGCCTGTCTGGGGTTAGATCTGTTTGCTCCAGCCTCAGCTGCTTGGTGAGTGCATGCACAGCCAGTCCCAAAGCCTGAGGCTGTGCCAACCTTGTGCAAGAGTCCAGAGACAGAGCAAAAGCCACCTCTCCACCTCCTTTGGCTCCTTTCTGTACCTGGAGCCATCCCAAGGAAAGCACGTGTGACAGCCCTGCAGCCATCAGGCCAGTGCAAACACAACAGCACAGCTCGCCTGGGAGGCAGAGCAATTGCAGCCTGTGGAAACAGAACAAGGGGAAAAAAACCCATCCACACAGACAGGAGTAGCACATTGCTGCCTCTGGGGTTTGGACTGGGAGAGTCACAGCTCTTGGGAGGTGCCTGTGGCTGCTCAGCACTCTTGTGACAGTGTTGAGGGAGACGGAGAACAGCACAGCAGAGCTGGGAACTGAGCAACTGACCAAGGCAGGAAGGAATCCTTAAGTGGGATCTAACAGGTAAATCACAATGGCCAATAAATGACAGCTGAAGCCCATTGTCTCCCACAGAGCTCCAAGTCCAGCTACCCCAGCAGGTCACCAGTCCCAGTTACCCTCCACAACTCTCTCCCTTGGGCTGTAGACAAAAAACCCCACCCTGGTGAGTTGTCAGGATCAGGTGAGCAGTGCTTTTGTATGCCCTGGGCTCCAAGATGTCACTGTCCTGGCCAGAGATGTTGGTTCATGTTTCTTCTGCCAGCAGATGAAACATTAGGAAAGGCACTTGCTCTCACATAGGGAAAAAGAACAGATTTATTCCACTGGCAAAAATAACTCTTTTTCAGTAGTTTTGTGGCAGATGTGTTTTTTTAAGCCAATGCTACACCCAATTCTTCACCAGAGTGGCATCAAAGACCTCTTCTTGGCCAGAAGACAAAAAGCAACCAGGAGAGGCTTGAGCACACCACAAGTGCTTGTATCACCTTCCCCCCAGCCAGCTCCCCAAGCTGGGCCTCAGGGAAGACTGAGAGCCTCTGCCAACATATGGAACTTCACACACAGTCACTACATGTAGCACTGATTTCAATAAGTCCTTTATTTTTAAATAAAGAAACCCCACTGAATCAAAGATAACAAAATTACATTTTGTTTTGCAATTACTTCCATTTTACACCACACACAAACAAAAATGAAAGAAAAAAAATCAAAGACAGTTTTATATATATTTATATATAATTTTAAAGGTAAACATCAGCAGATATAGAAAAATTGCATTGCTTGTTGCAAATCATCTCCCCTGCAGCTCTCAGCTCCAGAGAATCTGACTCAGAACATGGCAGCAGGGAGGGTGTCTCAGGGAGGGTGTCTCAGTATACATGCTTCTTCAGGGCAGCATTTGGAGATAGTTACAGAATACAATTTTGCCAAATTGAAAATATTTTCATCATCAACTGCTCACCAAGAACACTGGAAGTCACTCTGCCTGTTCTAACACAGCTGCATGAGAAAAACTAGGGCACAGGTCTCCTCAAGCTCTTTACACACCTTTTTGGCTAGGAACTTTCAGAGAAAGAGGTTATGCTTTCTCAAGAAGAATGGCTAGAGATCTGTCACTGGGAATTACTGTCAAGCTGTCATGTAACACAATGAGAAAATATGCCCTTTTGTAAAGTTGTTGACTTGGGCAAAGCAGTAGGATTTGGTTATATCCAATACAAGTGGGTTTTATTTGGCTTTTTTTTATTTTTTTTTTTATTTTAAAGACTTCCCAGTTGGTAGGAACCGTGAGAAGGGTCACCATCCCAGCAGGACTATAGTGGAGATTCTAGAAGAAAATTCTGCATCTCCTCTCTGGTCATGCAAGAACTTTGATTACAATAGAAGTTTGTCAGTCATACCAAAGCAAAGGGGCTTTGTGCCATCTTGTACAGGTGTTCAGGATAACTCCAGAAACCTTTCCAGCACAGCATGGAAAGCTGGCAACTGCTTTGACTCATTGGTGGCATTTGTGCCTAAGCTCCCCTAACAGCTGAGGAAGTCCAGGCCAGTGTCACTCCCATTCCCAGTGAGAAAAGGGTACAGGGGCAGCCTCCCTTGGGCTGATGCTGCTCTGAGGCATTCTAAGCTTGAAGAAAAATCATAAAGTCCTCACACCAAGAAGGGCTGTTTGCTTTTCACCCAGAAGCCATGAAAGAGACACTGCTTTGAGTCACTGTGGCTCCAGCACCCTCCCAAATGAACCAACCCACATAAGGGATAAGGACACATGGAGTATGACTCAAGCCAGAAACAAGATGTTCTTTGCAACAAATGACTTACACAGGCAGCACAAGGCTCAGGCCTTCTCTGGTCTCACAAAAAAAGATTGAAGAATTTCAGTAAGCTCCAGACAAGCATAGCATTTCCAGAAAAATGTGGAAGCAATCCAGGTGACTAAACTGGCAATTAAGTCCTGAAGATGGTAGTCTCTGCTCTTTCCTTTGAGATGTAGCCACTAGAGCAATCTACCTCCAGCTATGCTACTGGAGTGTTAATAGACACAAGAACTTTGGGATTGCAGGAAAACAAGTCACACATTAAGCAAACCCTGCTTCTATGACTCAATTTCTACTGCTAGAGGAGCAGAGAGCTGAAAGTGATCCACTGCTTATATACATTGCTTTAAGCCTTGAAATTGACTGTAGCCAGTTATAGGCTGCCCACAAATGTTCTTTAAGTCAGCACTCAGTTGTACACTGTGCATCACTGGTGTGTCTCAGTGCCTGAAATTTCATTTACCAAAAAGCAAAGCCCCAAAAGCTCTGACAGAGCTGTTACTGAAGTCTCTAGATATGCTGATGTCAAGGGAGGAGGAGGAAAAGGGCAAGGCACCACGTGTCAAAGGGCTGTGGTCTAGGAACTTGTGACAGACCCAGGACAGATGACACACAGGTAGCTTGGCTAAATTCAGTACTGGAGCTAAAAGTTCCCAACATTTTACTTAATGCCCTGTCTTTGTAACCCATATCTTCATAAACAGGAACTGCAGTAAAACACTCAAGAAAAGGATTGCAGGGAAATTCAAGTGTTTGCCTTTACAGTGCAATTACAACACTGCCAGACCCACCTGAAAACATCTTGATTTAGAACAAAGGGACAATTAAAAATGCTGGCCGAGCTCTTGTAGTGGAAGCTGAAGTTCCTTGTGTTCAGTCAGAGCAAGTCTGAGCTGCTTATTTACCATCTTCAGATTTCTCCAGAAAAACGGCAACAGTGATGGTTGGACCAGCCTAACCATCAAAGAGTAATAGTTCTGCAACTTGCTGTCTGGTTGAGAAAGTCCTCAGGGTTCATGTTCAAGTGCTACTTACATTCAGTGATGGGGAAGGTGTGTTTACATGAGACTACCCATGGAAGAGCTCTCCTAATGATTTTTCTAATTCCAATTTGAAACTAAGCAGAGCACATGTCAGACTCACCATGTTGCAATCTTGAACTCCTCTATCAGACCACACTGCAATGATCTACAAGTGCACACTTCAGCAGCCTTATGTGTTTGGTAAAAGATGAAAGACTTCACCTCTAAGACTGAAAAATTCAGACTGCATTTAAGGCTGGGTTCACTGGGCAAATAAAGACCACCTGCCCACATAAGACAAGTATTACCTTATTTTAGGAGATAAGAGTATTTCAGATTAGGACTGGACAAAGTCCCATGTGTTATTCAGTATCAATTATCCATCATTGTCAGTAGCAAGATTTAATAAATTTAAAGGTCTTTAGATAACATGAACTGCAGCTTAATTCTCTCCTCTCCTAGTTCCCCAAGACCACTGACTGCTGCAAGTCTGACTGCAAGTCTTGCTTTGAAAGAAGCATCAGATTTGTTGAGATGGAGAGAATATTTTTTTTTTTACACTGCTTCCACCTACAGGCTTAATAAGCTGAACCTCAGGCTCCAGAAACCTTGCACAAAAAAGCCACAAGAAAAGGTGTCCTTCCCCAAATAAGCCAGACTCAGTCAAGTCACAAGTGATTTGAACAGTTTGAGATTCAAGTGCAAAAACAGGGAAAGAGAGCAAGACAGAGACCCACAGTACTTCTGTAGTTGAGAGTTTCAGAAAGTCCACAGCATTGGCAGTTCTCAAGTATGAAGGGCTTGGGTTGTGGGGCAGGAAGGAGTACTCCTCAGAAAGGCTCTCCAAGTTTAAAGAAAAATCTCTACTTGATTAGACAAAACTACAGCTCCTGCTGCTTTGAGAACTGCCCAGTTGCTCACCTCATTTTGGGAGACTTAGACACCTAAATTTATACTGTATCTATTTGATGTGTACATGTGTTGTTTAC